>NW_015659335.1:119135-130741 GCF_001515625.1 Sinocyclocheilus rhinocerous
TTTTTTTTTTTTTTTTTTTTACAAACGTCATATAGTCAGAACACATAACAGAGGAGTACAAAATATAAATGTTTCATTGTGGTTCTTCTTTTCAACTGATCGCAGCTAGTAATGTATAGCTCTACTCAAACAAAAGCTGTGCTCTGGGAAATCAACATGAATGTATGATCTTAGAAATACAGTAGGGTGCAAAGTCTGAGACCACACTGAAAAACTGGGATTTAAAACCCTTGAAATGTTTTAGGATTTTGAAATAAAATTAAATAAAATGAATGAAAAAAAATTTAAAAGCTATGATGCTATGATTCTACATTATTTCTAGGTTACTACTTAAATAAGCAAATTTGTGACACTGATTGTTTGTCTCTTTCTACAGATGGTTCTTTCTTCCACTGAAGCACAAATATGCTCTTTGAATTATGCTGGAGAGCATGTGAACTTGTGGGGTTTATGCAGCTCGAGAACTCCTGTCATTAAAGAATATACAAAGTACTAAGACATTTTTTCAACTTTTGACTTGAACTGTTATTCTAAAGGCTGGAATAAACTACACGACTTTTAAAATCTGAACAGATTTTTTAAACACTGGGCATCATAAACTGAGTGACTCATGACTGAGGACCATACACTATCAGACTAAGGCCACGTTTACACGACAATGATGTAGTCGAAACGGAAAAGGTTTTCCCTTGCCTTTTTAAAAACGTTTCATGTATACATGACAACGTTTTCAAAACGTTTCGCGTTTACACATATCCGTGAAATCGGCCAAAAACGCTGTATTACGTATGCCAGGCCAGTAGTTGGCGCTGTCACCTTGTTAGTAAACAGTACCTGTAGGGAAGTGACGATTATATGTTGTATATGATGCGTCTCCGCTGTTGGTTGTAATATTGGTGAAGTAAATCCACACTTTGCTGAAGAAGCGTTAGCAAACTCTTGAGCAGCAACAACAGTACCATGTACTCCGCCATTGTTGTGTATGTTTGTTCGTGCTTGCCTTTAAAATCGACACGTACTGCGCATGTCTACATACCTAACACGTACTACGCACGCGCATGACGTCACCGTTTTCAAAGATTCCCGTTTTGGGTGTTTACACGGAAACAATAACGGTGGCATTTCAAAAACTTGCACTTTGAAACCTGTTTTCAAAAATATGCGTTTTCAGTCCTCAAAACGCCGTTGCCATGTAAACGAACAGGCAAAACGCATAAAAAGTTTCCCGTTTTTGGCAGAAAACGTTGTGTAAACGGCCACTAAAGTCGTTCCGATCACAACAAACTCGCACAGAAACGTGCGCCTTGACAAATGAAAACAACGTGTTCCTAAATTGGCTGAAAATATCAAACATGTTTGACTGGCTCTGACTTTCGGCAACTAGCATCAATTTCTGCTTTACTGTAAATCGGAGGAAAATTGGGGCAAAAAACGTGTAGTGTATTCCAGGCTTAAAAAATAAAAATAAATAGCTTTTTCTCTATGGTATCAGATGTTTGGTCTTCACTGTAGTTCATCGTTGGTTCTTTGTAACACCTTAATATCGGGAATCTTTGAAAGATCTTTTGTCTCATCAATAATAATATAAGGTTCTATATAAGGGTCTAAAAAACTGTAGAAGGAACTTGAGCTGGATTAATGATTTTTAAGGTTAAAATGAAAGATCTTGATGTTACATTACAGGTTCTTCAGATTTTCACAGCAATAACCATTCTGAGTTCCCCAAAGAACATTTCAGTGAATAGTTCCTAATAGAACCTTTTTTTTTTCTCTCGGTGTGAAGAACTTTCCAATAATCTGAAGAACATGCCAACAAGAAACAGCTGTTCTATGGTTCTTCAAGGATCCATATGAAAGTAAAGAACCTTTATTTTTAAGAATGAAAAAAGTTCTATGTGGAACTCAAAATGGTTCTCCTATGGTTGTACAGAGCTCGTCTGCAATTACAGACAAACAAATATATAGTTTAGTCATGAAACTCTAGATGGCGCAGGCTGATGGGTTGTTAACGTAACTGATGATATTCAGAGAGTCAAACGACTTGGCACAAGCTGATTGGTTCATGCTGCATATGCAGCCAATGAGCTTACTGCCTTACATTTATATGGCTGGCTATATTTATATATTAGTTCAGAGTTTCTTTGAAACCCTCCACCTTCCCCAGCTCCACCTGTATAGATCTGCTACGGCTTATTGTATATGCTAATTGTGCAGCAGCAGAATGTCTTAAATACTCACGGCACCGTATCGCCGTATGCATTGGCAGTAGCAAGTTCCTGTACTTGCTTGCAGCAGCAGAAATAATCAGCAACTACAACAATAACCAACAGCAGCAGCAATTCAGCAGCAGCAGCGTAGCAGATCTATTCCGCCAAGACCAAATACATTAACATTGTCATATCCATCACCATGCTAAAATCTTCAGAGAGTTGTCATGATTAAAATAGAGATTTTGGTCTAAGTCTTCTACTTAGCAGATTTTTCTGCTGAGAAAAAGCCCCTAAAATGTATTTCCTCTACAGTTTCTGAAGAGATCTCAAACAGTGCTCAGATTTTCCAAGATGCGAAAGATGCAAAAGTCTACAATAAAAACTCAGAAGGTTTGATTTTTATAGCTACGTACTTTTACTGGATGTAAAAAATTGTCTAATTTTTATGTCTCGTGAATAATTATAAGAAGCAACATCTAATGCAAAGTTGATACTTAAATGAGACATATCTGAGAACTTAATTAACAAGCGACCTCCGAGCAATGAAGTCATCCTCACACTCACTCACCTGGAGTTTGTCATGTCCGTCTGTCCTCCTTGACTTTTTTCCAGGCCCAATTTGGTGAAGATCCCAACCAGCACCATGATGGCCACCACTCCACATATTATGTACACAATCATGTGAGTGCGGTCTCGATCCGGTTCCTCCTGGACGTCGGTCGCCGGAGCCGCCGGCTTGCCTGTGTTAGCCCACACCGGCGTGTCGTAATTGGAACAAGATGTCTGGTCCAGGCTGTGAACCTTGAACTGGCAGCAAAATCGATAGTAGCAGGAGCCACAGCAGAACAGGTATATTCCTGCATTACAGTTAAACGGAGGATCCCATTGGCCCATTACATCGTAGTAACCCCAACAGCGGCTCCCAGCTGACGGGATTTCGTCTGCATCTGACCCCGGGGTCGCAAGAGTGACCTCCGGGGCACCAGACGGAGCAGCCGTCCGATTGGTGGCTTGCACACCTGTGCTGGCAGTGTTGGATTTTTGACCTTGAGAAACGTAGCTCAAAAGTAAAATGGCAGTAAACACATTCAAAAACAGGTGTGAGGCAGCCATGATCCTCTTTAAGTAATCCCACAATGCGTATCCCAGAATGCAACAGCACCACTGGGAAAAATTTAACCAGTGGAGTTTAGTTAATGTGAACCAAGAAAGCAAGTTTGCTGAGCAAAGTGATCTGTCTCCAAGTTTAGAGCAGGTTTAATGCTGACTCGTTGTCCGGCTCCTAAAAGAATGGCAAGCTGATACAGGGAAAGCAGCCCTCATCAGGGAATGAGACGGAGAGCTTTCCACGCCACTTCAGCACACAACGTGCTCGCCGTTCTCATCACTACAGGGAGAGAGTGAGAGCGAGCAAGATTCCTCCCCTTTGGAAAAACGCCAGATTCAAGGATCTCACCATGTGACAAACTGTTTCGTGGCCCGAGAAAAAAACAACACTTGGTAGAATTCCAATTCAGAAGCCTGAAGAAATGACACTGTTGGAATCAAGCCTTATCCGTGATCTTTGTCCCACCAAACAATGCGTGATGTCGGCGAGGAAGAGATGCCTCACGCTAGAGTTTGGAGGGATTCCACAAGTCATTCTCAGTGTTTTACACCGCTCTGTTCTCTCGAAGGAATATCTGTTGTTCTTTAGTCCTCCTAATGCTTTTGTTCTCACAATCAAGGTGTCTTCCTTCTGCTCAGTTCTGTTCCCTGTGACAAAACACCAAAACATATTGTCATACACTCCCATTTTCAGTTGAATAAAAGATTATGATTAAAGCTTTCTGCTAAGATGTTCATGTAACAGTTATTGATTGAGTTATTGAAGTTCTAAAAGTATAGTATATACATATAAATGTACAAGTCTGAATATATAAATATAAACTATAACGATATATACCGGTAGTTTATATATCATTTTTGGGTCAAAATATATTCGACGCATTGTCACCCAAATATTTTTACTGATAGTTATGAATACATAAATGTTAATAGGAATATATAGTTCTAATTCTAAATATATAGTTACAAATCTGAATATATTAATTTAAATTTAAATATTACACATAAATATAAATTATATATATAATGATCAATTGTAATTATAATACAGTTAAATAAAATATATAAAATATGATTATGGCATTTATTAATAATTTCATTATTTTTACATAATTGTTTGTAATATACATAACATGGACACTTTTAAAATAAAATGTTTTGTCATAAATACAATGTGTTGGACCCTTCAGAGCTGCATGTGCTAATCCGAACACGATCTAGACCAGAATGAGCAAATTTGCAGATTGTTTTTTTACTCGATTGCTCTTAATTGGAAGCCAAAACACAACTCTTCTTTTCAAATCTTTCAAACTAACAGGACTGATCTGATCTGCTAAACTCTATTCTGCGTGTGAACATGCAGCTGTATCTCAGATTGGGCACTTTTGATCAGATATTCCCTCTGGTTCACACACGCTCTCTGCTTCTCTCTCGCTCATAAACATCGCTCGCAATCCCCACAGGAAGGAAAAATCACAAATGAGCTCCATTCTTTCTTCTAGACCACAGTCTCCATTTAAATGGGTGCTTCTCCTGAGGAGAGTTTCAACAGAGATCACAACATTGCCTCAAACTGTCCTCTGTTTTTCACCAATACACCAAAGTCTGCAATTTTAGTATGAACTCAAACTCATTCTAATCAAAACCAAAATGATACTCTATCCACAATATTAGTTTAACTTTCTGTTTGTTTCTCCAAAGACATTTCAGGAGAAACATCTGAGACAACGTTGCTACTCCTACAAACATGAGTGTGAAGTCTCCTGAGCAATAAAAGAGCAACCTCTGAGCAACATCAACACGTTTTCCTCTGGGTCTGGCTTCTTTGGGGCCTCTTCTTCTCAGTTCTATCATTTTGCTGCAGTTTCAACTCTTTCCTTTGCTGTTCCTCTAAATCTACCACACACTCACACACACAAAGAAAGAAAGAAAGAGGGTCTCAGCATTACAGCCCCTCAGTTTTTTCACACTCAAAAACGCAAAATGCTCACACACACACATAAAAAGACAACAGCACACCTAATCCAGCTCCTAAAGCACCTATCTACGCTTCCTCTCTGTGTCTGTCGCTCTCCATGTGGATGCTCGGTGCAGATGCACACGTCTCAGAATGCAACAGATCAGCTTCCTACAACGGAGGAAATGCTTCTGAAGCGTAGAATCTGAATCCATCGGCTTACCCATATGCTGTTTATGAAAACAGGCATACTGTATATTGATATATGTATAGGATTGTTATATATATATCTCTATATGTATGTGTTTTCACTGGAGGCTCTGAAGAAGTTCTCCTCAGAAAAAGCAAAAGAAAAAGTGACAGTGGATGACAGATGAGTGAGGAAGACCAACAGATGGCAGGTAATATTTATTCTCCTCAGTTTATTCGTCCCAGTGCATTCCCGTTTCTCCGTTCCCAGCCAGATTCCGTGTTCCAGGGATGGTGTGTTCCTGTGTGGAGTCAGGAACGAATGATAGTGGCTCGCGCTCCCTCTCTCTCTCTCTCTCTCTCTCCCTCCCTCTCTCTCTCTCTCTCTCTCACTCTCTCTCTCTCTCACTCAGTTTGTCTTGTGAGCGAATGAGCGTATCTCGTTTGCTGACTATCCCCGCCCCCCTTTTTCTCTCTGTCATTGACACCTTCTCCCTCCTTTGTCCCATGTTTTGTTCTCACTGTTCAAAAATATTCCTGTCGTTTCCCTGTTTCTGTCTCTGCCTCCTCTTTGCCATATGTTTACCTGCTCTCACTGTCTCCACAACCTGCTATCCATTTTTTTGTGTGTGTCAATTATCTATTGCGTTTTTCTCTTTCTATCTCTGAAAACAAAATCTTATGGTTCAACAGATGACTGCAGCAGTGTTTACTGAGACAGCAGGTCACAGATCTCTGTGTGTGTGTGTGTGTGTGTGTGTGTCGCGTGTACAGCGCTCTTTTGGGGTTTGGCTGAGAAGATGGGCAGAAAGCAGCAGGGGATTAACAGAACGGAGGGATCATGGAGAGGAAGGCACAACGGAAGAGTGGATCCAGAAATATGGACTAAGGAGAGAGTGAATTTTAGGGTTTAAAGGAACGATGGATCTTATCATGGAAAAGCAAAAATATTTGAGTGAATCTCCAAGTATAGAATATTTGTAGAATGTAGAATATTGTAAAAAATGTTACACCCCAAAGGAACCAAATTAATTAATTAATTAAACAGAAAATATAACTGTAGACATTTTTACTCAAAACAATATAGAGTATATATTTATTAGTACAGGTATGTGTGTTAAATTCAAACTTATGACTAGTTGCTGTAGTCTGTGAAAAATCCAAGAATTTATTAGTTTTTTACACAATATATTTTTATTTATTTTTATTAGAAAATAAAGCCCTTTTTGAGTACCATAATAGATGACATATAATATATTTTTTGCATTGTGATAATTTTTTTATGACAACTAACGTCTCTAGGTTACGTATGTAACCATGGTTCCCCGAGGGAATGAGACGCTGCGTCGAGATTCGCTTTGGGAACGCCCCTGCGCGACCGCGTTCTGAAGCACGTGTCAAATCAGCCCAATGGAGGGGAACGACCGACCTGACTGCTGTAGCACCCTCACTCGAGGGGGCAGCTGGGAATTTGGCTCGTTGGAGCTCACTGAGCCCTGAAGCACCGAGCGTGGCAGGGGTATCAGTGAATCTCCGTGAGGGCACTGAGGAGGATCGGGCACCGTATACTGAGGTGTTATCCTTTCCTCCCCAGGTGGGGCTGCCCTCAGGGGCCTGACGATGTTGGCGTCAGGACCGCTTAGTCGAGGTCCTCTTCGACAAAATAACGGTCCGCAGGTCCGTCTTCAGTCTAGAAGACCCCGACTGAGAGCGTCGCCCCGACCCCCGTTCTTTTTGCGGAGGGGTACGGGTTGCAACGCTCTGTTTTTGTGACTGGCGATATGAGGAGCCTGACGGCTGGGGCTGCTCCCGCTCAGCAGCCCCAGCCGCGGATCTAGCGGGTGAGGACCGAGAAAAGGACGAGCCCGTCTCGGATCCCTCCGCTAAATCCACTTGCAATCCCCATGACAATAGTCTGTGCTGTGCCTCGGCAACAGCGGGACCGCTGCCAGCGGGATCGCGCGCCTGGCCGCTCTCATCAAACACGGCCAGGCGAGAGCGGAGCGTGCGCAGCGAGAGCGGAGTGTGCGCAGCGAGAGCAGCTCGCAGTCATGACAATCAGCTCCCTCGAGAGCTGACCGTGCATGCTTCGCTCCCAAACAAACGACACACAAATCGTGTGTATCCCCCGCCGCCAGATATCGTGGGCAGGGAGCGCCCATGATGTATCGCTGCTCCATTGGGCTGATTTGACACGTGCTTCAGAACGCGGTCACGCAGGGGCGTTCCCAAAGCGAATCTCGACGCAGCTCGAGTTCCTGAAGGGGAAATGCATTTCTTCCAATATTCAGTAAAATGCATAATACAATAACGAAAATTATCTTGTACATCACTTGTTTTTAAATGTATTTATCAGATTTTTCTACTAGGAATAATGCACAGATAACAGACCCATTTGCTATGAATTCATTTTGACATTTGCATCACTTAATCAGCTGTCTTTTCTGATGTAGTAAACTTGCTCAGTAGCTGAACAGTTCAACACTGCACTTGTGTGAAACGTGCTACAAGCATCGGAATATCATTTTACAAAAATTTACCCAACAAAGTTTTTTCATTACACTAGGCTGTTTATTAACCCATAAAATTGCAAAACGATGATATTGCTTATAGCACCTCTTGTGGGCGTGTAACCTGAAAATTGCAGCAAAATTTACAGAGGGCAACATATTTCTGGATTCACTAAAGTAGTCAAGTATTTCAATGAGAATGAGTTGCTACTGACATTTGGGGAGGTGGGGTTTAAATGTACTTAACGGTCATGAAAATATTGTCACAATGCAACAATTCGCAAAGGTCATAACACTTTCCCAACAGCTTTCGTGAGATTCACCCACTGAGATTTAGATAAAAAGCAGCAGAGACAAGAAAATAAATGAGGTCAAGTAAAGAACAACAAGAACAGAGGAGAAAGAGAGAATCATTTACATATATGATAATGCTTTCGTTGAGTGTTTTGTTGCCGGTGGCTCTGTGAGCTGATTGCTGTTAATTATTTCAGACTCATTTAAATGGGCCGATCTACAGCACTGATGTTTCAGAAAACAGGCCACAGCCGATGCCAGAAGGGATTCTGAAGCTGGGGGAAACTTAGCGTTTCTCTGGCCACAGGGAATCATCTCACACAATTCACTGTCTACTGCTTTTGATCACTTACATATCAACATTTAGGTTGTCACTTTTACAGTGTATTCAAGGTGTTCTCTGCGAACTGAACCCATGACCTTGGTCATTTCACCATTCGATTCCCATGCGTTTTTCTATTCTCTTCTTGCATCTTTGTACTCATAATCAGTCTCTGGGTCTTCTCTCTGGATCTGTGTTTTTGAATTATTGAGCTGGCGCAGCAGCAGCTCTCAGCACCACAGGGAAGGAACGGATGAGTCCAGAGGTCTTGTGGGAGAAATAAGGGGCAAGGAGAGTTCGGGCCAGAGGAAACTTATCTTTAATCATTTCAGATACTCTCTCTCTCTCTCTCTCTCTCTCTCTCTCTCTCTCCGGCCTGATCATGCCATTTCTCTTCTAAATGGAGGCAACTGGCCTTGAATAATCCCATGTACTCATTTGCTTTGTGTTTATCTGTCTGTTCGGTTCATCTCATTCAGGATCTGAATTCTGTAGGTCCATGCAAGAGGTTTTACCGGCATTTAGCATAAAAGTCTTTATGACTTTATGACGACTTGGGTTGAGGTCGTAACTAGGGTTGAGGTCACTGGAAGAAAAACAACAGCAGCAACATGGCTTAAAGAAAAGTTTGGACACAATAAATGGAGCAACATTTGTCGTTGAACAAACAGTTTGCAACACTAATTTCTTCCCGACATCCATTTTCAAATAAACAAATTCGCGTCATTCCCGTTCCAATTCTCGCGTGTGTTTTCGTGACAGCATTTTCGACTTAGCATAAGGCTAAGTTCACACTACACGGCTTTAATCGTCGGCAGATCGCTGTGCTGTTCAGACTACATGACTTGATTGTCTGTCTTTAAGTCGTGGTGTTCACGCTACGTGACTCTATTGGCGCTTTTCCACTGCATGGTACGGCACGGTACGGTTCACTTTCCAACGACTCTACAAACCACGTTTTGTCACGAAAACACGCGCGAGAATTGGAACGGGAATGACGCGAAATAACACATGAAACAGGAGTTGTTTATTTGAAAATGGATGTTGGGAAGAAATTAGTGCTGCAAACTGTTTGCTGTTGTTTTTCTTCCAGTGACCTCAACCCATGCCTTGCTCTCTCATTGGCTGTAGCTCTTCACGACACCTGACACCACGTGATGTCGACCGGTCCAGATATTTGGCATGCTAGATATTTGTTTGCCGTCAGCGAGGTGTCGGCGACGGGTCAGCGAGCCTCTTTGATGCGTCGTTGTGTAGTTCACACATAAAGATTGCCGAGCGCCGATCACCCCAGCTGATTTTCCCCGATCACAGCCCGACCTGTTGTT
Source organism: Sinocyclocheilus rhinocerous (assembly GCF_001515625.1). NCBI lineage: Eukaryota > Metazoa > Chordata > Actinopteri > Cypriniformes > Cyprinidae > Sinocyclocheilus > Sinocyclocheilus rhinocerous. Next base: position 129,053 of record NW_015659335.1, read on the forward strand.
GAGCTCGTTAACTTGCAAACTGGGCTTAAATCGGGCTTAAAAACCTGTAGTGTGAACTAGGCATTAGCCATGTTAGAACCCAATAATCAAGACAAACAACGTCAGACAGGCAAATCACGTGGTCTCGCGAATCCTGTCGCTTCGCTTCTGAAATGCTCCTGGTGTGAGTTGGCACCGTGTGGAGGATGGAACAAAACCTTGCCGGAGCCGTAACGCACCGCAGACGCGTGCAATGTAAATAAGGGTCACAAAACAATGTTCCTCCGCAAGTAACTTGTAAATTTATGCTTCAACCACTAGAGGGCTTAGTGTAAACTTTTTTTCTTTCAGAAAACATACAATGCCATTGAACATCGAAGAAAGCCAACAGAAGTGGCGGATACATATAACAGATCTTACTAAAAATCACTGTAATGTACAGCTGTTAATGACTTGAAATCAGTGGCGGAGCATCTGTATATGCAGGGTATGCAGGTGCATATGGGCCCGGGCAGTTTGGGGGCCCGCCGAGCTAGGGGGAACTTTTAATTGAAACGAGGGAACGAATAGAGCCCTGCATGGGCGTGGCCCTGGTCGAACAGCTTATGAGAATTCTCGGCCCGAGTCCGACTGGATCCCGTGTCTTTTTTCTCTCTCTCTCTTCCCCATTACACAGCTATTAAAATAGTTCAGTTTTGGTTTTTAATGGCAAAGTGGTCATATTTCTTTTTGTTTCTTTATTAAGTTAATTTAGAAATATGTTTGGAACATTTTATGTTTGTTAAATTCAAGTTTTTGTTTTTTAAAGGATTTTTAAAGGAACAGCGGCAGACAGTGAGTTGAGCATTATGTTTGATCAATTTAGCCTTCTCAAACCAACACGACTTGACTAAAATAAACAGATATAAAACACTTCATGCATTTCACAGTGTTAATTTAAACAATTAACCAAGATAAATGAGCGCTGTTAGGTGCATATCCAATCGTTTGTGCGGAGAGTGCAAGCTAAAGCGCGCTTTGCAGGACATGGAGGCGCCAGAGTGATTACTTGCATTTTTTTAATAACAGTGGAAGCTTAAAAATACGCCGTCATTTTTGCTCATAAAGGTAAGAGTATACATCATTCGGAACTGCAAATGGTCTACTTGTATTTGTGTGCACTCACAATATCAACAAAACCTTGTGCTTTTGTAAAATAAGGAAAACAAACAGGATGCGCTTTCTGTCGTCTTGGTCTTGAGCAGGAGCGCTTCCCCGACATGATAAATATATTCTTAGAATGTTTTAATTACTACCGGTATTTTTTTTAAATAATTCAAATCGAAAACAAAAACTCTTTCATTATGTAACCCGTAAAGATGCATTTCTCTCTAAAGGCACGTCCAATGAAAAGATGGCGAGTCAGGTTCATCAAATTCATTTTTGCAACATTGACTCAGAAAACATTAGTTTATTAACAAATAATTCAAATATCCCTTCACTATTTTTTACTTTTTTTGTTCGTTTTTTATTTTTTATTTTTTATTTTTTTGGGCTGCTGTGCCAAAATTGTGTTTGCATTCAGTAGCCTATACTTGTGCCACATTTAAAAATATCTAAATAAATAAGATTAACGTCATAATATTTTAAGAATAAAGTCAAAATTACAATAATAAAAGCATGTTATATTGCGTGAAGTTAATGTGAAAATTCCACCTATAGGCCTACTCC
>NW_015659335.1:130803-142910 GCF_001515625.1 Sinocyclocheilus rhinocerous
ATTGATTCATATGCAGCTTGAACTGAGGCGAATTATCTCACTACAAATTAAAGAGCATAAAAAGACATTTATTGTTTGTATTTAATCATAAAATTGACAGAAGGCTGAGACTTTGTAGTAACAAAGCACAAAGCTGCGATTATTGAGTGGCTTTCGTGCTACAAATTATGAATGGACTTGAAAACTTTAAACATCATTTCCAAGCATTAGCCTATACCGTAAATAAAACAGCTTGTGAATAGTCACGATTCACGTAACGTTATTTACTTCAGAAAAATCAACTATAGGGCCTAAGTTAACTGAGTTGGAGGTTACCCGGGGCTGACTCGCTACGCCACTGCTTGAAATAGATGCACATATGTCATATTGAGTGCTATGCATCAGTGTTTTGCCTGACCCTGATGTTCACTAAAAGAACGTTCTGCTAAACATCTCGTTTTGTGTTCAACAGAAATAGAAAGTAATACAAGTTTGGAACAACTTTAAACCAGTGTTATTTTAGTGTTATTTATTAAGTATTATGATATTTATTAATATTTATTTTGGTTTGGTTTTAGGAATTTTAGTACTTCAACTAATTTTCAGTTAGTGCCAAAGCAACATTTATAATTTTATTATATATTTATGATTTTCATTCGTTTTAATAGTTATTTTTAATACCCATCCAATCAGAGTCAACTTTTATTGACTCACTCTCATATATTTGCTAATTTCATATTGTGACCAAACAACACCATACATTCACCTCCACCAAGGCAATCCCCTTTTTCTTTCCCCTCTATCTATTTCTCTCTCTCTGTCTTCCTCTCTTTCTCTCACTCTGTTTGTCAGGAGCTGTCAGTCAGTATAAATTACTTTTGACTCCGGGTACAGAAAGGGGGAGGGGGTGTTGGTGTTGTTTTACAAGAATAAAAGAAGAGACAGGTGGAAATGTGATGATTTGAGTGTAATATTTAAACAGAGAAGATGTCAGCAAAGCAAATTATATGTCTGTGGCTCAGTGGGACAGTTTACAGGCATTTACATGTACAGACAAGGGATGCACAATACTGAAATTCTGACCACCAATACATCAATAATTATTTTTATGTTAGGGTTGATATTGTAAATATATATTATCTAGATGATGACAAAAATACTTTAAATCTTAAAAAAGGCAGAAACAACAATATATTCAATGTCAGGCAATATAATGAATTTTAAAAAGATAAAAAAAATTAAAATAAAACTACATGATAACTAATAACCGGTGCTGAAATATTATGTGCAACAGTGAACTGCGGTCAGATGAGATACTGTCAAGCCATATGTCAGTAAAAAAACAATTTTCCTGTCCTGTCAGCCGTTATACTGTGCGCATAGCATGTGCTCTTCAACGGCATGCACAAATGCAATGGTGCACGCTATATAATTTCATATTAATGTATATTTTCACATAGAAACTGGGAGCATACAATGTCAGAGTTATATCGTCAGTTATGAAGTTACCAAAAGGGCGATTAAAACTGCCTTAAAACTGTGCATGTATGTAAGTATTTATATATGAGTCACATTTAAGAACATGTCTCTGAAATGCAGTGGTTTTCAAAACTACACTGTAAAAAATGACCGTGAATTTAACGGTAAAAGACTGTAAAAATGCTACAGTAAAAACCTGTTAAATGGTTAACGGTCGGTTCCCCTACTATATACGGTGAAAAACTGTATTGGACATTACATGTATTGGACATTAATTTTACGGTAGTATACCGTTTTTGGAAGTGAAAAATACTGTATAATTTACAGTGAATAACCGTAAATTGACATTCCCAGAATTCCCTGCGTTACATTTCAAACTTGATGTTTTTTTTTGTTGAAATAACTGTTTCTTCTTCAGTTTTGTATATTAGGGTTGTGTGTTACACCTAATGTTGTTAAATGAATGTTTATTGCATTATTTCAGTTTCATGTGTGTTACCATGATGGTGTTTGGTGTTTGTGTGAATGACACTGTGCACCTTCTATATATGTTATTATTTAAAAGCTGCTTGTGATGGGCTTTGGTTCATCATGTGACTTTCTCATCACCACCAGCAGTTGCTGGTTATCAGTGTATTACAAAGGTGCAAAACAGATTTCAGTACTTCAATAGGTTGGTATATTAACATTATATCAGTTAATGAAATTACGGTATTTAACTGTAAATTTAAGTAACCGTAAAACCGAAAACGTTGCTACCGTATTTTTTACCGTAAATTTTATGGATTTTTTTTTACAGTGTATCCTTGAGCAGCCAGCACTGTCTCCCTCATCTAACATCTAACCCGATTCAACTCGTCAGCTCATTAGAAGAGACTTTAAGACCTGAAGTGGGTCAGAAAAGGTAAAGAGTTGTGAGAAAATATGATGCGTGTCAGATCCACGCCATGTTCAGCAGCCGCAGCTCTTAAAGCAGCCAAAATAACCTAATAACCAGCTGCTGTGATGTCTGTTAATCAAACAACAAAAGAAAAAAGAGGAAATCAATAACTTTGTAGCTTTAAGTTTTGTTCAAATTTAGTGTTTGATAATGTTATTCAGTTTCTGTATATTCCCTGCTTGCTGAAGGGCACAGGTAGCTAAATAAGACATTTATTGTGCTGTTTCTTATGTTCTGTTTCTTTTCCGCCTCCTACAGGACATTTAAGGTACTACACTTTATTTTGCCGTTTACTTTCGGTTTCTCAGGGAACGCAGTCAAGAAGAACGTGCATGCAGTTCCTATGGGTTATTGATTCCATCGTTTAAATCTTGGAAATATATGTCTGTAAGTGCTACATTTTATACTAAATAGTGCTTTTAAGTGTTGTGTAGATTAAAGTAAAGTGTAGATCGGGATTATTCTTATATTTTGTTATAAACAGACATGATTCGCGTTATTGGTAGCGTACTTTGTTTTAGCGTATTGCTAATTTATCTTCTGTTTGTACATAATCTCATTTGAATATGATTTCTTGACATGTACATTACTTTAAATAACGTTAAAAAAGGAACTATGTACAAAATCGAACTGTAATGTTAAGCTGGATGTGTATGTAAATGTGAACATAATGTTCATACATATTTTTTCTTGTTTGTAGTTTTACAATAAAAGAATTGAGAAGAACAATCACCAGTAAAGTCACTAAAGTTATGAAGACTGCTTTCTGGAGTTCTTTTCTGAAAGTGTACGCTATCTGTTAAGCCTTTGCTCAAGCTACGCAATTGGTCAGAACAGAATATTTATTATAATGGGTTTATGTGAAGATTGTTTTAAGTTCACTTAAATTAGAAGTTGTTATTTTTTAAAGTCTAATAAATGTTCAAATTGATAGCTCTCAATTATTCTGTAATGCTGAATTGCTATAGTCGATGGTTAAATATTAGGGAGAAAAAAAACAATTTCATAGAGACATCTGTGGTAGCCCTATTGATACTGGCCTCATAAAAAAGATTCCATTAAACAAACAGTTTCTACCTTCATTTGAAGATTGAATGTGAAATTTTTGCAATATAAAAGTATATTTAAAAACTTTAATGTTAGGTGGTATTAATCACGATTAATTTCAGGAAGAAAATGTGACATTAATTAGTTATTTTTTAATCGATTGGCAGCACTAAAATAATACTGTAGTTTTAAGAGTTTTTTTAGAAGAGTATGTAGTTGTTTAGACTTCAAATATGCGGTTTGTTAATAACGATATCGTCTATTTAAAAATCTGCTTCGACCTTTTCGGAGATGTGACCAAAGGAAAAAAAAAAAAAAAAAAAAGTGTTTTTTCCTCATAAATGTGGCGGAGTCACTCTATCCCAACTATTGATTTGTTCCACAGGTCCAGATGTAGTTGCCCTACTGAGAAAAGGATGACCTAGATTCAGTCTATGTTTTATGATGTGTATGTGTTATGTATTTGCATTAGTCATGTGTTGGTGCAGGCAGATGAAAGGCCCGGTTCATTCAATTTAGTTCAAGATAAAAATCAAAGTGGACCCATTTACGTTCATATTATGAATGACTTTTGAAAAGAAAAAAATGAGTTCCTGTTTTTTGACTGAAAAACTTTCAACTTGAAATGGATTTACTTTTTTCCAGATGGATTACCATGGATTACCCCCAACCCAAAACCACCCCCCACCCCACCCAAATGTCATTGCAAATGTAAAAAGGGGGGGGGTTTTGTTGACTTTCTAACTCTCTAACTGTGAATCAAGGATGTTGCATGTGTCTGTCCACTTGTTGTCCTTGGCAGCTTTGCATCTATATTTCAGACTTTCCACATCATGCATAATTTCTGCATCCATTTTCTGTTTCTTCTCCATCAGGAAAACGCTTTTCGGTTTGTTTGTTTTGATTTGTGCTCGTGCGTGTGTGTTTCTGTGACATATAATCCCTCATGTTTGTTTTTCTCAGATGCGTCTGTTCAGCTCCCCTGGCAGAGAGTAAGTGCGTGAGATGGATGGATAGATGGAGAGAGTGAGAGAAAGAGGGTGGAAAATGTCTCTGTAATCAAACTCCTCCCTCTCTCTCTCTCCATTTCCATCAGCTCAACTCCCCAATCACTTTATACCTCTATTACTCATCACTCTTTCTTTCTAGTCTGATGTACTCTTCCTATTTTTCTCTCACTCACTTCTACTCTCTTTTCTCACCTTAATCATCTAACAAACAGAGACGAATTAACTTTTATGGAAACTTTCTGCTCTGTGGCTCTTTAATCAGCCTGATAATTTATTAAGATCATTAAAATATTTATCTAAGACAGGCTTATTTATTATTAAAATAGCAAATTTAGCTCTTTAAAAGCAGTAAGGCAGCCAGAAATATGTGTAATTCTTCAATTAGACTCATGTTTTTAACAAACTCTGAATCAATGGGATTGATTTGACGTTGTGTTTTCATGGTAGAAGATGTTGTAGCCTGAATAACTTGTATTTGAGTTTAAAGAGAGACATGAAGTTGTTTCCAATCCAGTCTCACACGAAAACATACATATTTTATGAGGTGGCAATTTTGTATGAATTTGTACGAGGTGAATCGTAGAAATACATATGATTTTTTTTTTTTTAAATGATCGCTGATCGTTTTTGTATTTATTAATGTTCAGCAACTCCACAAGATAATAAGTAAGTTACATTGTGAAGTATGAGAGTATTTTGAGGTTAGAAAAATAAAAAGCCAAAAACATCTATCCTCACTATATTTTTGGCTCTTCTTTCCCTGGCCTGCAGGATTGTATTTTTGCCCTTTGAAAGGAGAAGTAAGGTCATGGTTGTGTTCGAGTCATTTCACTCTTGAATGTTTCCAAAATCTGAGGCAACATGACATGGGGCTGAAGCTCTGTCCTTAAAGTCAGCTTTGAATCAAAACCGACCTTTTTTACTAATTTACTTAATGTACTTTTTTAAATTTACCTACTTAATCTACTTTTTAAATGACCACAACAAAGCTCTATTACTCAACATTACACATGTAAAGAGGGTGTTTACACAGACGTCTTAAAGGCACAGCCACAAATAACAGTCTGTTTAATTGTGAAGGTCAGAGAGAGAGAGTGTGTGGAAAACTATAAAAGGATTTGACACTAAAAACCCTGACACTGACTTCAGAGGGAAATATTAATATATATTAATATTTTTGATTAGTCACCTATGCTCATCAAAGCTCCATTTATTTAATGTAAAAACAGTAATATTGTGAAGTATTATAATTTAAAATAACTGTTTTCTATTTTAATATATTTAAAAATGTAGTGATGGCAAAGCTAAATTTTCAGCATAATTTCTCCAGTCTTTATTTTCAGATGATCCTTCCACATCATTCTTATATGCTGATTTGCTGCTCCAGAAATATGTTATTATTGTTAAAATGTTGAAAGATGTTGAATGTTGAAAACATTTGTGCTGCTTCATATTGTTGTGGATATCGTGATTTTTGTCATGATTTTTTTAATGAATAGAAAGTAAAAAAAAAAAAAGGGATTTATTTGAAATAAAAGTCTTTTATAACATTATAAATGTAATTACTGTCCTTGCTGAATAAAATATTAATTTCTTTAAAAAAAAAAAAAAAAACTTTGAACAGTAGTATTTTTGACCCTTTTAACTCACAGCAAAACTGAAAAATTCACAGGAGGTGATCTTCATCCTTGAGATCCGCTCACACTCACAGATGAAATTACAGCTCATGTTTCAGACGTCATGGAGGTAGAGGAGTTAGAGAGGAAAAGGAAAAGGAGGTCTTGATTCATAGTGAGAGAGATTTCCATGTCAGCAGGAAGTATCAAATCTTTTATGATATTCCTACTTCCTAATAGCTGGAATAGCAACAACCAATGAGACAGTGACCTAGAAACATGAAGACAAGAAGAAAAACCTCTTACGGCGCTGTAGCGTGGCCATAAAAGATGACATTGCTCTTGATTTACAAGAGATAATAATTCTGTACTGCATACACACAAATACACAGAAAAGAAGCCATATAGTTTATCATATTTATGCATGAAGACAACACATTTCCCATGTAGCATACTAATATTTGTGGAAATATCTGTAAATAACATTTTTTTGGGGGTGCACAAACTAGGTTGAATATCCGGCCTGTTTGTCAGGCTCTGAGAGGGACCTATTGCCTGTCTTTGGTTTACTTCTTGCTGCAGTTGTCACTGGTTCACGAAGAGAGATCGACCCATTCCCATTTCATACAGGGTAGTAAATGGCAGTAAATGTCAGATAGAGGCCACTTACTTGTGAAGCAAAGCATCTTGGGAAAAGAAGCTGGAAATGGCTGTCAGAGGCTGTTTAAGTCTGTCTTATTTTGAAATGATGAGTTCTATTTTAGTGCCTAGATTACCTGGAGATCAGGGAGACAGCAAAAGGGAGAGCGAGAGAGAGCGAGAGAGAGAGAGAACATCTGGGGAGCGACTGATTAAGTCATATTTACACGCTTGAAAAAAAAGGAATAAGTTTGTAGCACCTTCTTTCTGCCGTAATTTGGGTGTCAACAGCTGCTGCAGACATAATGACGCGCAGCTGGAACGCAGCTGCACAGAGTAAATGCCCTCCAACGATGCAAATGAACATTTAACAGGAAGGAAGCTGAATTATTAGAGCAGGGGTCACCAAACTCGGTGAGCAAAACTCTGCAGGACATCGGCCCTCCAGGTTCTCTGTATTAGAGACAGTGCCACGGTCAGTGTTGACTATGGAAACAAAGCAATGAAAAAAAAAGTGTTCTCATAACCTGGATGTCATATTAAAAATATTACAGCAATATTTTCCTGTGAAGTTACTCTGAAATAATGCATTTTGTGAATAGCACTGTACAAATAAACCTGACTTCACTGACTCAATTCGTTTTTCATAGATATGTAAATTATTTGGATTGATTTTTGTGTATGTATGTGTGTGTGTGTTAGAAAAGTGCATCATTAAGATGGGTTTCATGCTGAAGAGCTACTAAATATTTCCACTTTATGCAAATATGCGACAAAGTGATAGATATATTTAATTATACAAAAGGGGAAGTCGTGGCCTAATGGTTAGAGAGTCGGACTCGTAACCCAAAGGTTGCGGGTTCGAGTCTCGTACCGGCAGGGATTGTAGATGGGGGGAGTGAATGTACAGTGCTCTCTCCATCTTCAATACCACGACTGAGGTGCCCTTGAGCAAGGCACCGAACCCCCAACTGCTCCCCGGGCGCCGCAGCAAAAAAAATGGCTGCCCACTGCTCCGGGTGTGTGTTCACGGTGTGTGTGTGTTCACTGCTGTGTGTGTGCACTTTGGATGGGATATCCTCGGGCGCCGCAGCAAAAATGGCTGCCCACTGCTCCGGGTGTGTGTTCACGGTGTGTGTGTGTTCACTGATGTGTGTGTGCACTTTGGATAGGTTAAATGCAGAGCACTAATTCCAAGTATGGGTCAACATACTTGGCCACATGTCACGTCACGTCACTTTTTCTCACGTCACTTCACTTTCACTTATATGTTCAGTTACATTTCAATTAGGCCTAATTTTAATGTTAGACACATAAATGTAAATTGTAATTTAGAGCCCATTAGCATCACAACCAAATGGTTTAATATTGTTGGCTTGTCTAATATAATATAATCTAAGTTTTGTTTTGTTTTGTGGCATTGTCAGATAGTTTCTCGGCCATTTTAAACATAATTGGTAACCCAAAGGTTTCGTTTGTTAGCAGCAGTTAGCTGATGATAACATTACAATAATCCACAAGTAATCCATCATTAATGCGTTTTAACTTTGAACCATCGCTTCTGGCCTGTACTGATCCATGATAACACTTCTTCTGGTGAAAAAGTCCAGTCCCTGTTGTCCTCTAAAATCAAAAAGCCGCCAATATATTTGTTTAGAGGTGTTTTGTTTTCACTCGTAAACAGCGCTTGATCTGTGCATATTTCGTTCCTGATTCAGGCAAGACAACTTTTTCTCGGATTAACTGTTAATATGGATTAGGGACTTATATTTTAGCCTGACACAATGGTTTGAAGTTAAAAATGTCTTAATGATGGATTTGTTTCTTACAAGCATGCAGCTTTTTGCTTCACAATAGAGACCTGCACTCCCGCAGGAGTACCGCGGGACCCAACGCAACAGGGTGCGGTGCGGGACAACTCTTGATGGGCGAGTGCGGGTGCGGGCAGGAAGAGACTCGTGTGTGCATGCACGCAGCAGCCCATGCTTGCTTTTCTGTTGTGAATGCTGATGCTTAGCCTAAATAACAAATATTTTATCGGGAGTGTTGTGGAGCTTAGGAGATGTTACAGAACCATTTCATGTAAATTTCTTCGATGTACTGAAAAAAATCTACATAGATTACTTTTATGCGGGCTTTTGCAGGCGGGAGCGGTAGAGCCCTGCATTTCAGCCCGGGCCCAACGGGCCCCGACTTTTTTTACGCCCCTCGGTCCGGGCTTCGGGCCAATTTTCACGTCATATAGTTCAGACGCGGGCCGGGCCTCAGGCCTGTTTTAGGCTTCTCCTTATTTTTATATTTTAGACATCCATCAATTAGGCTAGTGATGAAAAAATTGCCTCGCTGGTGGAAACAACACGAGACCGTGCTACCGCGACTGTCAAGAGCGGCTCGACGGTGTTTAGTGTCCTTTTAGTAACCTTTTACAGGTTATATAACGTTTATTGTAGCTATATGGGTGCTTAGTTTTTCTTGTTGTTTAATATACCTGGCCAAAATCTCATGATATAAATGATGAAGAGCGATATGCACAGGATATTTAAAACGTACAAAAAGTATATTGGCTACAACTAGATGGCAAAAAGCCTACTTCTCCACTCTTCAAACACACAAAAACATTATCCTTTAAAGACACAGTGTTTGAGTAAAGAAAACGCTGTACTATGTTATTTACCCTTGCATTGCAAAAAAAGCGGAGATCTGTCTCCTACTGTGCGCGGCGCGTCAATCTGAATGGAGGCGGGGTGAAGTTATGAGGTTTCGCTGACAGTTTAAGAATCCAATGGCGTTATGAAGTTTTATTATTGGTTAAATATTTGTAAAAAAAAACTCTGATTTAAAATAATAATAACTAAATATAATAGAGATATTAAGTTTGGATAATTTTTCATGGCACACCTGACTGGGCTAGGGTATGGCAACTGCCATACTCTGCCATACGGAAACGCCGCCCCTGGTTACCACGTAAATATTAAAAACTATTTTTGCACTGACAAAGAAGCAGCTAAATCTGCATACCCTTGCTTATTCACTGTATCTGAACAGCGCAGCAGTCAGAAATTGAAAAAATAACTTGAAATGCAATCAGCAATGTGTCTTTAAAATGAATTGCGAGGTTAACACAAGCTGACAGGCTGACATAACAAGAGTGCTATATGAAGCAGGCCTACATCACTTTACATTCATGAAGGTGCACATCCCACATGATTCCACGCGGCGTGAGGCCGTCGCTTTGTTGTAGTGAGAGTTTAACAGCATCGAGCATCTGTCTTTTCTCTTGCTCCTCATTAATTAAGGCAATCAATTCATCAATTAAGTACATCACCAGTTACCAGAGGCCCCTGGGGGCCAGAACAACCTTGCTTGATCCCCTTAGTGCTGTTTAACCATAGAGTAACAACGTCTCCAAACAAACTATAGAAATAATTGAACCCGCTTTGTGGCTAAATCAATCACAGAGCTCTTAAACATCTGTCATTGTGACAGTAGTAATATAACAGTGAGCATCACGGATATGTTTGCTGCTGTCATAATTTCTGGGACAGTGTATAACTATTCTGATTCACACTGTGTTCAAGAATGTAAATGTCAGTTTAACATGTAAAAAACAAACAAAAATGAAAACTATAGCAGAATATTTAAACCAGAGGGATTAAACATTTAAGAAACAAATGACATTTTTGCCATATACTACATTGATTTGTGACAAGGAAAAATTGCTGCCCAGAAGGCAATAGAGGAGCTCCAAGACAAGTTTATTGCCAGCACTTCTCTCTCCAACCCTGTTCCGCAGAGTTGCAACAGATGTTCACCACCACCACAGCTCTCAAGGTGAAGAATGACATCACCTATGTAAGCAGATACTTAGCATTAGTGAGGCTGCAACTTATGCGTTAATCTCTAGAAGGTGGCAGGTGGCCCATACAGGGCATAAGGTCTTTTTCTTCACTGTGGAAGTGAAGTGACCTTGCCAATATCCCAGCGTGAGATCCAAAGTAGAAGTGAACCTTGCTTTGGAATATAGTAGCTGTCAAACCGTTAGACCTCACTAAGCCTCTGATATGCCTTTCAGTAGTAGAGGGTCTAACAGTATCTTAAAGCTGGACCAGTACCTTTTACAATCTCAATGCCATTTTCCTCCACTTATTGCACCTGACATCCCTGCAAGCATTTAGACAGTGGACATTAACCCCAGATAAAATCTCCCATTTGGAGTGTTGAATTCTGGGCCAGGGCTTGATGGGTCATTATGTCCTATGCATCCCAAAGTCCAGTCCTTTATAGGCTCCCAGATGAGCTGGCATTGACTTGGTAAACTTGGTCAGTTTAGAAGATGGCGGCGCGTTCTCACGCTGCGGCTTCTCTCTCTCCCGACAGAAAGGTGTTTTCGTGTTTTTTGTCTTGTGAGTCGCAGTGTTTTTGTACGTATTCGTCGCGTCTATCTGTCTCTAAGCGCGTATACAGTCGTGAGTTTCTGCTCGATGTCGGCAGAACCACATTTTTAGAGTTAAACTCTGCGCACGCCGAAGAGCTGCGGGATCCCGGTCTGCTCCGGAGGCCCACCCCATCACCGACCCCCACTACTGCATCTCCCCCACAGCGGAGGCGCCACAAGCGGCGTGAGAGGAAGCAGAAGAGGGGTAAGCGCGGAGGTATCCGGGCTAGGCTAGCGGCTAACCCACACAAGCCAGCTATCCCCACCATCGTACTGGCTAACGTACGCTCTTTGGACAATAAACTGGACTACATCCGACTACTACGCTCAACTCAGAGGACTGTAAGAGACTGTTGTGTTTTTGTGTTCACGGAAACATGGCTCAACAACAGCGTTCCGGACTGCGCTATTCATCTCGATCAGCTGACATGCTATCGAGCGGACAGAGCTCGCGTCGAGGGAGGTAAGACCCGCGGCGGCGGGCTTTGTGTTTACATCAATGATGCGTGGTGCCGCGATGCTGTTGTGGTCTGCAAACACTGCTCACCCCTGGTGGAGTTTATGATTATTAAGTGCCGGCCGTTCTATCTACCGAGGGAATATACAGCCATACTGCTCGTTGCTGTATACATCCCTCCCAGCTCCAACAACAGCAACAGGAGAGAGGCACTAATGGCGCTTTTCCACTGCATGGTACGATTCGGCTTGGTACGGCTCAGTACGGCACGGCACGGCACGGCTCGGTTTGCGTTTCCACTGCAGTTCAGTACCGCTTTAGAGTGGGTGGGATTATTCACATGTCGTTATAGTTGCGCCGCCTCTACTGCCGCGACTCCTGAAAAACTTTTTCATTCCGCGTCGCCCCATCAAGCTCTCGCTGGATCCGCTCCTCTGCTATCAACGAGAGGAACGTCTGTTCTTCCGCAACAGAAGGAACAGACACTTTTTGGTTGTTAAAAAAA
>NW_015659335.1:143236-146477 GCF_001515625.1 Sinocyclocheilus rhinocerous
AAGCACAGCAGCGTCTCTACTTCATCCGCAAACTTAGAAGAGCCAGAGCCCCGGCCCCCATCATGTGCACCTTCTACAGAGGCACCATCGAGAGCATTCTGACGAGCTGCATCACTGTGTGGTATGGCGCCTGCAACGCGTCCTGCCGCAAGACACTTCAATGCATAGTGAGAGCAGCTGAGAAGATCGTTGGTGCCTCTCTCCCCTCCCTCCTGGACATTTACAACACCCGTCTCACCCGCAAAGCCCTCTGCATTGCAGGTGATCCCACCCACCCGACACACAGCTTCTTCAGTCTGCTGCCATCAGGGAGGAGACTGTGGTCTCCAGGCCAGGACCAGCAGACTGAAGGACAGCTTCATCCATCAGGCTGTCAGGAAGCTGAACTCCCTCCCGACCTTGCCCCCCCTCCCCTCTTTTGCCCCACGCACCACTGAACTCTGACCCTCTGATGGACTCTCCCACTCCCCCCTCCCAAATACACACACACACTGTCACTTTAATCAGTCTGAATAAGCTCTTTGCACTACAATCATTATATCTGCACTGTTTGTTTACTTCACTGGTTTGCACTCTATCTGCCATGTGCCTTGTGCCTTGTGCTGCTTTATATATTTTTTTATATATTTTTTTTTTACATTTTACCTTATTTGTATATTTGTATAGTTGTATTTTAAATTTAATCTGTATATCTGTATTTATGTTCTACTGTTAGTGTTATCTGTATGCACCAAGGGTCTGAGAGTAACGCAATTTCAATTCTCTGTGTGTATGTGCTGTACATGTGGAAGAATTGACAATAAAGCAGACTTGACTTGACTTGACTTGACTTGTATTCCTGAAACATTTGTCTTTTTTGCCAGGGTTATTATAGTTAACCAAAGACTAAAAAAAAAATCTTGTTACTTGAAATAAAATAAACATGAACTGAGATTAAATACTTTTTTACATTTTTATTTATTATTTTATTTCATTTTCATATTTTATTTATTTCCAAGTCATCATTTCTCAGTTTCATTTATTTTAACTTGAATTACTAAAATAAGTAAAACTAAATAAACTAAAACAATTAAATAAAAACTATATAGACATATTTACTAAAAATGGCAAAAACACACAACAAAATTACTAAAACTAACTAGAATTAAAGTGAAAACAGAAATAAAATCTTAATCAAAATATTAAACAAAAATGTAATATTATGATACTAAAATAGCACTGCTTTTTGCACTATAGACAAACACTTTATATGCACTTATGAACTAATTAATATAGAATAACATTTTTGGATAGACCACTTTTAATCCCCTTTTTGTGGACAAATGCAAGTGAGTTGAATTGCATTGTGAATTACATTTTTAGTTGAACTGCATACTAAGATGGGACAGGAGAATATTTTTGTGCATATTTTATTAAAGTAGGACATGCTAATCCTTGCTTTTATCATCCATGCACTAGCTAACTGCTAGTTGGTCAGACTTGTTCTTAAGACAATTTCTTAACACAGAGGCTAAGTTTATGCAACTGGCCCTAGGTCTAGGTGTTTTCTTTTATGCTGCGCCACTCGCAGCATCTGTTTTGTTGCGGTTACCCAAGATGATCCTGAAATATACATGGATGGCTCGCCCTTTATATTTAAATATTTATTATGACCATTTCTATGATGCACTGTGAAACAAAAATATAACATTTTTCTTCCTCGGAAGCACTGTACTTAGACCTTAGATATCATATAAAGGCAAACATGCATAAAACATGAAATGATAACATCAGTATGATGAAGAGAGCAAATTTTATGGCTTCGTTGGTTGAATTGTCCCACTGACACAGAAAATCCCAGGGAAAAAGCAGAACAATGACAGAGGAGAAAGGGATGGAGGGAAGGAAAGATAGGAACCCAAGGTGCCTCTTTTGTTTAATTAGCTGAGCCAAATTAATTAGTAACAGAAGCTTGAATTAATTATGGTTGAAAAGCGGCAAAGAGACTGACAGTTGTGGTAACGTCCCCAAAGATTTACTGTTTCGGCTTCTGTTAATGTGCAATTAGACAGTCTCTCTCTTTCTTTCCCACTTATTATAATATAAAAAACATTGTTCCCAAAATACAGCTTTTATTTCCTTTCTACTGCTTGTGTCATGCTGTGTCTTTCCTGTGGATCTGTTCTGATTGGGCTCTGTAATTTGCGGCCTTTTATTTGTTTTAGTGCCTGAGTGCTTGCTGTTATTTGTTTTAGTGACAGTTTATTATTGGACGTGTTTGGCTTAAGTTACTCAACTTTACTGGTGGAGTATGAGGATTTGTGAGTGTATGAGCTATTCCGCAATGGATGGTTTTGTCCTCTTTTTAACTAGCTTAACCAGCAAGGTGTGACGCCCATGGACTGTTTGTGTGTGTTTTGCTCCCCGTGACCCAGTTTCTCCCTCTTGTTGATTGTGTTAATTTGATTCCAGGTGTGTCTTCTTAGTCCCCTCGATTAGTCCCTCGTTATCCTGTGTTTATAAACCCCAGTCCGTTCAGTTAGTGTTTGTCGGGTCTACTGGTTATGTTCGTGTGTCGTTCCTCGTTCCTGTTGTGGATTTACCTCTGTGATTGTTCATTAAAAGACTGTGTAACGCTTCTCCGCGTCTCCTGCGCTCCTTCCCTCCTGCACAGCTGTGACAGAAGACCCGACCTAAACAGTAACCTCCATGTCTCCCCTCCGTTTTTGTTTTTTGCGTTTTACTCAGTGTTTTGTTTCCGTTGTGTTCCCTCATGGATCCCCTTGCCCGCCCTGAATACCTCCTCCTGTTGGAGCAGGGGGAAAGATCGCTCAAGGGCCACACCAGACTGTTTCTGGCCCTCACCGAACTCACCAGCTATCCAAACGATGCGCTCTGTGCGTTCTATGATGCCAGCCTGAACACCACATGCAGAGCACCGTCGTGCGAAGACAGTCCTCGAGCAGATTTCGCCGCCTTCGTGGAGTGGATTCTGGCGAGAAATGGATCGCCATTCACCATCTGCCCCGTGAATGATCTCGCCAGATCCACTCCTGACCCAGTGCCCAGCCCACCATCTCCCCGCTGCGCGGAGTGCATGCTAGAGCCCACCGCTGATGGAGAGCCTGAACTGGAGCCGGAGCTGCAAGTGATGTCAGTCAAGGTGCGAGAGCGGGCAACAGAGCCCACCACGAGGGAGAATGCCGCGGACAGAGATACCGCGGAGTGGAGCTCCGCCCACTGCACCGCGGCTGAGGGTGAT
>NW_015659335.1:146788-151877 GCF_001515625.1 Sinocyclocheilus rhinocerous
CCCATGGACTGTTTGTGTGTGTTTTGCTCCCCGTGACCCAGTTTCTCCCTCTTGTTGATTCTGTTAATTTGATTCCAGGTGTGTCTCCTTAGTCCCCTCGATTAGTCCCTCGTTATCCTGTGTTTATAAGCCCCAGTCCGTTCAGTTAGTGTTTGTCGGGTCTACTGGTTATGTTCGTGTGTCGTTCCTCGTTCCTGTTGTGGATTTACCTCTGTGATTGTTCATTAAAAGACTGTGTAACGCTTCTCCGCGTCTCCTGCGCTCCTTCCCTCCTGCACAGCTGTGACAGAAGACCCGACCTAAACAGTAACCTCCATGTCTCCCCTCCGTTTTTGTTTTTTGCGTTTTACTCAGTGTTTTGTTTCCGTTGTGTTCCCTCATGGATCCCCTTGCCCGCCCTGAATACCTCCTCCTGTTGGAGCAGGGGGAAAGATCGCTCAAGGGCCACACCAGACTGTTTCTGGCCCTCACCGAACTCACCAGCTATCCAAACGATGCGCTCTGTGCGTTCTATGATGCCAGCCTGAACACCACATGCAGAGCACCGTCGTGCGAAGACAGTCCTCGAGCAGATTTCGCCGCCTTCGTGGAGTGGATTCTGGCGAGAAATGGATCGCCATTCACCATCTGCCCCGTGAATGATCTCGCCAGATCCACTCCTGACCCAGTGCCCAGCCCACCATCTCCCCGCTGCGCGGAGTGCATGCTAGAGCCCACCGCTGATGGAGAGCCTGAACTGGAGCCGGAGCTGCAAGTGATGTCAGTCAAGGTGCGAGAGCGGGCAACAGAGCCCACCACGAGGGAGAATGCCGCGGACAGAGATACCGCGGAGTGGAGCTCCGCCCACTGCACCGCGGCTGAGGGTGATCTGATTATACAGCTGGGACTGCTGGACTTCGAGGGGGATCTTATAGACTGGGAAACAGAACTGGAAGCTGACCTGCCCCCTCTCCTCTCTCCTTCGTCCCCGCTTGTCCCGTCCAGCCCTGAGTGGGCTCCCCGAGTTTAGCCCAGAGAGGGTTCCAGTCCCCGAGTTTAGCCCAGAGAGGGCTCCAGTCCCCGAGTTTAGCCCAGAGAGGGCTCCAGTTCCCAAGTTTAGCCCCAAGAAAGTTCCTGTTCCCATGTCTAGCCCAGAGAAGGCTCCTGTTCCCACGTCCAGCCCTGAGAGGCTCCTGGTCCCAAGTTAAGCCCGGAGGCTTACAAATGCCTGCCCACCCAGCCTCCTCTGCCTCCTTCACCGCTGTCGTCTGGCAGCCCCTCTGCTCGCCCTCAGCCCACCATCAGCACGGTGCAAGCTCCACGGGACTGCCATCCTCCAGCATCGCCGGGGCTGGAGTATCCCTTGACTCCACCTCCAACCTCTAAGCCCCGGACTCCGCCTTGGCCCGTGGACCTGTTGGCTCCACCATGGCTCCTAGTTCCCTCCTCTCCGCCGTGTCCCGGCAGTCCACTAGCTACACCAGGCTCCCTCGTCCCTCCGGCTCCGCCTTGGTCTGGCGTCGACCATCCTGCGCCACGGGACTCCACTCCTCTGGCTGCACCTCGTCCCTTTGTCCCTCCGGCTCTGTCAGGCTCCTTCATCCCTTCGGCTCCTCCTCAGTCCTCTGTCGCTCTGGCTCCACCGCGGCCTTTCGGATCCATTCCTCCGCATCAGTCGCCAGCCAAAAATCCATATATTGTGGTCGATGAACCTGTTCAAGAGCAGAGCAGCCTACCGGAAACTTGGGTAGAATAATAAAAAACTAACCAAAAATAAAAAACATGTAGAATCTATGGTACACTATTAAGAAGTGCAAACCTGCAAATGTTATCTTAAGGATCTATTTCTACCTGATCTAACCCTTAAATTTAATTTCATCACTTTAACCTAATGTTGGTTGATTAGGTTAATATTTTTGGGTTGAATCAAATAAATTAGATGTTACCACATGAGAAATTGTATTATTCAATGAAGAAAAACTTAAAGGGACTTAAAACTTTTACTCAAATTAAAACACTTTCATCGTCCTCATGACAGTACATGCTGGTTCCCCTTCAGGAACTCGAGCTGCGTCAAACGCTATGGGAATGCCTTCAGCGTGACCACGCTCTGAATCACATGTGTAATCAGTCCAATGGATGGCGAGACGTCACGGGTGGGGTGACGTAATGACCAGGAAGCTTAAAAGCACGTGCGGTGGAACCGGCATTAGCTTTCTGTCATTCAGCAAGAGCTCTGTGTGTGTGTGTCAGTCGCTATCTGTCGTGAGTCTTATTTAGTGTTGTTTGTCCACTTATAAGCTCCATTATGTCAAAGCTTCAGTCAAGAGAAGCATTTGGACGAGAGCAGGCAGCGTTCGGGCTATGTGTTCCTCCCTGCCCGCGCTATATTCTGGTGGGGACACACACAGTTTGTGTGTTGTCTGTTTGGAAGCGAAGCACGCAGAGTCAGCTCTCGAGGGAGATTGATATTGTTTGTGTGACCGAGCGGCTCGCGCGCAGCCGAGGCAACGTGTGTATTACATTATTTTGGTTTTTGATATGAATCTTATCACACCAGACCGTGTTTACTCGTCTGGTTGTTTGACTGCATTTAAATCTGAGGAATAAAATGAAGTATTTATCTAACTATGAGAAGTTAGATATACAGGGGCTCTTGGGATAAAAATTTCTCGAGTGAGAGCACATGTTTACCTCTCTTCCTCCGAGGAGGTTGAAGCGGTCAGCAGGGGCTGCTGGGTGGGAGCAGTCCCAACCTACCGTGTTCCAGCTCCTCATTCTGGGGGCGTCACTTCTCGTACTCCGCAGAGTCTAGAGTCAGAGTGGCGCTCCCAAGCCGAAGGCTTCTAGCGAAAGGCGGTTCTGCGGACCGTCATTCTCGCTGAATAGTATTCGTCTAAAACGTCCTGACGCCTAAGGCCTAGGACTTCTGAGGGCTAGCCCCCTCTGGGGAAGTGCGGTGTACACAGCATCACACGGTGCCCGTCTCTCCTCAGTGCCCTCAGGAGATCAGTCTGCCAACCCTGCCGGTGTTCCAGGGCGCAGCAGTCTCCGGCGAGCGCTTCTCTCATTTACGCTTCTCTCATTTCTCTCAGATTCCTGTCAGGAGGGACCTCCTCTCACAGGCGGAGGGTACGATATTCCACCCCCGCCCGGAGCTGTGGAAGTTATGGGTGTGGCCTCTGAGGGGGCACAACTCATAGCTTCCGGTCACTCAACCGAGGTTCTTGAGACCATCCTCCAATCCAGAGCTCCCTCAACGAGGAAACTGTACGCCTTGAAGGGGAAACTTTTCACTTCTTGGTGCGGAGACCACTAG
The DNA here is from genome assembly GCF_001515625.1 of Sinocyclocheilus rhinocerous. Classification (NCBI taxonomy): domain Eukaryota; kingdom Metazoa; phylum Chordata; class Actinopteri; order Cypriniformes; family Cyprinidae; genus Sinocyclocheilus; species Sinocyclocheilus rhinocerous. The sequence continues at coordinate 150,087 of NW_015659335.1, forward strand.
CTCGACCCAGTTAACTGCCCAGTTGGTACAGTGCTGGAGTTCCTGCAGGCCCACTTCTCCGCAGGATTGACCCACTCCACCCTGGAGGTCTACGTGGCGGCCATTGCGGCCTACTACGCCCCTCTCGGTGGCCAGTCAGTGGGCAGACACCCCCTAGTTACACGTTTCCTCTGCGGTGTGCTGAGGCTGAGGCCTCCGGCCAAAGAAGCTTATGCTAAGCAGTAGATCAGGATGCTATTCTATAGCCTCGAGTCCTCTGATCTCCCCTCTCCTTTGAGGGTCAAGACTCACTCCTTCTGAAGTTGGCCTTTGGGCGGGATGTCCCCGCCTACTTTGTCAGGTGCCTACCTGCATTCTGCGCCACTCCTGGCTCAGTTCTCTCGCTTTAGCTGTGTTCTTCCACACTAGGCAGGGATTTGTAAGTCTGGCGGCGTGGGCATTCTCGTTCCCATAGCGTTCAACGCAGCTCGAGTTCCTGAAGGGGAACCTCTCCAGGTTACGCATGTAACCATGGTTCCCCAAAGGGAATGAGATGCTGCGTCTCAGTGCCATACTTCCGGCATCCCTGCGAATGCTTGCTTCATTCCTAGAAGCTGACGCCAGTTCCACCACATGTGCTTTTAAGCTTCCTGGTCATTACGTCACCCTGCCCGTGATGTCTCGCCATCCATTGGACTGATTACACATGTGATTCAGAGCGTGGTCACACTGAAGGCATTCCCATAGCGTTCGACGCAGCGTCTCGTTCCCTTCGGGGAACCATGGTTACATGAGTAACCTGGAGACATTTGTCTCATACCTAAAGGCTACAACACACACCAGTTTTTGTTCTGTGCCGATTTATACAATCGAATCCTCTCATTATAACATACAGAGTGTATACAAAATGTAAATAATAGATTGATTGTGCAGTGTAGAGAGACTCATTGGTCATAACACAACTTTGTGAGATCACAATGAATAAGAGTGACAGCTTTTTAGTGATTATAAAGGGAGTGCTCTTTGCGAGCTTTCTTGGCTATAATCATTTAATAATATAATCTATTAGACTATAGTCTAATAAGACTATAATCCATTCAAAATGCAGAAGTTTTGTTTTTCGGCCACACACACACGTTGCAAAGCTTCAGGATTCACTCTCGACATAGCAGTGACTGACATAGTGATAACTATGGCAATGGATTGGACAAAATATGTGAAAATGTGCAGTAAAACTAGAGCACCCTCATTAATTTCAGAAACACCCTCAGTGATTTATTTCAGCACAAAAACAGCAATATATACAAAAACAACGAAATACAAATGCACTAAATAAAATAATCTAATAAATGCATAATAAGCACTTAACTCAAATAAGTATTAAATAATAAAATAAATAACTACAGAAGGCTGACTATAATCAGCTTGCTTCCATTTGGTGGGATAAGCCTACTCTTCACCTGAATTAAAAAAGCCCTTCTGGTCTTCAATGATGCAAGGACAATGTTTGAGCGTGCACACGCAATGTCTGAGCTAGAGCAGAGCCAATTCATAAGAGAACACTGTCTATTTAAAAGCACACAACCAGTTTTGAGTGAGAGCGAAGGAAATCTGCTTCCAAGTGGAGAGATTTGTGGTCACACATTACATTACTGCACTCTCAACATTTGTCATTAAAGGGGTCATATGATGTGATTTCAAGTTTTGCTTTATCTTTGGAGTATTACAAGCTGTTAGTGAATAGATAAGATCCCTAAAGTTGCAAAGACTAAAGTCTCAAACCCAAAGAGATATTCTATTTAAAAGTTAAGA
>NW_015659335.1:152077-159839 GCF_001515625.1 Sinocyclocheilus rhinocerous
CCAAAGAGATATTCTTTATAAAAGTTAAGACTGGTCCACGCCCTCCTAAAACGCCTCGTTTAAACACGCCCCCACATGTCTATGTCACTGTGTGGGAAGATTTGCATAACGCCGCCCAATTGTTCACACAAAGAAAGAAGGCGTAACTTATTTTTGCTGTAGTATTGTTGCTGCCGCCGCCGCCATGTCGTAGAGATGCTGTGTGTTTCGTTGCGAAAGCGAAAATACTTTGTTTGGCCTTCCAAAAGAGGACACAACTAGAAATCAGTGGTTAAGTTGTATTTACAACACTGTTCCAGAACAGTTCAAACCAAATATTTGTGTGTGTGCAGCGCATTTTTCGGAGGACTGTTTCCCAAACCTGGGAGAGTAGCCTACAATGCCGTCTGTTCTGACTCACAGCCTTTATAGTGGGTATTATTTTTTTGTCTCGTCGCACCAGGACACAGCATCACAGTATGATAAAGGGCGTAACATTTCCGTCACACGTTTGAGGTATTCGGCCAATCACAATGCACTGGATGGCTGGCTAATCAGCGTACACCTTGCTTTTCAGAACGATGAGCTTTGTAAAAATCGACGCGTTTCAGAAAGGTGGGGCATAGAGGAGAAACAATAATATACAGTATGTGGAAAATAATGGGTTTTTTTTACCTTAAACCGCATAAACACATTTCATTACACCAAATACACAAAATAATATTTGTTTTTAGCAACATCATATGACCCCTTTGAGATAACGCTATAGAAACCGCCTAAAATTAAGTATATAAAAGAAAGAAAGCCGCCCTAGGTAGCTGCCTATATTGCCCATGCCAGGATCCACCATTGCCAGTTGCAGTGAGAAATTTAATAAAAACAAGCCAATCACAAGATATCTGGTGTGGGGGGCACCTGGGGTGGCCAACCAGATTTCTGTTACTGCTTTTCCACCGGTGCTGGTGCCTGAGCCCAATTGGGAACCGGACTGCGCTTTTCCACTCAAAAAAATCCTGAGTCGGTTCCAAGATACTGGTTCCAAACTGGCCCCGAAACCTTGCTGGTCTCGAACAAGGGAACCTATGACGTCAGTAGGCGGAGTTTCCACTACAGACCGCAGTTTGAAAGGCGCCATCTTTTTAAAGTCCGTGTAAAGAGAATTCTGAGAATTGTTTCTAAACACATTATAAATGTTAGAAATGTATTGCAGAAACACATTACAAAGAACTATGTAGTACTGAATTGTGGAGTTTTTCACCAATTCTGTGTTCAGGATTTTTTGGGGCGGGGCTAAAATGGTGGCTCGATGACGCAATGGAGCCACCGCACATGGCCCCTCCCCTAACACTATAAGACGTGTGTTCGACTTGAAGCAGCACTGAGCAGATCGATCGGTGTGTGACATCAAAGTACAGAGCTATAGAGAGCAGACGGCTCCTCATGCTTTCGAATCGCTCTCGTGTCATACACTGGTCGTTCTGCAAATCGAACACACCTAATAACTACAGCGCAGTGGTTTGCCCGCTCAATCGCATGTTACTGCCGTTCGTTACTACAGCCTAGAGGTTGCTAGCTAGCTATGCCTTCGTCACGTAAATGCATAATACCTGGTTGCAATAATTTACAAAACAGCTCGGAAGACAGTTGAGAGATGGCAGCTTTTCCGCGAGTGGGCGTGGTTTCAGCGCCGCCAGTGGACACTCCCCCAGCGTCTGAGAGCAGAGAATACTTCTTATTTTTTTCAAGATTTTGATAGCTTATTTTATTCACTTGGCGTTTTTTTTTTTAGGTTAGGTTAATTTTTCACAGAATTTTTCTGTGGTGTGATAAACTCAGAACACACATTTAATATTGACTTTACACGAACTTTAACACAATAATTAAATATGTCAGTTCAGCAGAGATCGGCAGAACAGATCAACGCTCTTCTTCTGCAAGAGATTTCAAGATCTTCATTGGTGACATAGAAGGATCTGCTACCTGCCAGTGGAAACGCGAGCCGGTTCTGAACAAGCGCCACCCTTGGCTGAGCATCAGCTCCGGCACCAGCCCCGGTGCCACTCCTGGACACCATGTAGACCTGCCCCTGATCTCGCCTGCACTACAAGAGAGCTGCTGCATGCTGCGATACAAGACGTTCGCTCGCGTTTGGGGACAGTTGACAGATTGTTAGTCATTCGGTATTTGCATACTCCAACGGTTTTCTGTGCGCTCACAGTCACATCCAAAGCGTGCAGACATAAAACCCCCTCACAAACACTTTGCGAGTACCAAAGTTTTTGAGTAAATTGAGTTTAAGCGGCCGAATACACACAAAATTATGTCGAAATGCCCATCCTGTCGAGTAAGCCTATCCTCATAAACACAATCGGTTTTGTCTTAAATGAATGTAAGGAGTTGTTCAGAAAGACAACCATTGTGTATCAGTATATAGGCTCTAAGCATGGTCACTTCCTGAGCTTATTTTTCCTCAGGGTGGGTGCTTATTTATATCCGGTGCTGTGCCGGAAGCATTTTGAAGCCTAACGAAGAGCTTTCAAAATGACAGAGAAGAAGACCTTTCAGTTTACAAGAACTTTCCCAGATTACTGTAAATGTTGTTCCTTGCATTGCGAGTCTGTCAGCTGTCACACCAAAACGAAGAAGGGCATTTTCAAGCATTTCAAGTTACATCGACTTTTGCACCAATTTGATCAGCACTTAAATAAAGTTTAGTTTTAAACACCATTCACCTCAAGTTTTTATGACTCCTAAGAGATGGTAGCAATAACAACAGAGCTCCCGGTAATCCACGTTTGTTTGCTGTCATATGGCTCTGATAGGTGTTTGCTCTGATAGGAATATCTTCACTTGACAGAAAGTATTTTAAATACTGTTCCCATTTTTAGATTGCCATGTATCATAATACACCTTAATTCTGACAGTTCATACTTATATTTTCAATTATTTTATTATCTGTACCCTGAAGCTTGAATTGATTGTTTATTTTTCAGGGATATCTATCACAAACATGGTGAAGCTGTTCAGTAAAAAAGCAAACAAGATCAGAAATGGTTAAGGGATTGGGACTTCCTTTGAAATATTACTGAACACTTTTTACAGTGTATTGTATGTTTGTAATATTTCATAGACTATTAATTCTTCATAATTTAATAAAAAAATATATTTTAATTTACAATGTAACAATTTAACATGTATTACATGTATACTAATAAAATAATGGAAAATTACGTCATGAATATTGTCTCAAAAGTCATAGAAAAGTCATGTAAATTTGTTAGTAAAAGTGTGTACGAACCCTAGCGAGCTGTTATCTGAATCAGGTGTGTTAAATAAGAGAGACATGCAAAATATGTAGAGCGGGGGGTCGCGAGGACTGGAATTGAGAACCACTGCACTAGATGAAAGTAATGCATCTGTGTAGTTCTGATAGGACACAGTCAGCACTGTGATAGTATATCATAGCAAGCTTGCACTGCACATCATAGTGCACTTCTTTGATTTACGGATTGGCTCTTTTATAGCTGCTTTCGGTGTGCTTGTGCTGTAAGACACATACTATATTTGCTAACATTTGAGGTTTGTAAATATCAGGACTTTCAGTAATTTAAAAAAAAAATAGAATTAACCACATGATATTCAAAGCCATGACACTGTTGTGGCAGATGAGTGAATCTTTGAGGAGATATTACAAAAAGTGGCTTTAGAAGTCATATTGTTTGCATTATTAACTGCTTTATTTTTAATCATGTTTTTATAGAATTAATTGCACCAAATTAGCATGTTAAATTGGCAGCCCAAGTAAATATGTTATGCAAAACGATTTTGGATTTGTTTTAGATGAACACTTCATTAACACAATTAGGTTCACAGTGGCTGTTTCCTGTTCTGCGTGAAAAGCTGGTGCTTTCAATCATAAACCGGCATCTAGCAGCTCTGTAAAACATCTGTTTTTAGAAGAGAAACTATTAGGCTTCACTGAGGTTGCTCTAAGTTTCACCTCATCTCAGTGGGAATTGCAGAGACCTTATCATAGCCATATCATAGGAATGGCAACATGTCTTTATTGTTGTATTAGGATTTAAATGTTTTATCTCACAAGAAAGATGTGCTTCAAGATACTTTCGCAAGCGCATTTAAAAATGTCAGTCATGGCTCAGTTTTTATTTACAAAACTGAATATTTAGATCAGATCATTTAAATCCAAAGTCAGTCTAAGATGTGTGAGATGAAGATAGTGGATGAGAGGAAAGAAAAGTGATAAAGATAGAAAGAAACAAAAAAAGGGTTCCTTGAGGTTTGATATTAAGCAAGTAAGACTGTTAGTCCAGGAATTACAGACTGGAGTGAAAGTAAAGCATAAAAGGGAACGAAAACCTTTCCTTATAAACCAACAGCACTGACAATACAGCAAGTATAGTGTTGGTATATGGCTGTAAAATAGCTGAAAACATTAGTTGAATTCTATATTAATGTGCACTTTTAAGTTGACGTTTTTTATGATTTTAAGCTGTAACATTCCATCTTTTGTTGCTGACTGTGTAAATCTTATCAAAAAATGTCTAGGTCACATAACAAAAGAAAACATTTTTTTTTTTAAATCAGGCCTATTTTAGTACCATTAGAAATTTTTTGAATGCTATTCTTGGACTTTAAAAAAAAATTTAAATTAAAAATTAAACGGCACAAAAACCGAAGACAGGAACAAATATGTATGTATGTATGTATGTATATATATATAAATTAGTGGGTAGATATGCTTAATTGTCATGAAAATAATGTCACAATGCAAAATGTATTAATGTATTAATGGTCCTAAGGTTTCATTTTCCTTTTGTAAAATGGAATTTCTTTGTTTTGATTTTGAGGTTAATTATGATTAGGGAATATTTTCCCTATTTGTTTTTTGTGTTTTGTGTGTTTTGTGTGTCTATATAATTATTTGTGTGGGTTTACCTAATTCATCCTATTGTTGTAGTCTGCTCTTAATAGTACAATAACAATTTTAGCTCACACTGCAAACACTAATTTCCATAACTACACACTCTCACACACGTGTACATACAAATGATCAGTTTTGCTTTTTTTAACTAACGTTTGCAAATATGCATAATTGACATGATCAAACCTTTGATTAGGAATAACCCTATTTTTACTCTGTGAATTGCTTTATGGATAATTCTCCATTCCTGTGGCTAGCTGTATCCTAATACTACATTGGAGCAGTGGTTTGCAACAGTTTCACAGCCTCTTAAATTCTATTACACTGCATGTCATAACCAATACGCAGTCGGCTCCTACAGAGGCACAGTTTTTATCTACAGGCGTGTTAGCCAGTGTTAATGTGCTCAGCTCACTTTCCTTAAAGCATAATTTCACGCCGGCAGTTGTGAAAACATCAGTGATTGAACCTCAGCAGAGGTCGTACGCAACCGAGAACAAGGACAACCGAGATGCAGCCACATCTTAGAGCATATTGTCTTCATTTCAGAATTCAAAGGAGCAATTTAAATCCTCAAGATAAAACCTTGAATTACCATGGATTTATTCAGGTCATGTCACTCCAGATGTGTTAGACTGTAGTCTGTAACCTAATCAAAGAGGTTAGTAAAGATTTTTAGTTGATCCCTGAGTTTTCTCTCTCTGTTGCTTTGCATTAGGTGGCTCCACCCACAGTGAAAACTTATTGGTCTAAAATTACACTCCGCATATGTTCTGACTGGCTGTGGTTGCATGGCATTTTTGCTTTCCCTGTGAACAAACAAATTATTTCTAGCTAGAATCTTGTCGATGCAGAAAAGAGTGTCTGATTTTTGTGTGCCGTTGGAGTCCCACTTGTCTGTCAGGATCAGGCTGGATCTGACTGCAGGAAACTCGCTAAAAGCAAGCAGATTGGCGAACACCCCACATTTGAGATTCAGTTTCTCCGTGATCTCTTTAGTGTCCATTCAAATCCTGTTATTTTCTCTTCTTGCTGCCTGTGTCCTGCCTACACACGCACAAGCGCACACCTCAGCCTGCTTGCAGTCTCTCTATCTCTTTCTCTCTTTTGGGCTGCTAAATGTGTAGTTTGAGATTAAGTTTGACGTTTGAAGAAAGAATCCAAGTCTGAAAAAGGAAACCCGCTATACTGCCAATATTTTGAAGGCTTCAGAAGGTGCTCAGGCACAAAGGTAAAAAAGGTTAAAAAAAATTACGGTAAAAAACCGACAGCTGTGGTTGCCGGAATTTTACCGTAAAAAATAAGGTAGCAACGTTTTAGGTTTTACGGTTTTAACTTAAATTTACAGTTAAATACCGTAATTTCATTAACTGATATAATGTTAAAGTCCGCGTGAACCGGAAGTTGCTGCCGACTTTATTTCAGTGTAGTGACGTATTTCCTTCTGAAACGGAATATTGAATAGAGGGCATGGTTTTATTTTGGCGCTCCTCCTCTCTGTCTCTCACTCGTATCAAACTAACGGTTGGAGGGGCTATCTAGTTTATCTATCACTCAGAACACCGTACGGCTACACTGTAAAAAAAAATGTTTTTGACTTTAAAAAAAAGTGTTCATGCTACCTTAAAATTGTAAGTTTAATCAACTCACTGCAACTTTACATTTCAGGTTGACCAAACTTAAAATTTTAAGGCAGCACAGACACTTACTTTAAGTTGAAACAACATTTGTTTACAGTAGTGTAGCAGTCGCACAGCAACCTGTTAACAAACTTCCAGCACACTGTAAAATAATGGTACAAGTTTTGCACAGACAAACATCTCTCACATTAAAAAATTTAAACATACAGTTCTCTCTGTGACTCATTCTTGAGTGTTGGACTTCCTTTTCTTTTTATTTCCTCCACATTTGCTATTCAGTGTTTTTATGAGTCTTTACCAGAGGATGACGACTGAATCGTGCAAAAGCCTTTTTCCTCAGTTGAAACCTACATTCGCAGAACTAAACAGCAGTCAAACTCATTTTATTTCTTTGTCTAAGGGTCACTGTCTCCACCACTGGGCTGACCCAGATAAATTTGGGTGTGTGTATTAGCCATTATTTGACTGCAAACTCTCAGGCGGTTGTCACAAAAGTGCCACCACTTCCAAAGCTACTGACCCACATTACAAACACTACGACTGCTTGCAACACGCTGGATTTCAATGAAAGTTTGACTGCAGCATTTTCTGAAAATTCTCAAACTCTCCTGCTTATCAAACCCCAGAACTCAAAGGGCCTGGTTTACATTACCCACACTTACACACTGAACACACATTCCTGACACATTAACAGCTTGTCTTGACAGACAAATTCAGTCTTTGCTTCATTATTTTAGCAACCTGAGATTTCCGCATTTCTCAGGTCTTCTTCTCTGAGCCACACTCTCCTTCCTGCATATATCACTTGAGACAACATTGTTAATTAATTTTAGTACACTGGTAATTAGAAAACAGGGAAATATCACTTCTTAAACATGCACACGCACACATTCCCATCTGCGAGACAGGTAGGTATTCTTAACGCTAACAGGAGCACAGCTATTTTCAGCTCATTCAGTTCCTGCCTGGCTGCTTTGGTAACACACACACACACACACACACAGAGAGAGAGAAAAAGTATGTGCTGGCACAGTCAGGTCCTGATAAAATACATTATTTTTTGTTAGACTGATAAACTAGGTGGAATTGCATCACTGTGTGTACATGCAAAACCATTTGACTTTCATCTGTAATCAGCTGTGGTCATTCTGATTAGCTCAGCATGAAAAGAGCTTTCCTGGAGCATTTCAGTCCTTGGTAG
>NW_015659335.1:160353-176549 GCF_001515625.1 Sinocyclocheilus rhinocerous
AACACACACACACACACACACAGAGAGAGAGAAAAAGTATGTGCTGGCACAGTCAGGTCCTGATAAAATACATTATTTTTTGTTAGACTGATAAACTAGGTGGAATTGCATCACTGTGTGTATGTGTTTACTGCTGGCATGTCTGCTGTCAGTGATGTTATCCAAAAGAAAGTATTCAAGAGACCCAGTCAACAAGCATGGTTTAATCTTTTACTAACAATCAACCCTGATGCTGCTGATTTAAAATGGATAAATAAAATAATGTATTTAAATGTATATATGTATGTATTCATTTTGTTTGGAATTTTATATATATTATAAAAAATACTAATATATAAAATATTTTATATATATTATATTATATATTTATACATATATATCTTTATTTGTATTTATTTTATAAATGGATATCATATATTTTGTATTTAATTTATTTACTTATTTCTAAATGTGTATATGTAATTATTATTTTTTTTAATTGATTTATATTTAAAATTATATTTAATTTTAAATAATGATATTTAAAAGAATATATAGATAATAATAACCCTGTAATCAGCTGTGGTCATTCTGATTAGCTCAGCATGAAAAGAGCTTTCCTGGAGCATTTCAGTCCTTGGTAGTGTAACTGAAGCAAACAATCAACTATGGGTGGCAAGGCACTGGCAAAAGATCTTCGGGACAAAGTTGTATACAGGCACAAGTCAGGAGATGGATGCAAAAATGGGGTTTATCAATGCCTAGAAGCACAGTGAAGTCTATTATTAAGAAGTGGGAGGTACTGTATTTGGTACAACACAGAGCCTCCCTGGATCAGGACGTCGCTCCAAACTGATGAAAGATCCAGGAGGAAACTGGTCAGTGAGGCAACCAAGAGTCGTACAGCAACTCTGAAGCAGGAATATATGACAAAGAGTGGTCATTGTGTGCATGTGACAACAATATCACAAATTCTCCACAAATGTGTCTTGTATGGGAGGGTTGCAAGAAAAAAGCCACTCCTCAAGAAAGGCCTTTTCCCACCTCAGTGACCGTTTTTTTTTTTTTAAGGGGTGATTCTTTTCTATACCTACTGTATTTCAACTATACTATTTATCGACTAAATCTGTGTTGATTTCCACAGACAATAATTCTGATAAACCCCTTTAAATTTGTAAAAATGAAGGAAAAACACAGTAACACACTTACAATGGATGCCTATGGGGCATGTGCATAGCACTGTATTGTGCACTATTGTGCTCAAGTTTTTACAAACTGAGGGGCGAATAATTTTCTGTGGTAATTAGCAGGATGCCACACAAGCTGGATGTTAACTCATGTTGAGCCCGGAACATTCTTTTAATGTTGCTTCTTTTCACTGATATATCCATCAGAGGCCTGCGTGACTGGAGTGTTATAATCCTGCAGCGAGCCCTGTTTATGTTTGGGTTTTGAGTTTACATGCTGTGACGTCACCACCTCGCTTTACAAAGCCTGAGCCGGCTCCCCCGCCGTGACGGCCTATAACATCAAAGAATTCACTGAGGCATCCGACGTGAAGCAAGAGAATTTCTGGGGGATCCAGATACAGATTGTGTGTGTGTGTGTGAGTGTGTGTGTGTGTGAAGGGACTAGAGATGAAGTGATTGGGGAAATGTGCATATCAGCAAAGAAACGTCAGTTTATCGCAGATCCGGAGGGAACAGCAAAGGAGAAAACAGCAGAAAAGGATGCTGATTATGGATATGTCCCGAGGTTCAAAAACTAAGTCTACATGCGCACTGGCTCAGTGTCAAACTCTTATTAGCTTAGTTCATTTGTCAACTAACAGTGTTCAACTGTTTATACAAATCTAAAGTATATACATGACTTCTGAAAGTCATGAACATTGCCACCACAGTCCTTTTCACATACAGGTCCATGTATATTGCATTTAAAGTAGCATTCTTTTGGAAATAACATTTTAGGAATAAAAATCGCTGACTCCTTTATCTTGCTATGGCTAATTTTATTCAGTAGTTAACATCCTAAATACACACAAGTAAATAATATTTTGGCATTTTTTGCATAATTTAACAAAACTACAGTGCAAATAGATAATGTATTTTCATCAGGAATCAGGAAATACACGCTGAATAGAGATTAAATGAATCCAGGCACAGCTGTATTGGACACAAGGCAGGACCGGAAGAGAGTATGTGAGTATAAAGGCACAAATAGCATAAAGAGTTGTAAGAAGAAGATGATAACTGCCCTTGTTTGAATCGCAGGTGGGGAATGGAGGAGCACACACTTCAGCGACTGGACCAGCTGGTAAGTGTAGCAGGTAAATATCTTCGGGAACAGACGAGGAGAACCAGGAATGCTCACTGGGATTCGCAGAGATTTCATTCATTCATTTCATTCATACATTCATTATAAATGCTAAGCCAAAAAAAGAAAAAGAAATTAAAGCAAAACTGAAACTACTGGCATGTGGGAAATGTGCTATACAAATAAACTTGGTTTCATGTACATCTCTCGTTCCTCACAAATCCAAATGTGTACGTTTTGCGTGCTTGCCGTTAATTACATTATATAAGTCGCTTTGGAATAGAAATCACAGCACGTTTCAGATTATTAAAAAAAAAAAAACATTTTTTTTAATTTATAAAAAAAGACTTGTATTCTTGTATGCTTATACAATTGTAAAACAATAAAAGCAGCTATAACGGTGTTGAAGTTTGTTATATTTTTAAAACCATCCCTGGGACATGAAAGTGCCTAACGCTGAGGAAACATCCTTAAGTATTAATATATTTTATAAGTCGCTTTGGAATAGAAATCACAGCACGTTTCAGATTATTCAAAAATAAAAAACATGACTTGTATTCTTGTATGCTTATACAATTGTAAAACAATAAAAGCAGCTATAACGGTGTTGAAGTTTGTTATATTTTTAAAACCATCCCTGGGACATGAAAGTGCCTAACGCTGAGGAAACATCCTTAAGTATTAATATATTTAATTTAGTTTGATGTAAACAAAGTACTTATAATTCACACTTGAGTGCGAGTTTCACCTGAAGGCCAGATAATTGTGCAGCATGAGAATGCATGCATGCATGTGTGTGCATGCTAAGTAAGGTGCAGTCATGGAGATGCACAAATGTCATGGATAAACAGAGATTGTGAGAAAGAAGGGGAGAAGATGTCTGCTGCTGTGTTTCATTTCTGTGCCACTAGTGGCAGCAAACCGAACTGCAAAAAAATTTATGCATTTCGTCATTTTCTAAACCAGCAAAACTCTGTGTCACAGTGCTGAAGTGTTCTGGATGGTGGCCAGAATGCTGCTATCAGGTTGCGGTCGTGAGTTGTTTGTGGGTTGCTATGCAGTTGCTAAGCTTATTGGCCCAGAGTCAAAACGAGCTTTTTTTTAATCATCATTGTCAGGTTAAAATCATAACACTCTGATCTGAACTCTGAATGACAAATTTATCTGTGTAGTTATAACACTCTAAAAAAGTATGTAAAAAGTGGGCACAATGTATTGTTTTAATTTGAAGGATTTTTCCATATTTTTTTATTTTTGCAGATGTTTTATCAGATGTTTAATGTCAGTAAAATTAATGGAAAATGTCCCGATAATGAGCTGCCAGTACTTTTTCTGTTATTTTACAGATTTATTTCTTACAATGTAGCTTATTTAAAACTATACAAATCTTTCAAATAGTTAGATAAAGAAATTTGGTGTTTTGACATTTTATTGATAGTATTGATAGTGAAAGTAAAGACATTACAGGAAATGATGAGGAGAAGAATGAGGAACAGGATCAGTATACGACAAAAAAGAAAGCATTGCAACATGGTATTGAAGTAAACATACATTACATACATGCTGTAGCTTTTGTAGCTTATTGATTATAAATCATCACATCTCTGAACGGCAAGTTGGTGACTGTGACCCGCAGGTGACTGTTGATGCAAGTGTGCAACCAAATAATCAATATTGAAAGGAAAGGGAGGGTCAAAGTTCAGTCATTGAAGATTCAGTCATTGAAAAACCCACATTGATAAACAATGTGAATATTTGAGAGCGATGCTTCCTCTTTTACGACAACAAATGCAGTTCGTATATATATGGTCTAAAACAAAAATCAAACATACTCTTGAAAAAGAGCTAATTTCTCAAAGAGAGAAGCAAAAGTGAGTGTGTTTTAGAGAAATATTAATTACCTTAGTCTACATACTCTTTTAAATCACTCGTTATTCTTTTCATTATAAATGACAGTAATTCTTTATGCCCTTTTCATTTCTACACACCGCGAGAAGAAGAAAAAAAAACAGATGGATGGGAGGGAGGAATGGTCTTTAGAGACTAGCCATAGGCTTACTGTATGTCACAATGGTCTATGAATCACATTTTCTGCAATATAGTATATTTTTCAAAGCGTTTACTGTGCATGCTGTATTGGATGAACGCACAAACATGAAAACAATGCTCTGACCTGCTTTCATGGTGTTTTTCTGAATTGTTGTCCAGATGCTGCGTGCTAGTAAAATGTACAAGCCCAGCATTTCTCAGTCCAGTTATATCATGGGCATCCATGTGTCCGACTAAGTAACTGTCTGTCCTGTCCTCGGGCAAAAACTGCTTACATGAGTCAATATTCATTGTCAATGTATGTCGCTGTGATATCAGCCCTGATATTCTGAATCGCTGTTCAAAGTCAAATGGAATCAACAATGTCAGTATTGAAGGTAACTTTTGAGCAGCACTTGAAATCTACTGTACCTGGAGAGCTTTTGGTCAGCAGTGGAATAATACAATTTCTTTTGCCTTTGCAACCGCAATGGGAAAATATCACGGATAACGAATTCACTCCATATCTCTCTCAAACAAGCACTCACACACCCATAGCACACATTGGACATTGTGAGTGTGTGTGTCTAAACTACTTTGACACACTAATATTTCTGTAACCCAGTAGTTGATGCTTTATCAGTAAAGTCAATAGCGCACACAGAGAGATTTGCCGTTACCATTTGAATATAACAACTGTGTCTGTATAGTGAAAATAATTTACATTGATCTGTTCTTAGATAGGAAAAACACTTTTCACAATGTATAAAATCAACACTCACAGATGACAAACTTGTTTGTGTCGACTATGATATTGGGTGACCAAAATCATATATTTATATTATTTAGTGTAATACATTATTATTATTATTGTTAGTCAACTAATGAGATTTTTTAAAGGCTGATTCTTAAGGTCTTTTTCTTAAGACATTTTTGTTCTGCCCTTCAACACCAAAACATCTTTTAATTGTAACGGTTAAATGTTTCGTTTAAATGTTAAATTTCACAATTACAAAGAAACAGCAAGTAACACATTGACTTAAATGTGAAATTTTGAAGTAGAAAGAATGAAATTAATTTATTTATTTATTTATTTTGGACACCCATAATGTTTTCATTTTCTTTTAATCATTTTGTTTACAGCTTAGAAAA
Organism: Sinocyclocheilus rhinocerous; assembly: GCF_001515625.1. Classification (NCBI taxonomy): domain Eukaryota; kingdom Metazoa; phylum Chordata; class Actinopteri; order Cypriniformes; family Cyprinidae; genus Sinocyclocheilus; species Sinocyclocheilus rhinocerous. The sequence continues at coordinate 165,826 of NW_015659335.1, forward strand.
ATATTTTTTACAGTGTGGTTGTTGCACAAACCATTACAAATGTATTAAATTTATAATCAAATTCTTTATGCATAATTTTTACATTTCTCACAAAGTACACCAAAATTTAAGTGATATTAGAATTAATAGAATTTACTACTACAAAGTTTAAGTAGCCAACACTCTAAAAAATATATATATATATATATATATTTGCTGTTTGTTCAATAGAGTGGGGGAACTATGACGTCAGAATCCGGAAGAGTAATTCACCGCGGGCTCCTTTGAGATTTTCCTATGGGGTTTTATAATGGGGGTTTTCAATTTATTTTTCCCTTAACTAAAATTAACTACAGTAATGCAACAATTCTTGAATTTTCTAATTAAATAATTTCATTGCACTTAATCTGTTTAAATTTGTCAAATGTTTATGTAATTCATTTGCATTGGGCCTATGTGAATATTTTTTGTTGCATTCACTAAAATTGGGAAATGGTTGTGTAGTTCCCAGCATGCTCTGCATGGGATTTGGTAACTTAAACTGTTTTTTAATATATTTTTATTTAAGTTTAGAGACTTGGTGGTTTTGCTTTGTTGGTTTCCATTCTGCTGAAGAGTGGAACTTGTGTTTAGATGTTGGACATATTAAAGGGATAGTTCACCCAAAAATGAAAATTCTGTCATTAATTACTCACCCTCATGCTCTTCCAAACCCGTGAGACCTTCGTTCATCTTCGGAAAAAGAATTTAGATATTTTGGATGAAATCCGAGAGCTCTCTGACCCTCCAGAGACAGCAAGGGTCATGAAGTCCAGAAAGGACCAGAAAAGTCCAGAAAGGTACCAAAAACATTGTCAAAACATTCCATGTGACTTCAGTGGTTTAACTATAATTTTATGAAGCTACAAGAATACTTTTGGTGTGCAAAGAAAACAAAAATAACAACTTTATTCAACAATTCTTCTCCCCCGAGTTACCATCTACCGCCATTAACACAACACATGTGCGTGATGCTGCTGACGTAGAACAAGCATGCACTGCGCCTTGTTTACGAGCAGAGGAAAGCACACGCATGCGTTGTGTTAAGATTGTTATTGGTACCTCTCTGGGCCTTGAACGTGTAAGGACCCTTGCTGTCTATGGAGGGTCAAAAAGCTCTCAGATTTCATAAAAATATCTTAATTTGTGTTTCGAAGATGAACAAAGGTCTTATGGGTTTGGAACGACATGAGGGTGAGTAATTAATGACAGAATTTTCATTTTTGGGTGATCTATCCCTTTAATTTCTGTAAATAGCAGTTAATATGCAAAAGCTGGTATGTTGACCAGTCTCCCGTGTCTGGCTTATTATATAAAGATAAAGGCATGCTAATGTGCATTATTGAAATGCATCATTCTTAAAGGGATAGTTCACCCAAAAATGAAAATGCGATGTTTATCTGCTTACCCCCAGGGCATCCAAGATGTAGGTGACTTTGTTTCTTCAGTAGAACACAAACGAAGATTTTTAACTCAAACCGTTGCAGTCTGTCAGTCATATAATGGAAGTGACTCTCACGTCTTTGAGAGTCAAAAAAAACATACACAAAAAAAAAAGATTAAACCCTGCGGCTCGTGATGATACACTGCTGTGTAAAGACACGAAACGATCGGTCTGTGCAAGAAACTGAACAGTAGTTATATAGTTTTTTACCTCTGATTTACTGCAATGTCCGAACTGTCCTGAGCGCGTCCTGAGCGCGTTCTCAACAGCCGGCGCGTGACGCGTCTTCTTCTTCTTCTTGCTTTACGGCATGCACTTATAAGTCTGCGATCCAAGCAAGAAGAAGAAGACGCGTCACGCGCCGGCTGTAGAAGAAGACGCAAACGTGCTCAGGACGCGCTGAGGACAGTTCGGACATTGCAGTAAATCAGAGGTAAAAAACGATATAAATACTGTTTAGTTTCTTGCACAGACCGATCGTTTCGTGTCTTTACACATCAATGTATCGTCACGAGCCGCAGGGTTTAATTTGGTTTTGTTTGTGTATGTTTTTTTTTACTCTCAAAGCCGTGATTCCCATTCACTTCCATTATATGACTGACAGACTGCAACGGTTTGAGTTAAAAATCTTCGTTTGTGTTCTACTGAAGAAACAAAGTCACCTACATCTTGGATGCCCTGGGGGTAAGCAGATAAACATCAACTTTTCATTTTTGGGTGAACTATCCCTTTAATCTGAAAGAAAGCTCATGTGTATTTGTATGCGTTGTGCATGTTGTTCGTGTGCATGCATTTGGTATACATGAGGACATTAAATTAACATTGGTTACAGTGTTCCTGCTGTTTCAGGCAAATGTACATGCAGTGCTTTCTGCTAAAGTCACACATGCGTAAGCAACCTCTGTCCTCCATGTGCATATGTGTGTTTATATTGCTGGCCTTGACTGAGGTGGGTCATGCCAATCTCAGGAGAAATCCATATGGCTCCTGCCCTGCAGTGGTGCCCCTCGGCTCAATGTCATGAAAGTTTGTAAAAGACAAAGTAGCGAACAGAAGGACAAATGAAACTTAACTTTTAGGGAAAATAAAAGCATGCTGGACCAAAATAGATTTGATTTGTGGAATTGCTGTGTTTTTATTATTTTATTTAATCTAGAGCTTAATTCATTGCAGCACTCAAGATTTTTTTTCTGCTTGTTACTTAAGTCAATGTAAACTACATTAATCTTTTTGTTAACAGTGGTCAATTTGGACCCAGCTAACAAAAATAAGTTCTAAGAATATTTTACTTACATTTCCATTTAGTTATAAAAGCTATGAAAACGTTATATCTGCTAAGGTTTTGAAAAAAATTGTAAAGACCAGAAAACTCTGAACAAATGGTCTATCAACATTACTGGAATAATGTTTGTGTAACTTTGAAAGATCCTGGCCAGAACATTGAAAAGTTCTGAGATAGATGGATAATTCCCAGCATGCTTTGCATCAGACTGGATTGGGAGAGTAAATGTTGAAATAAGTGTTATTTTTATGTGTTTTATGTCTTTCATTTTCTGTTATGCTAATAAATACTAGAGCTGGTTAGTAGTTAACTGATTCATTTGGGTTACATATTTTAAGTCAAATTTTTTATTTAATGTAGGAAGGTTTTCACTTCACAGCTTGTTTGACTGAACTTGTAGTTTATGATGTTTAGCAGTATTGAAAATATTTCTAAATTACGTTTTTAATTTAATAAAAAAATATTTTATTATTACTATTTAGTGAAGAAAGTGCTGTTTTATTTACTGCAAATAAAACAATTAATCACCTGTTTTTTTTTTTTTAAATCAAGACAGTCATGGTGAATTTCAGTGAATACTCAAACTAATGTGCTTGTAGAATATCTTAGCTTTGTGCAGAGGTGGTAATTTTATATCTGGTATATCTGATTCAAATCTCTTTAGGTTTTTTTTTTGTAATTGTAAAAGAAAAAACAAAGTGTGCTACATTACCTACACTGTAAAAAATGACAGTGAATTTAACGGTAAAAGACTGTAAAAATGCTACAGTAAAAACCTGTTAAATGGTTAATGGTAAATTCCCCCAATAGTATCCAGCTGCAGCCCCGCAGACCCACACGTTTCAGGCCACACGATCCAGACCACCCGATCTAGGCCGGAAGTGGTGGGCGGGGTTATTAAATCATAACAACATGGCGGAGAACACGGTAGGACACCTGTAATGTTCTCTCATTATGTGGTGAACTATTAATTCATATATTAATTTAACGGTTTCTTGTAAATCTCGATTATTTGCATGTCTTTCACATTTTACTACTGCAAGTTAAAATTGTTGTAATCTTTTATTGTTTTCAGTATTTTTATGTTGACAGTTCGATTACGTTTTAGATTGGGTGTTGTAAATGGGCTTTGTGATGAAGCCACTGTTTTGAATTTGTTATTTATTATACAGAGACCCATTATTTAAGTTAAGTTTTTACTCACTGAAGACATGGAGACTTTTATGATTAAGTGTAATGAAAACAGGGGACCAAAATGAACTCTTCTTGTCGTGAGTGATAATAATAATAATAATAATTTCAAAAGTTGATAATTATTTGCTGTTTATTATTTTTATTCTACAATTATACATATTTAAGTTTTAAATTATAATTTCAGTAAAAAAAAATTTGTTGAAATGCTTTTTATTTGAGAAGAACATAGCACTTTTTATGCTGCTACACAACAGATGTCTACATATGTCTATATATGGTGTTTATATTATATAATCAATTTATGTGCAATATCACACATTTACTGCACTGGTTGGTGTTGAAATGCCACTATGTTTATTGCCCCATTGTCCTGTATTGTTTGCACTAAACGCTCAAAACATGTGCATTTTATTTAAGGTTTTAGTGCTTTATGTTTCTGCATTCTTGTATTGATTTTTTGTTTTGATGTTAATTTATGTTGTTATCGGTCTTTTTTTACGGTAAAATTCCGGCAACCACAGCTGCCGATTTTTTACCGTTAATTTTACGGAATTTTTTTTACAGTGTAAGAACTGGAAAGAAAATGAAAAAAGAAATAGAGAGGCTAGAAGGGAAAATGAAGTAATATTTTGAACAAGATGCTTGTTATGGTGTGAAAGTGTTAGAGAGCTCAGGAATCTGACAAGTCATGAGAGATTTGTATAAGGGACAGGAGATGAGAGAAATAGATGGAGAAGTATTAGAAGCCAGAGTAGAAGAGACACGATTACATGCATTCAAGCATGAGACTCTCGCTCTCGTTTCAGTTCGTTCAGTTCATTTATGACAGTGGCAGAGAGACAGAGAGGGTTTGAATGTTCTCAGAATACAATACGCAACAGTCAGACATTAGATTTCCAGATCAAGCTGGAGTTAAACTCTTGGAGAAGAACAGGAAGGTTAGTTCTGCTTCTGTCTGCAAGCCGACCCACTTAAGATGGGACCTCACATACAAAGACAGTGAGACATTGTGTCTGGACGTTATGACGAAACACCAAATGAGTCTCCGGGAACGGCTGAGCGGTAGCTTAAACTGGGTCTATGAAATCATAATCATCTCAAATTAAAGGAACAGTTCTATTTTGAAAAGTCACGCATTTGTTCACCCTCATGTCATTACAAACCTCTATGATTAGGATCTTTCTGCTGTCACACACAATAAATGAGATGTTTTAAACAATATAAATGCTGTTCATTCCCATACAACTGGTTGGAAATAAAATGCCTTAAAAGTGTTTTTATGCCTTTTGCACCATATACCAAGTCTTCTGAAACATGTAATAATTTTGGGAGGAAAAGACTGAAATTCCCTTTTGCTTTTACAGGATTTACTTTGAAACCATTTTCACTCAGAAATAGCTAGTAAATCTCACAAATAATTACAAAGAAACAGCAACACATTGAATTAAACATTACATTTTGAAGTAGTAAGACTGAAATAGTATTTTCTAGTAGGGTGCATAATAATCCAAAAATCTCATTTGCACGTTTCAAAGTTAGTCACAGGTTTAAAATAACATGAGGGTGAAAACTGAAAAATAAAATCACTTAGAAATTGCTATAATATAATATGTCACAAATAATTAACAAACATTAATTTAACATGAAATTTGGAAGTAGAAAGACTGAAATATTTTTTACAACTTTTGACTTTTATTTTAAAATCTCTTGCATGTTTCAAAGAGTTAACAATGACAGAATTCTTATTTTTGGGTTAACTGTCCCTCACTGTAAAAATGATTTTTCAAAGTTGTAAATAAAACAACAATTATTGGAGTATGTTTAAAACAACATTTTTCTCTACTTCAAAATTTAACATATAAATCAGTGTTACTTGCCGTTTCTTTGCAACTGTTTGTGAAATTTACTAGCAATTTCTGAGTGATAATTGTTCCGATGTTTGCTGGAAGTGTTTCCTCTATAATGCTCCACCATCAAAATTTCACCTAAATCTCAAAGCATTTAATAGAACAGGACAGAGTACCAAGAGAATCCATCATAGGTCTCTCTGTGGGGATTAAGTTTGGGTTTAAACTGCTTATTTCTATTCTGAGATGTTCCCTCAGAACCTTTCTGGGTCATGTTTACGTGTGCACCAAGACTTTGGGTTGTCAGATCGAGGGTCTGTCACAGTCATAACACAAAAACACGCACACACTCTTGCGACCGCAAGTGTGCGAGAGGACTGGTGCCGTCTCCTCAGAGGTCACACCTCCCGCAGTGACCGTGCTAGCTGAGAGAGCCAACGAGAGAATGAGTCAGTGAATGAGTGTAACGGGGTTGACTTCAGGGGGGGACACTGGCGCCCCTTCTGTAGTGATGCATCCAATCGCAAAGGAACAAATGGATATTGTCCTTAAGTACTAGAAAAATACATAAGAAAGATGTCATTTGAGGAAGAAGCTTGTTTTGTGATCAACTCAAGGGTTTTCAAACTTGAAAAAGGACCCTCAAATGTGATGATCCCCTTTTTGAGGGAACCAAATATTGTCCCGTATACAGACTCATTTATTCTCAAGAGAAAATGTTTATACAATAATACTGTATGCTGTTTGTACAATTAAATATTTACCTTTTAATATTGCCACTCTAATGAAAGCTAAATCGAATCTTAGAATATTGTCTGAAAAATAGAAAAGTCTTTTTTCTATGCACTAGCTTCTACCCTGTAAGATTAAATATTGTTACAAAATATTGTAAGCAGCTTTACAGAGTATCTATGGAAAGATAAAACAAAACATTTATAAATATGTCAACATTTATACATTTAAACATAAATATTCAAGACTGAATTCAGAAGAAAAAAAAAACTATGGCTGTAAAAACCACAAGGGGCTGCTAGTGGTCTGCCGATTTTTTTTTAATGCATTTTATTGCTAACTGATGTTTAGGTTTTTTTATATATATATATATATATATATATTATTTTTAATGCATTCGTTAATGTATCTTTCTAACATCAGACCTTTGCAGACCTGCTTTTGCAGCTAGTGTCATTTAATAGTGTTTTTTTTTTGTTTTGTTTTTTTTGCATTGAGGATGAAGTTTGGAATTCTGAAAGTATGTTTTCATATCACACTGAATCTTTTATGTCAAAAGGCCAAAAAAAATAGATTTTTCATTAAATTATCCCTTTGAAAATTGTTTTTCTCTCATGGAATTTGTTGTGAGTGAACGTTAGATATAGATAGATAGAAATAGATAGATCATTTATTTTACTAAATTATCTATTTTATAACTAATAAATGGTTTCTGGACTAGTGGATAGTGAGTGAGTGGGGTTAAAGGAATAGATTACCCTAAAATGAAAAAAAAAAATACTATATGGAAGTCAATGGGGACCAGAAAGTGTTTAGTTATTCACATTATTCAAAATATTCTAAATTCTAAATTCATTCAGATTTGGAACAACTTGAGAGTGAGTAAATGATGACAGACTTTTCATTTTTGGTTGAACTATCCCTTTAATTTATGAGAAAATATTGAAAATGAGCTCCATGAAACTATTCAGGTCAAGTGATTTGATATAAAAGCACTGAAATCAACTCCAAATTCATCTTGGCAACATGTTATCTTTAGACGTTATTTGAAACTGAAAATAAAAGCAGTATTTTGCAGAAAACGCTATTGAATTGATTTCTGTGTGCTGAAAAAAAAGTATGATGATGCCATTTTATGTATCTTCTAGTTTGGAAAATCAGGTGAAAGACCTGTTATCTGTCTTATCTTGCCTCTCGGGGGGGATTGCACTAATGACCACAAATAAGGAAAAGTGTTACCTACCAACACCAACGTTTTATTTACACAGTTTTGGATGAAAGTACCAGAGAGCTGAAGGACAACAGCATTGCCTTGTGTAACATCTCCATCTGGTGTTTTTCTAGGGTAGCACACTTTTAAAATATCTCCCTTTAAACACGTTCACAGTTGTATACTTTACATGACAAGGACGATCAGTTTTTCTCTGACATCTTTCCTGGTAAGAGTCATTTTGTTTTTGTTTTTTTGTTTTTTAAACTAAATATGATTATTATGGATTGGTTGTACATATTTGTATTTGTATTCAGGTTTTCATGCTATTCTTTTTAGATTCCTAAATATCCAAAATAAAAGTTTGTGTTTACATAATATATGTGTGTGTACTGTGTATATTTCTATGTATATATAAATACACACATATGTGTACAATATATATTTAAGAAATATATCACTATCGCTATAATAAGACACTACCAGTCAAAAGTTTGGGATCAGTAAGACTTGTAATGTTTTTTAAAGAAGTTTCTTATGCTCATCAAAGCTGCATTTATTTGATCAGAAATACAGAAAAAAAACAGTAATCTTGCAAAATGTTATTATAATATAAAATAATGGTTTCTATTTTCATATCCTTTAAAATATAATTTATTTCTGTGATGCAAAGCTGAATTTCCATCAGCCATTACTCCAGTATAAAGTATCACATGATCCTTCAGAAATCATTCTAATATGCTGATTTATTATTAGAATTATCAATGTTGGCAACAGTTCTGCTGCCAAATATTTTTTGGGAAACTGCGATACTTTTTTCAGAATTCTTTGATGAATAAAAAGTTAAAAAGAACACCATGTATTCAAAATATAAATCTTTTCTAACAACAACAATTTAACACATCCTTGCTAAATAAAAGTTTTAATTTCTTTCAAAAAAAGAAAGAATAAAAATGTACTGACCCCAAACTTTTGAACTGTAGTGTATATTGTTAGAAAAGATTTCTATTTTAAATAAATGCTCTTCTTTTTAACTTTTTATTCATCAAAGAATCCTGAAAAAATAGTATCACAGGTTCCACAAAAATATTAAGCAGCGAAACTGCTTCCAGCATTGATAATAAATCAGCATATTAGATGATTTCTGAAGTGTCATGTGACACTGAAGACTGGAGTAATGATGATGAAAATTCAGCTTTGCATCACAGGAATAAATTACATTTGAAAGTATATTAAAATAGAAAAACATTATTTTACATCATAATAATATTTCACAATATTAAATTTTTTCCTGTGTTTTTGATCAAATAAATGCAGCCTTGATAAGTCTTGTTTGTGTATGTATGTGTGTGTGTGTATATATATATATATACACACACTACCGGTCAAAAGTACTATTATTCATTTTATATTTTCAGTTTTCATTTTAGTTTTAGGTTAAGTTTCAGTAATCTTATGTGCTTTTGTCATTTTTACCTTTTTTGGCTTTATTTTTATTTCAGGTTTAGTTTTAGTAATTTAAACGTTTTTTAAGTTTAGGTTTTTCTAATCGGTTTATATTTTATTTTTGCTTTATTTCAATAATGAAAATATTTTTAATAATTTTAGTTTTAACAATAACACTGTTACTGACTGACAGTTCAGTTTAGGCTAATTTACCCAATATGGGGTTAAACGATTTTTTTATGTTTTTTTTTTTTAAGTTTTATTTTTAATAATGTTGAATTAATGTTTTTTTTCCCCAATCAAAATCACACAAAGCACAGAAAGCACACAAATCAGCAAATGTTGCAAAACAGGGTTGCATTCAGGGCTGCTATAATAATGTAATGCGCTTGAGTTGTCTTTAATTGGGGGCTTTTCTGGGTAAATAACAATTTGATTAATTAATCTGCATATCGGCGATAATTCATTCATAATTTTTAATCGATTGACAGCCCTAGTTATCAGCATTACTACTGTGAGCATGTCATGTCTTTGTGTCACAGCATCCAAAATATGAATTAGCAGGCCGTTAATGTTCAGATGAGCTTTGTCCAGTAAAGCCACTTATATTATTATGAAATGGGAACAAAGACATTGCAGCAATGGAGGAGTCGCATCTTCATCAGGTTTATTTTGATTAGATCTTGTTTGCTAAACAAATTCACAGAAAGGTCATAAATCTTGTCTTGATTTCATGGATTAGTCACATGGCTCACAGGTCAAGCATCTTGCATGATGTTTGAGTAGATCAAGGGGTTTAAATCATGGGAGAATTAAAGGCCTGAAGTCTTTTATTCTCTGTTGTTGACTTTGGGTTGGCTTTTGCTCCAGATTTAGCCCCCTGTGACGGAGGCTTCGGTTGCATTGACCGTATAAGAAGAGCCAGATAGCTCTTGTATCTAGCAAACACCTGTCACCATAACCCCTGAGTCACACAGCATGTATGGAAATGTTACTCCTCCTGCTGCCCTGTGTTAGGCAGGACATGACATGACTTTGCCTCTCAAGCAAAAGGAGAACGTGACTAATGCGGCTTTGTTAAAAGCACTGGACACTACACCTTAATTGTAAATTCTTCTTCTGTGTGCAGACAACGATGACCCAGATTTTATAAGGAAAAGAATGCTTGATTTCAAACCTTGCAGTACTTTGTGTTCTCTAACCAACCCCTACCCAGGAGTTTGCACAATTAATCAAATCCATGTATTTAGTGATTTCAGAAGAGATATTATGCTCACGACCCTATGAAATCAAAAGTTGGATATGCCTATGTCTGTTAGATGTTAGATTTGATCTATCAAATATGTTTAGTATATTCCCTAAATATTTGCAGTGGTGATTTAGAAAAATTAAGAAACGTGAATATTGCAATGATTTAAGCATTATTGGAATATATATTGCTAAAGCCATAAGATTTTTGTGACTGGCAATTTGGGAGAATGAGATCGTTAAAGCGATGGTTCGCCCAAACATGAAGTTCTGTCATCATCAGATTTAATTTAGGCTTTTTAT
>NW_015659335.1:178932-181983 GCF_001515625.1 Sinocyclocheilus rhinocerous
TCCCCTGACCGCTTCACTAACGCTAGCTATGAAGTTTGTTAGCTTGTTTTTGTTTTGTTTTTTAACAATGACTGGAGAAAATCCGATTTTACCTGCTTGTAAAGTCACTCGCTGTCCGGGATCGCGTCTGTTATTTGAAAAGGTTAAATTTAACAGACGAAACCAGATGGGCCGACCCTACACGCTAGCTCAACGCATGGATGATCTGACAGGGTTACCGCCGGCTGAGTGATTCATATAGAGAAACCTAACGTGTAACGTTGTAATAAAGAGAAACTCATCTGTGTCTGTCTAGTCATGAAGATGCATATTTCAATTTCAGCAGGCAACTATTTTTACAGCTACATTAGAGTGAACTGGGCCCAAATACAAAAAAGTTAAACATTCAATGTGATGGATATATTATTTGAAGATGTATGTGTCATGTAATGATACAAATAGTTATTTTAAAGTATATACCTCCTGTAAATTATGTAAGTTTACAGTGACATTACATGCATTTACTTTGCATACAGTAGGCCTATACATTTAAATTAAGATGTGAATATTTTCTAGAAATAAAAATTCCAGAAACTAATTTTGAACTTTCTGTACTTGATTATTTTTTTCTTACCAAGTTCTTAAAAATTCCAGCCACAATCAATCACAACAATGTAGCCTATATACAATTACAGATCATTAAGCATATAAATCGTCAGTTTGTTGTTTTAAACACATGCACACAGGCATTATTTCATAAGCGACATAGTCGTGAGATGCATAAGAAATCTTTAGACGGGTAACACAACTCTTTATTTAACCTTTTCTGACAAGAAGTGTACGCTGCAAACGCGAGCATTTTTTACTATCGTTTCTGTCCAGTCCGCTCGTTTTATCGCATTTAACCACAGCTGTCGTCGGTTTTTTGTCTGGCGGTGGCAGCAGGTATGCTTTAAAATTGGAGCCTCTACTACGTCGATTCTGGCACCCAACATCACAAGACGATATTTTAAGCTCCTTATGTAGCTGAATCTTATATATACACACACACACATTCTAAAAAAAATGCTGGGTTATTTATTTTTTTCTTTTTAACCTAAATGCTGGATTCAGCTTCTTGGGTCATTTTATTGGGTTATTTATAAAAAAATAAATAAAAATAAAAATCCCAGGTGCTGGGTAGTTTTTCTGTAACTCAACTGCTGGGTAATTTTTACTGTCAATACAAATGATGAACCCCGTCACATACATACCCAGCGCTGGATAAGTGTAACCCAAGGTGGTAATGTTGCATAGTCTGTGCCAAACCGGTTAAAACTGGATACATTTGTCCTCAGAGAAAACTTGACTGACGGGAAACTTCCTGAATTAAATAAAGGTTTGTATTACATTGTGCTCCTATCAAATTATTACTGTAGGCTATAAATAGGAAAACGTCTGTAATCTTACATTTTTCCTTTTTTGTTTAAATGTCCGTTGCAGCTAACGTCTGCTGGGAACGCTAGCCTTCTAGCATTCACCGGATCTCCACTCAAAACTCCACTCAAAGCGAACGAGGCGCCGGCGCCACCGTGGACGGTTCACCTCCTGCCAAACGAATGCGCCACTGAAACACGATGCGACTTCACTGTTATATGTAAGCTTATATGTAAGTTTCCGTGCGCTCCACTGACTACAACAGGGGCCCTGTTGATCTAGTGCGGCATTGTTGCAGCTGCGGTCACTCTGGGTTGAAACCACTGTTGCCAACTTTCGCAAGACAAATAAGCAACTGCAGCTTCAAAAACAAGCCCAAAACAAGCCCAATATTTTTTGATAACTTATTATCATCAATATTATTTATTATCAATTATTTATTACCAATAAATGAGCCCGCAACATATTAAACTGAAACTACCCTTTTATAAGAAAAGCAAAAACAAGTTATTTTACAAAAATCAGCAAACTGCAACAAGGCAGGAACATATTAGTATAGGCCTACTTGTTTGTTTGTTTGTTTTTTGTTTGTTTTTTACAGCCCGTGATAATTAATACATTACAAAAACATTGTAAAAATTAGGCTACCTTATAAAGGAAAAAAGTCATCCCACTCCTCTACGTCTACTACTACTATCATCGCTTGGATTATAGCGTCACGCGCCTTCCTTTTGAACGTGATTTTTCTTCAATCCCTCATTGAAGAAAAATCACGTTCAAAAAGAAGGCGCGTGCGGAGGGGGCGGAATATTTGACAAATTACGCTACAGCACTTATATTTTTGCACTGATTGGCTATTAACTGTGAGCAGACAAAAAAAGAAGCCCAAAGTCACGTATAATAGGCGGACTTGGCAACTCTGGTTGAAACTAGTGCTGTCAATTTAGATTTAAAAAAATTAACTCATTAATCGCACATTTTTCTCTGAAATGATTCCCCCCAAACATTAAAGTTTTTAAATATACTTTTATTTTGGAATAATTTCACATTCAAAACTGAAAAAAAATTAATCGCCTGCGTTAACGCGCTAATTTTGACAGCACTAGTTGAAACTTAAAGGCACAATATGTAATTTTCGCTGTTAGAGGGCGCGTTTTCAAAACAAACAAAGAAACAAATATGTAGTTTGATGACGCTGTGACTGAGTGTGGAATCATGGGAGTTGTGGTCTTCATCCCCACAGCCGATGCAATCCGACGGCACTTGGGCAGAAATCATGTTCATGGATGAGCTAATGTATTAAAGATTTATTAAGGTCGTAGTATGAAGCAGGGTGAGACTGAAAGCCGCCGAAGCGAAACGAGGCCGCTGAAGCAATTGCTAATGAGAAACGAGCGCCACACATGGCTCGAAAGCAGCGGAGCTTTTATTATGCCACAGTCGACGGCTTCCGCTCCTTCCGGTCGTACATATGTGGGGTAAAGCATCGCTGTTTTATCATACTAGATAAATTTGAAAGTTATGTTATAATGCTACTCTGTGCGGTCGTCACCTGTATAATAAAACACATTAAAGCGTCTTTGGTGTTTCCATGTTTTCTACAAAACAAAACCGGAAATCGAGGGTGTATGACATCATTGGCAGGCGACACAATGA
>NW_015659335.1:182051-184651 GCF_001515625.1 Sinocyclocheilus rhinocerous
TTAGACACGGTCCGTGTCACTAGTTAAAATCGCTTATTTCTCTGGAGTTAAACATTCTTCGAAACATTTGGGATAATGTAAGTACACAAGTCAGCAAAACATATAACACTGTTCTAGTGGTTTTTAGAAAAAAATCTTACATATTGTGCCTTTAAATGTCTGACAGACAAGATGGCACGAGGTAAAGCTGTTTTTGATGTAACTTTTAAAACATTAATATAAGTTATGAATATAAGACATTTAATGAACTGGAACAGTCTACTGATAGCAGTTTTCTTCACAGATTCCCATTGGCTGCTCCTGTTACGTCCTAAAACCTTTACTGAATGTTTTTGAAGATTTTATGATTGTAAAAGACTGACTTGACATTGAATAAAAAAATATTGTAAATGAACTGTTCTTGCCCTGTATAAAACAGATTTTTGGATGCATTTGTATTATTTAAAATGAAAAACCTTCAATAGGTTGACTGTCCCAACAGTATGTCAAAAAACAACACAGCAAATGGGTTAATGTATAAAACCCAACAAGCTTAGTTAAAATAACCCAGCATGTGCTCTGTCCAATATTTACCCAGCGCTTGGTTGCCAAATGATTTTAACCCAGCATTTTTTAGAGTATACCCTGCAGGCACCGGACGTCAATATAACGTCAGGTTGACGTTGGACCCCAAAGTCGGACAGAAGTTGCATTTTGGTTGAGAATGAAAATCGGGTTGACATCAGTATTTGATGCTGACTTAATGTTGGATTTTAGTTACACAACCTAAAAACAACAAAATATCAACTTCAGCTGATGTCGGTATTGGACATAAAATTAACATTGACATTAGATGTTGAATTGACATTGAATTTTGGTCACCCGATGTCGCAACCGAAATTTAACCAAACATCAATGTCATGGAACGTCATTGTTTCTAACCCAACATTTTTTAGAGTGTATGTATGTGTGTGTATGTGTGTGTGAGTGTGTATATATAGTGTCACAAAAATATTGGCACCCCTGCATTTCTCTCAGATAATGCTCTATACTTCTCCCAGAAAGTTGTTGCCATTACAAATGCTTTGTTATTCTCATGTTTCTTTTGTTTGTATTGGAACAACACAAAAAAGCAGAGAGAAAAAAAGCCAAATCTGACATTCTACACAGAACTCCAAAAATGGACAAAATTATTGACACCCTCAACTTAATATTTGGTAGCACACCCGTTGGAAAAAATAACTGAAATCAATCACTTCCTGTAACCATCAATGAGTTTCGTACAGCTCTCTACTGGAATTGTAGACCACTCTTCTTTTGCCAACTGCTCCTTTCAGATTTGAAGGGATTCTTCTCCCAAATGCTGTTTTGAGATCTGGACTCATTGCTGGCCACTTCAGAACTATCCAGTGCTTTGTCTTAAACCATTTTTGGGTGCCTTTTGAAACGTGCTTTGGGTAATTGTCCTGCTATAAGACCCATGACCTCAAACGGAGACCCAGCTTTCTGACACTGGGCTCTACATTGCGCCCCAGAATTCTTTGGTAGTCTTCAGATTTCATAATGCCATGCATGCAGTCAAGGCATCCAGTGCCTGAGGCAGCAAAGTAGAGACCTGCGCGGGACGGATTTTTCAGTCCTCATATGATGCGATTTCAAGTTTTCCTTTCTCTTTGGAGTGTTACAAGCTGATTGTGCATAGATAAGATCCCTGAAGTTGCAAAGACTAAAGTCTCAAAAGCAAAGAGATATTCTTTATCAAAGTTAAGACTCTGCCACGCCCCCCTAAAACGGCTCATTCTAACACGCCCCCACATATCTACCTCACCATGTGGAAATATTAGCATAATGCCGCACAAATGTGCACGCAAAGAAAGAAAGGGGTGGTTTCAGTAACCGCAGTTAAGAGATGACGCTGTCACATGAATGCACTTTGGATAAACTATTTTGTAAATAGGTGGTAAATAGTGTTGCACAAAGCACTCACATCACTTCATAAAATTGAGGTTAAACCACAGAAGTGAGTGACATGTATTACTCTGATGTCTTTCTTACGGTTCTGAACCTTGAATGTGTAAGTTGCATTGCTACCAGTGGAGGGACAGAAAGCTTTTGCAATTCATCAAAAATATCTTCATGAAGACGAACTAAGGTCTTATGAGTGTGAAACAACATGAGGGTGAGTAATTAAAGGGTTAGTTCACCCAAAAATGAAAATTGGCTTGTGTTTTACTCACCCTCGAAGCATCCTAGGTGTATATGACTTTCTTCTTTCAGACGAATCCAGTCGGAGTTATATTAAAAATTGTCCTGGCTATTCCAAGCTCTATCATTTTTGTATTTCGAATGTAATAAACACTTTTATATCACTTCCGCCAACTGTCATATGCGGAAGTTGTTCCAGGGAATGACGTAGCACGTCGGCGTTGCGTGATAAGTGACAATTGCGGAGAGACAACAAAACAAAACGCCGGTCATGAATTAGAAGTACAAACCGAAGATTTGCAAAGAAAAATGTCGGAGGATTTCGATATAAGCCAAGAGGAGACTGGTTTTCCTTTGCTAAAGTAAGGAAACTTTGCTTCCTTTGCTCCTATAAACAAACTCGCGAGACTAGCATA
>NW_015659335.1:188158-198885 GCF_001515625.1 Sinocyclocheilus rhinocerous
AATTTTCATTTTTGGGTGAACTTACCCTTTAAGGAATCCTGGAAACACCTTCAATCAGTTACAGCATGCATTGGGCCAATTTCCTGGAATAACAGAAATGCAGATAAGAAAAGAAGAGTTCATTACAATTAATGGTATTTCTTGTTTGCCACTGTATAAAATAACAATTCCCACATTTGAGTATTTAAGTATTTTACATGACCATATGTATTTAAGCATGCCCATGGTGAACAGGCTTCTCTCGTGCACTCTTGAATGTGCAATATAGAGCTAGGGCTACTGTAAGGTAAGATGTTCACTAAAAAATAAGGTGAAAAAGTCACATGGATGCCATGTGTCATTGTTTACTCACCCTCATGTCATTCCAAAGCCGTAAGACTTTAGTTCCTCATCAAAACACAAAGATCTTTTGAATGAAATCTGACAGATTTCTGTCCCTCTACTGACAGTCCACGCAACTACCACTTTGATGCTTTAAAATTCATAAAGCGATTGTAAAACTAATCCATATGAATAGAGCAGTTTAGTCCAAATGTTCTAGAGACTCAATTGCTTTATATGATGAACAATAAGGGTGATGATGACGATTTTGATTTTGGGATGAACTAATAACCCTTTAACAATTAGCTGCCATTGTATAGACATCAGCAAAAGAGACTTACTGGTTGTCTTCTGGTCCTGCAAAGTCTTCACATGGGCATGAAATAGCATCCTCCCCAACAGTAGATACAGTCTTCACCTGCATATAAATGCAAAATACACATGTGTAATGACAATATTACACTGCAAGATTCTATCATATTTAATGTGAATGACTTGTTTTTTAGTGTAAAGCTTATGAAACATAAGTTAAATCTCAGATGTGTTTGTGTTGCAGACCACAGAAGACTATGTTAGTATATATTCATTTTAATTTAAGTAGGAAAATTTAAATTTATTTACATTAAAATTTTACAAATTTTTGTACTGATACTTGCTTCACAGCTGAGGAGGCAGACTTGTTGTATAAGTATGATCAATGTAACTTACTACTTACAAGAAAAGCTGTACTATCCCTGAGACCAGCACTGACAGTTTCTCCATCATCTTCATGATCTGAAAGTCAAAGACACATTTGCTGAGTTTCAGAGTTCTCTAATAAAATGAATGACATGTATATGACTTCGAGATAGGGCAGAATCAGGTAATCACATTCTTTTAAAAACAGAGACCGAAAGATAGGCAGATCACACAGAACATTTCAATTTGTCTGTATTGTTCAACAGGTGCAATACACCACCATGGCGCACAAATCCCCGACAGCAAACTGCTACCGCGTTCTATTTATGATTTACTGACACAAAGTTCAAATGACACAGTCGCTTTGTCGCGTCCAGTGTAGACACGGTGTTGTACATTTTTGATTCGGTTAAAAGCAAGCATAAAACTCACCTTTGAATTTCCTCCTCTCTTCGTCTGATAATTCGAGTCAAGCCTCTCTTTAGCTTATGAAGTTCCTTTGACGATAAAGAAGCTTGAAGTCACCCTGTTGCGTTGGGTCCCGCGGTATTCCCGCGGGAGTGCAGGTCTCTACAGCAAAGCAACTCCAAAATAGTGATTCTCCACCATGTTTCACTGTAGGGGCAGTGTTCTTTTTTTTTTAAGGCCTCATTTTCGTTTTCTGAAGACAGTGGAATGATGTGCTTTACCAAAAAGCTCTATTTCTGCCTCTTCTGTCCACAGGACATTCTCCCAGAAGGACTTTGGCTTCCTCAGGTACATTTTGGCAACCTCCAATCTGGCTTTTTAATGTTTCTGCGTCAGCAGTGGGGTCCTTCTGGGTCTCCTACAAGTCCCTTTTCATTCAGATGGCAACGGATCGTGCGAGCGGTCACTGTTGTACCCTGTGCCTGCATGTCAGCTTGAATTTGTTTGGAAGTTGACCAAGGC
The DNA here is from genome assembly GCF_001515625.1 of Sinocyclocheilus rhinocerous. Lineage (NCBI taxonomy): Eukaryota > Metazoa > Chordata > Actinopteri > Cypriniformes > Cyprinidae > Sinocyclocheilus > Sinocyclocheilus rhinocerous. Next base: position 190,088 of record NW_015659335.1, read on the forward strand.
AACATTAAGATGTCTGGAGACGGACTTGTAGCCTTGAGACTGTCCATGCTTTTCCACAGTTTTGGTTCTCAAATCCTCAGACAATTCTTTACTCTTCTTTCTTTTCTCCTTGCTCAGTGTGGTACACAGGCACACAGCACAAAGGTTGAGTCAACTTTTCCCCATTTTAATTGGTTGCAAGTGTGATTTCTATATTGCCAGCACCTGTGAATTGCTACAGGTGAGTTTAATTACAAATTAAAGGAGCATCACATGCTTGAAATGCAATTAATTCTGAAGATTCGGAAAAGGTGCCAATAATTTTGTCCAGTCCATTTTTGGAGATCGGTGTAGAACGTCTCAGATTTGGCTTTTTTTCCTCAGCTTGAATACCAGAGCATTTATATTTTTATAAATATTTTTTTATTTTTCAGACAATATTTTTGTCTATCTATCTATCTCTCTCGCTCTCCATATATATACATATATATATATAAAATGTTTTTTGAAAACTGAAAAACTATTTAAACATCTTTGTCAATGGACCTACAGTTCTGATTTAATTGTTTTATTTCAGAATTGTGAACTCAATTTCAAAGTACGACTGGATTTATAAATTTTTACAAGTAGCATCATGTACTATGTCTGTTTAGATTGCTGGAAAAGTGAGGATAAGAACACACACACGTTTATGTAGACTCAGTGCTGGTTCTTTGATGAGATAACTTCCATTAAAACATGAGTATAAAGCTCAAAATCAGTGCAGTTTAGGGTTTGCAGTAACAATTTGACAATGACAACAACATGAAAACAAAATAAGAGTGGCAATAGTCTTTCATTAAACATCTCTGAATATTACATTATCATTTGTCCTCAATAAATAAATTTTAAAATAGGAATGTTAATAAATACCAATAACAAACACACACATTCAACCATATAACACTGACAACAGCAGCAAACTTTCCTTTCATGAAAATAAAAATCAGCGTAAAGCATATATAAAAGCATTCAGCTGGTTAAATAAATGAAAGACACAATGTCTACCTTAAGCATTATGTGTATAAATAATTTGTACTTTACAGTTTAGTTTAGTTAAAAATGTTACTTGTGCCCAAGCTGCCACGACAAAGGCACAGATACATATATTTCTAAAGCCACATTCAGTAATTTCTTCAGAATGCAAGTCATATTATAGCACATGTGCTTCTTTGCCACAAAGTCACACACAAAAATAAATACATATATGTTACTAAAATTAAAGATAGTCTTTCAACTTTTGGCTTGCCAATATTAACAGACATATTATTGAGGAAAAACTGAATGAAATGATGTGAAAGGAATCATAATTAACAACAGGAAAAAAGTTGGATTGTCATCAACAAACAACAAATGACATTTGCATGTGGTGGGCTGTAGAGATACAAAATAAAGATACATATTAAAATGAAAACCAAAGAAACCAAGAACTCAACACTGAAAAATATGAACCATCAGTGATCTGGAAAGAATGACCCAGACCTTGTGCATGAAACACTTTAAGCAAAACTGTCTCAAAATATCAGGGCAACTGTGAATATGGACCAGAACTGAGGAAATTTTGTTCCGTGCTCTTGAACGAGGTGTTTTGAGCCAACTTCATTTACAACGGGGCTAATGTGTGTGTATAAACAGCGTATGTGTGAATTATTGCATGTGTAGGTGTGAGAGAGAGATTACAAAGCTGATCTAGCCATGATTATTTTGGCAGCTGATCACGTTTCTGCCTGGAGGGGCAATATGTATCGAGTCCAGGATTGGCCGCAACACCTGACCAAATGGCCTGAGAGAGAAAGAGAGAGCATGAAGTACTGTGAAAATCACGCAGATCTTCTTACATAAATTTTCAGCATTGGAATTGTGACAGCTGAAAGTTGAAAATGAGAGAATATCACAGTTAAACGATCACCAATGAGTGAAACTCACAGAAAAATGGTCAAGGTCACATTACATTAGAAAATAAACACTTTTTCAATAGAAAATAAACTGCATAAAGAAAATGAAGCCTATTTTAGGACCATTAAATGGATAGTTCAGCCAAAAATGAAAATTTTGTCATTCACGTTAAAGATCCAGAACCTCTATGAAATACATAAAAGACATATTTTTTGAAAATGTCTTAGTGGCTGCTGTCTATACAATGAAAGTCATTGGAATCCAATGTTGTTTTGGGCCCTTTTGACTTTAAAGGAATAACTCACCAAATAAATAAAATTTCCTGAAAATGTACTCACTTTCAGGCCACCCAGGATATAGATGAATTTGTTTCTTTATCAGAACAGATTTGGAGAAATGTGGTATTACATCACTTGCTCACCAATGGATGCTCTGCAGTGAATGGGTGCCGTCAGAATGAGAGTCCAAATAGCTGATAAAAACATCACAATAATCCACATGAGTCCAGTCCATGAATTGTACAACAAAACGTCATGAACTGAATGAACATCTTGTAAAGCAAAAAAGCTGCGTGCAAGAAGCAAATTCAGCAAGTTTTTGACATCAAACCAATGCTTCCGGCTAAAATATGAGTCCTCTATCCCTAATAATACTTTATCCAGTAAAAAAGTAATCTTGTCAAATCAGGAGAGAAATATGCACAGATCAAGCACTGTTTACAAGCCAAAACAGTTCTGAATAAATATGTTGGTGGATTTTGATGTGAGAGAGCAACATGGGATGATCTTTTTCACTGCATGGAGGAAACATTATTATGGATTATAGACTAGTATTTTGACCAGAAACGATAGTTAAAATGCCTTAATGCTGGGTTTGTTTCTTACAAACACACAGCTTTTCTTTTCAAAAGATGTTAACTGATGGACTGGAGTGGTATGGATTATTTGTGGATTATTGTGATGTTTTTATCAGCTGTTTGGACTCTCATTCTGACGGCACCCATTCACTGCAGAGCATCCATTGGTGAGCAAATGATGAAATGTTACATTTCTCAAAGCTTCTCTGATGAAAAAACAAACTCCTATACATCTTGGATGGCCTGAGGATGAGTAAGCTTTCAGCAAAATTTCATTTTTGGGTGAACTATTCCTTTAATCGTATGGATAAAAACATTATTTAAAAAATTCACAGAATAAAAATCACAAAGATGATTTTGAACGTCATGAAGGTGTCAAAGATTTTTTTGCATTGCCACATTATTTTCCATACATTTAACCACTTTTGCCTCAAATTTGTATTACCATAATGCATACAGACATTTTAGTTTTTGTTTATACTTTTGTAAAGCAGTATTTTTACCTTTTTATAATAAAGATACACACTGAAAAAAATAGTGTGGAAACAATATTCTCTCAGAAATTGCTAGTAATTTTCACAACGACAAAGAAACATCAAGAAACTTACTTGTAAAACTTACTCCAATAATCTTGTTATAATAATGCTTTATTCACAACTTCGAAACAAAAATGTACAGTGCCGATCTCAAGCTATTTATTTATATTCTGAATGTAGTTACTAAATATGTACATATCAGGTGGAAATAAAAATAACACTGGAAATCTTCTTGAAATAGCGTACTCACGTGGAGAGCACTTCAGAGGGCAAATCTGTGATATAGGAGGGAATTTTATTGCCAGTGAGAAACTGGGCCACCTCATTAGTGAACGTGTTACAGTTGTGTTCAAACAATCTGTATTTGTCACCACTGCAGAGAGAGATAGAGACAAGAGATTTAAACCAAACCAGAAAAAGAGGCTTAGTAAATGCAAGCAATGCATATAAAGCACATGTTTATACAGTACAAAGACTTTATACTGGAAGAAAGGAATACCTCGTTTTATTTTTAATAATAAACAACTGTCAAATACACACACTCACCTATATGTTGTCTCTCCAAGTGAGGACAGATAATCCAGAAAGATCTCCTCTGTCACCTCTGTGTTTCCCAGCTCCACCACTGTGTCTGGAGGTCCGAGCATTGTCCCACCCTGTAAACACACATGCACAGTATGGTACATAGTGTCCTTGTAGCCGCCCTAGAAAAAATGCTCCTCTTAAGAACAATTATGTTCCAAGGCCTTTTAATCTCAACATGCTATAATCCAAAAATAATGTGCTAAAATGTGCTGTTCAAAGCTTCACATGGATGGCAATAAACATGTAAACTGAGGGCTCACAAACAGCACAATATGGATGGAGTACACCAAGTATATTTTTGGGCTACGCTTTCAAGTGCTTGTCCTATCTTGAGTTCTAAAAGTGTCGCAATGGGTTGCGATTTTACTGGTGGGCAACTAGAGATCCCGGCACCACCATAGAAGAATTCCTCTCCATAGACCACAATAGATGTGTGCCTGTTTTGACATATGATCATACAGGAAAAGCACATAGTTATATAACTAGACCATAATCTATAATTGGCAGATATTAAATAACAATAATTCACTTACCAAATCCCATCAAGCTGTTTTCCTGTAAGGAAGAATATGTTTTAGAAATCATACAATTATATATATATATTATAGGTATTACATATGTTCCTCATACACGTTATGAATGATTTTATTGTGTTTATATTATTAAGATATAGTATTAGGACTGTTATGGTTTGAACCACTCAAATAGTTACATTATGCTCAATTTAATGAACCTTCATAATCATAATTGCTAACTCCGGCACGTGACTGATTACAATAAAGAACATCATGTTCTAGAACAGTTTGATCTTTACAAATAATTCTAGATAACTGAGAGAACCACATAAACAGGTCTCGATGAATATAGATGTTACGGTTATGTAAATAAAAGATTTTGTTGATAAAAGTTTTTTTCGCCGATCAGCTGCAAACGGACGCGAATTAATGAATCCCAGTAGTGATAGCTGCTCTTGAATATTCATAAGCAAACCATTTGCCATTGGATAGTAACGACAAAACGTCAGTATTACATTATTAATCATCAAGAACTAAGCCAATCAATGTTAGCATTAGGTCATTAATATTCAGTAGCCAAGATTTCTCATTGGAAGGTTACCAGGCAACGACAGCACGATGGAATATAAATGAGCTAAACCTTCTTCATGGTAGGATTGGAAATTTCGCGGCCCTCACCCATGTAACGGTAAAGATATACTGTCTGTATCCACTCACCTAACATTATCGGACTGAGCTGTCGGGCCATTCCCCTCGACAGATCACAAATGAAGAGCTGCACTCCAAACGTCGAGTCGTGCTGATCCATGTTTGTGATGCTGAATGCGGCTGACAACGTTAGCCTGTCTGCGGCGAAGTCCTGCAGTTACACGGCCTTAAGATTCGCAAATGATTACGACAGTCTGAAATCTCAGGTTTGAAATTTCTGAAACATTTTATGTATATTGAACTTTTTGAAATCGATGGCATTAGGAGGGTCTGAGTAAAAAATACAGCAAAACTGCTTTAAAACGATAGCCAGATAAATAGGCTTTGTCCTTCTAAGCACTGTTGCCAACTCTCGCGAGACAAATAAGCAACCGCAGCTTCAAAAACAAGCCCAATATTTTTTTTATAATTTATTATCATCAATATTATTTATTATAAATTATTTATTACCAATAAATGAGCCGCAACATATTAAACTGAAAGTTTAAAAGTTTTTATTTAAAAATAAAACAAGTTATTTTACAAAAATCAGCAAACTGCAACAAAGCAGGAACAAAACTCATCTCCAATCACCTGTGAGCAGAATAGGATTGGACAGATGGAAAAGGAGAAAAACACAAGAGCTTCAAAGGGGAGCTGTAACATAGCCACATATTTATAGCCTACTAAAATATTGGCTATTCGAACCAAATCTACTCTTAATATTAGTATAGGCCTACTTGTTTTTTGTTGTTGTTGTTTTTTTGTTTTTTTTTACAGCCCCATGCATTACAAAAACATTGTAAAAATTAATAATTAGGCTACCTTATAAAGGAAAAAAGTCATCCCACTCCTCTACGTCTACCCCGCGACCCGGGATTTTTTCACGCAACTTTACAAAAAAAGAAGCCCAAAGTCGCGTATAGTACGCGGACTTGGCAACTCTGCTTCCAAGTCGCCAATGAAGAAGCGCACGACAGCGCCATCTATCGAATGTAACCACATTACTTGCCCCCGTCAAATAAAACTAAATTCAGTGTATCTTTTAAATTGGTTTTAAGCTTATAAAATCCACAACAACTGGATGACATGTAATCCTTCCTTACTGTATTTCTTAATCCATATTCTTTTATTATTTGTATAATCTGGCAAATCTTATGCTACAACTTATAACATTTACTTTTTGAGATCAGCTTTGACTGTTGAGATCAGAGAAGAGAAGAGCCAATTCATCCAGAAGAACTCAGAACAAAATGTTTTTTAGAAAGTTTTTATAAAGATTTTTTAAATAAAGAAAATATGTCTATCTAAAAAGAATGTCTACAAAGAACGTTTTTGCTAACATTCCCATAAAGCTTTTTTTTTTTTATGCGAACAGAACATTTTATAATTTTGCAAACATTGTTAGGAAAGTTTTATTCTTAAACAGGTAAAAAAATGTTGAACGAACATCCATCTAAAATGTTTCGGAAAAACTTTCCATATGATGTATAAAAATGTTTTTGTGCTAACGTTTTGAGAACATTACTAAAGAACGGATAACTTTGAACAAACATTGTATTAACGTTACTGAAAGAACGGTTGTTCATAACTTTGAGAGGAATCGTTGACTTTCTCAAAACGTTCTGAGAACATCCCCTCGGTTTCTATCTAAATCTGTCTTAAGGAGATGCATCTTATTATTGAGTGTCTTTAAATGTATAGGTTGAACAATCCTATAACGAGACTGATTAATTTTCAAGTAAAATCCTTTGCGAGAAACAAACGGTACATTTTTCACATATTTATTGATAGATCCTTGTGGTTTTGCGCACTTTCTGGAACATTCTAATCGCTTAACGTGAAAAACATGGCTTAGTAGCTATAGCTATATGATAAAAGATGTTATCGGAGGACTAAATTCGGTAGCCTACACATTATTATTGATTGATTATTGATTAATTGATAATGCTGGGTTGTTTTAACCCAACGTTGGGTCAAATATGGACTAACCCAATTTTTGGGTTAAAAATGTAATTGAAAAATTTAAGCCAACAGTTGGGTTAGTCCATATTTGACCCAACGTTGGGTTAAAACAACCCAGCATTTTTTAGAGTGTTGGCTACAGGCAAGAAATTAACCCCCAGTGAATGCAACACACACAAAAAAAGTAACGTTAAGGGTTTTCTGCCATTTTAACGAAAAAGCAAACGTTACTTAATGTATTAAGACAGTTATACTGAAGGACCGAAAGTGCGTTTATATTCTGGGTTCGTCTGTTTGCCTGTATAAAGCTGTATGGATCATCAATAGGTAGCCTATACAGAATTTTTTAGTCCTCCTCTGTGCATTAATTACACCTTCTCACATTACATGCGTTTGTGGGTAAAAACCAGGAGAATTCTGTCGATATGATTTAAATTTGGTAAATACATCGAATAAACCAAAAGCAGCACGCGATGGTGGGGGTGTGTAGAACTGTAAATGAGGGGCACTGGAATTCTCTGGAAATCTGCGGAACTTTCTATGGAATTCTGTTGGCGCAGATTCCGGGAAGAACTAATTATGAGTGTTATTGGGCGCATTTCTCGGAAAACACTATTAAAGTACTTTCTATGTTCTAGGTGTATGTGTAGATCACGTTACTATATACAGGGCTTTACATCAGCCTCTGCAATGACCCGATATTCTCGTGTATCTCAAAAGTGACTCATCGCACTAATACATCTTGATCGCTCAGAGAGAGACCACCTTTTCCCGTCTTTCATTTCCATTTCGTGGCAAAAAACAGTTGCGCTCCTTCCTCAGCGCGCGCGAACTCTCGTGCGACTCGTGCTCGGTGCAGCGCTAAAGGGACGAACGGAGTTTGGCATGCCATTTTAACATTCGTTTTATAAAACTAACTAGTATATGTGCTACTTATTTTTGATTGCAGTTAAAATAATATCTAATGTTTGTCGTTCTTGACGGAAGTCTCTGTCAGAATGCATAAATAGGCTATATTTCAGCTATGAGTGAAAAGCACGGCGATGGTCTGAGGTTCGCGGCTCCCCTGTCAAATATAAGAGATCAAACACTTTATGAAGTGACGTGACATGTGACATGTGGCCAAGCATGGTGACCCATACTTGGAATTAGTGCTCTGCATTTAACCCATCCAAAGTGCACACACACAGCAGTGAACACACACACCGTGAACACACACCCATTATTTTTGCTGCGGCACCCGGGGAGCAGTTGGGGACTCAGTTGTGGTATTGAAGGTGGGAGAGAGCGCTGTATATTCACTCCCCCCACCTACAATCCCTGCCGGTACGAGACTCGAACCCGCAACCTTTGGGTTACGAGTCCAACTCTCTAACCATTAGGTCACGACTTCCCCTACCCCTTCCCCTTTATGCTGGAAATGGGATAACAGAGACCATTTGAATATACTTGAATTCAGGGGCTGTGTCCGAAATCGCCCCCTATACCCTCATTCACTATTCCCTACATTAGGTCACTAATTCAGTTCACTAGAAGGAGTGAATGAAAACGAGTAGTGAATTCGGACACTGCCCAGCCAACATTGATATGTGGGCCCCATATGGGTTATGCCTGGGCAGCATGGGTTCCGTGTGGGCATGGGCTGAAAATGGGCAATTTATGTGGGCCCCATGTGTGTTTCACAATGTGGGTCCCATATAGGTTTGAACATACGGGACCTTTATGGGATCTATGTGGGCA
>NW_015659335.1:198944-201411 GCF_001515625.1 Sinocyclocheilus rhinocerous
TTCGTTTCAAATGTATCCACATAATTTCATATCATAATATCATAGATCTTTGTTGAAAAAAACGGACATTTAAAATATAAAAGATTTAAAATGTTCAAATTAGAGAATTCCCGCCCCGGCGTAAGGATACTGTTTGTTCCAAGCGCAGAGGAGCGGCGTCGCCGGCGAAGCGGGAGACGGGTCACTCATCTCAACCGTTTTAGCAAATCAAGGACGTGGATGCGGAGCGGAAATATGCAGGTAAATTGCAGGTTTTTGCTTTCCTGTTGTATTTTGTGGCTGTCTAGCCGCAATTTTCACCTGAGGGAAAAATGAATGTCCTCACAGCCGATTTGGCACTAATTTTGAATAACATAATTCTGAATTTGCTTTCTGACATAAGTTGTTAGGTTCTGAAATATTGGCTTTCAGGCTTTGTACCACCAAATTTATTATGGCTGTCGTGATTAAAGTTAAAAATGAATGATAAATTTCAATTGTGGCATTACACAAATCTGCTTATGTGTTGCTAAGCCTTAAAACCAATCACACACTTTCATGTTGATCTTATGAATGTAGTGGCCAATCAGCGTTTAGATTAGTCATCGCGCCGGAGTTTTGAATTTCGCGCCCTGAATTCTGCACTCATAAACAACAATGCAGTGATGTTAATTAATATTCTACTATTAATATTCTAATTAAAATTCTACTCTACTTAAATTTAAAATTGCACTGCTATAACACTCTCAGAAATAAAGATACAAAAGCTGTCACTGGGGCGTTACCTTTTCAAAAGGTACACTTTTATGCCTTTTTGGTACAAATATGTACACTTTAGGTACTAATATGTACCTTTAAGGTGCCAATATGGACCCTTTAAGTACAAAAGTGTACCTTTTGAAAAGGTACCGCCCCAGTGACAGCTTTTGTATCTTTATTTCTGAGAGTGAAGGACACTAAAATAAAGTGTAACCCAAATATGCAGCTGCGCACGAGAAAGACCGTCTCTAGGAGTGTTATCAGTTTGTGTTGTTGTTTTTTTTGTGTGTGTGTGTTTCTAAATTGTGCAGTTTTTGAGACAGAATATATTTTAATATTATACTGTAAGTTCAGGTGAGTTTGTTGTTTTTGTGTTTCTTCATTGTGTCAGTGTGTCACATTTAGAAGAGCACTGATGTTTCTTAAAGGGATAGTTCACCCAAATATGAATAATCTGTGATCATTTACTCTCCCTCTTTTACTTGTTCCAAACCCATAAGACTTTCATTCATCTCTGGAACACAAATGAAGATATTTTTAGTGAAATCGGAGAGATTTCTTACCCTCCATTAATTAGGGTTGCAGCTGAACACTGCAGGGCTGCAGCTCTCCAGGACCGGAGTTCGCCACCCCTGGTCTATTCCCAAATCTTCATTCAAAAGATCATACAATGCCCTATTTAAGGGTATAGGGGGCGATTTCGGACACAGCCAGGGACTTTTTTTTGAGGGGGCAGGAGTGAAGGCGCCGGTGGGGGGGGATTGGTGGTAATGTTAATTGGTGGTGCTCATTGTCATGCTTGTCATGTGACACACAACAGCCATATCCTCCTGACTACCAGCTATGGAGTTTTGTCCACTGTAGAGGACATTATGTTTTAGCGATTTAAGGTATACATGATATAGGCTTATGCTTTATTTATATTTTCCCTTTTATTCGAAATATTCCCAAACGTGTTAACAATATCATGAAATATCTCGATTCTCAAATATGTGAAAGTAAATGCATTTTGCACCTTTATAGATGAATTGATCTATAGCGGGCGATGGGCAAAGTACCCTAATAGTGTAATCTATTAACTACGCATAAAACCCCATCTTTTTACTTAAGTACCAGATATGGGTGTCATGCCATAAAATATTTGTAATATGACTGACTTTGTATTCAATGTGAATTTAATAAAAACATTGTAATTTACTAATTTTAACACTTTCATTGTACAGAAAGAAAGCAAAGAACATTTAGGCTACATTATCAAAGAACATTTTAAGCACTCTCAGAAACTCTTATTATAATCACTGAAGCTGTTTACACTGTGAAAAGAATATCCTACTTCGTACGCGCATCTGCACTTTGTTGTTTCTGATGAGAGAATTCGTCAGAGAACAGAATTCCTTCAGCGAGCAATTGAACAGAACACCAGGGGCAAGTTCAAGCTCAAACCGGTGCGCAACATTTTGCTACGGTTTCCCGGTTTGAACGACATGTTTCCTGGAAACGGTGTGTAACGGGGTTTGAGATTTCAGAGATGAACGCCTCTGATTGGCTATTGCATTCATAAGCTCAACAGAATCGTGTGTGATTGGTTATAATATATTGGTTATCAGAGTTGCCAAGTCCGCGTATTATACGCGACTTTGGGCTTCTTTTTTTGTAAAGTTGCATGAAAAAATCCAGGGTCGCGGGTTGCGGTTATTTGGGCTTATTTTAAAAAATATGGTTGCTTGTT
>NW_015659335.1:201602-203052 GCF_001515625.1 Sinocyclocheilus rhinocerous
CGTATTATACGCGACTTTGGGCTTCTTTTTTTGTAAAGTTGCGTGAAAAAATCCCGGGTTGCGGTTTTTTGGGCTTATTTAAAAAAAATATGGTTGCTTGTTAGGGAAATCAAGCAACTTCGTTTCTTTATGTTCGTTGTATTCTCCAATGCATTGATTGACACTCTGTCTGCTCACAGTGCAAAAATATAAAAGTGCTGCAGCGTACACTCTAAAAAACAACCCAACCGCTGGGTCAAAACAGCCCAATAGCTGGGTTTGTCCCTTTTTAACCCAGCACTGGGTTATATTTAACCCAGCATTTTTTAGAGTGTAATTTGCCAAATGTTCGCCCCTCCTCCCCCTCATTGGAGAAAAATCACTTTCAAAAAGAAGGCACCTGAATCTGTAACTCTGTCTGCTCACAGTGCAAAAATATAAAAGTGCTGCAGCGTACACTCTAAAAAACAGCCCAATAGCTGGGTTTGTCCCTTTTTAACCCAGCACTGGGTTATATTTAACCCAGCATTTTTTAGAGTGTAATTTGCCAAATGTTCGCCCCTCCTCCCCCTCATTGGAGAAAAATCACTTTCAAAAAGAAGGCACCTGAATCTGTAATCCAAGCGATGATAGACATAGAGGAGTGGGATGACTTTCTTTTAGCCTAATTTAAAATTTTTACATTGTTTTTGTAATGTATTAATTATCACGGGCTGTAATAAAAAACAAATTGTCCTATACTAATACTAAGAGTAAATACATTTGGTTCCAATAGCCTATATTTTAGTAGGCTATAAATAGGTGGCTATGTTACAGCTCCCGTTTGAAGCTCTAGTGTTTTTCTCCTTTTCCATCTGTCCAATCCTATTCTGCTCACAGGTGATTGGAGATGAGTTTTGTTCCCAGGTTTGAACGACATGTTTCCTGGAAACGGTGTGCAACGGGGTTTGAGATGCTTTTTCTCTTGTTTGGTGGGTGTGTCATAAATGTCAGCCCAATCAACAGCAGCATGTATATAAACCACGCGGTATTAAAGAGACCGCTTGCACAATGTAATTAACATCAAAATAAATTTACAAGAGCAATTATATTGTTTGCACATGTTTATTTACATTAAAGGCAAAATAACTGAAATAATAAGAGCACATGTATAGATCTGGAACTTCTTTAAGTCTGTCTAAATATCATTTAGTAATTGCAATGTCGTCTGGTCCATCCTTTCCTTAGGAAGGTGTGCTAGACACTGATTAATGTAACATAAAAATACTATACATATTTATATATTTCTTATATATGTCTCGGAGGTAAGAAGTGGATTATCCTTCACCTGAAATGTTTGTCTTTTCATCCTGAAATGTGAGGCAAATGTTGGATCACAATAATTAGGAACCACAGTTTCCACAAATCCCTTCACTCGATTGGGATGTTCTCTTTTATTCTGGACGGCAAGGGCAGTGACTGTAACATCAAG
>NW_015659335.1:207387-235345 GCF_001515625.1 Sinocyclocheilus rhinocerous
GGCAAGGGCAATGACTGTACCATCGAGCGTATTTTGCAGTATTAAACACGTATTTATACCGATTTAATCAGATTCCGAATATTCTTCAAAAAGAACACAAAGAATGGCCTTCTCAGCTGCCATAGTTGCAACTCTTATGTCATCAGAACAGGATGTTCAACGCACCACCGTTTCCGTTTAAAAAACGTTTTGTACCGTTTTTGTCGGGGCTGAACGCAGCCTAGTTTAAAGCAGGGTCCTGTTTGGTAAACCCGCATCCGCAGAACATAACAGAACACCCGACCGGTTATCCGACAGCAGCACCAATTTAATTCTGTGCCCGACCCGTTTGACATAAAGACCGCGACCTGAACCGCGCCCGCATTAAATAGGCTACTGCATCAGTAAGGCAAAATTATTTATTTTAGGTAACACAAGCAATCAAACCAAAATAAGCATTTTAAGTTGGTGCTTTGAAGAAAAACAGACAAGCAGCGCAACAGAACAAAGAACGCGCATCCTTCCTGTAAACCATAAAAAACTTTTGCCCACATCTTGCCAACCCTTTTCACAAGACTGTGATGACGCGTTTAACGGTCATCATCAGCATCGTAAATCCTCGAGAAAGTTTTTTTTTTTATGTATAATAACACTACTCTTTGTATTATATCACCTTTGCATCAAATTACAAAAAAACAGTTAACGCTAATGCGAGGGTGTTTCTAATGCAGCGTCTATGTGAGAGACGGTAAATTTGACATCGTTCTCTCTTCTGACAGCGTTATCAGTCTCTCTCAGTTTTTTTCCTTTTATTGAAATTCATGAAAACACTATCGTGGAGTTTTTCTTTTGCTATTTGAGCAAATGGGAATGCAAAAATATATATTTGTGGTACTCTTCCATTCACTGCTCTTCAAGTTAACCCAACTTTGACGAATTCTGCTGCTGAGAAACCCGGAAATGTGAAAAAGGTTCATCCGCCAAAGGCTGTTTTGAACAAATGTGCATAAACTACGCGCTTATACTCTATAAGCTGTCATTCACTTCAGCTGCAGCGCGAAAATTAACATTATTATTGCAAATAATAAATTTAACATTATTATTGAATTTCATAAGTTCCACTTATGATTTATGCGCGTTTGTTCGCGGGAAAGTGAGCAAGACAGGACAGTTATGGTATCATGATTATGGTTAAATAAGATGAAAGACATATAATACAAAGAAATTAGCTATACACATTTATCATTCAGTAGTAGGTTTTAAATATAATGTAAGTGCAACTTGTGTAGATTTAAAAATGCATGACTGCAATTTTTTCAGTTAATGAAATTACGGTATTTAACTGTAAATTTAAGTTAAAACCGTAAAACCTAAAACGTTGCTACCGTATTTTTTACGGTAAAATTCCGGCAACCACAGCTGCCGGTTTTCTACCGTAAATTTTACGGATTTTTTTTACAGTGTAGACGTGTGCATCACTAAGGTTAAATTAGCCTAAGTATTTCTTCGGCCTGCGCTCTGGAAGTGATCTGTTAATTCTGCTAAACTTTAATTAGCCTACTAAAACTGGAACTAAACTATATAAAAACTAAAGAGAAATGTGTTCACAAAATAAAAACGAAACTAAAACTAACAAAATTATTAAGGAAACTAATAAAAACGAAACTAAATTTGATTGCAAATTTGAAAACGATATTAAAATAAAATGAATTTAAAAATGCTAAACTATAATAACCTTGGATTGGAGATGAGTTTTGTTCCAACTTTGTTGCAGTTTGCTGATTTTTGTAAAAATAACTTCTGTTTTTGCTTTTCAGATAAAATAGTGGTTTCAATTTAATATGTTGCAGGCTCATTTATTAGTAATAAATAATTGATAATAAATAATATTGATGATAATAATCATCAAAAAAATATTGGGCTTGTTTTTGAAGCTGCTGTTGCTTATTTATCTTGCGAGAGTTGGCAACGCAGAGCTGTGAAAACACGTCTGTCTCTGGCTCGGCGCCAGCCAAAGAGCGAACGCAGATTTGAATTTAGCAGCTGATGCTGTTCAACACTGCATGTTCTAATCACGCTCGTGTGATTGTATGTAATATAAAAAATATTATTCGGCTATTCTTTTGTCTTTTGGAAGCTGCATTCAAAAACCCACTTGGCTCAAAAATCTGAGGGGGCACGTGCAGTTTGAATGGGCATGACGCCTCTGCCTGAATTGCATTTTGATTGTTTCATTTTTACTTCTAAAATTTTTGTTAAACAAATTTTAAATGTAAGCAGTATTTTATACATGTTTAAATGATATAAGTATGTTGTATTAATAACTGCACTCATTGAAAATAAGGAAAGTTAAACCAGTAGTTTTATGGAGTATAAAGGTTTAGAGGAAACAAGTGCAAATTACTCCTCAATATTAGCATTTATTTATTTATTTCAAATATTTACATTACCTTAACTTGTTGGGTCTACTCAGTTTTATTTGTCATGGTACCAAATGTAGTTACTCAGATGTAGGCCTACTTTTTTTTTTTTTTACTTACATTTACTCCGTTCCTAAGGTATATTTAATTCATTTAACTGCTTTAAAAATTATTCAATATTCTGAAGTGTAAAAATGTTTCACCAAAAAAAAATAAAAAAATAAAAATAGAATAGCTCATAGTTTATTTTTTTTAGAATATAATTCTTACTACTAACATTTTCAATCTTTCTAGTAAATTTTCAATTACCTATAAAGTCTCCTCAAGTCTACACATTACATCTGACAAGTTAAAAAAAAAAAAATTTTTTTTTTTTTTTAACTAGTGAAGAACTAGTATCCATCTAATAACAACTGTGATAATTTCCAGTAACTAGAAAAACGTACTGTTAACAAATGAAAATGTACTAACTAGTGACACTAAAAAAGGATACCACCATTAGACTAACTAGTAAATAAAAAAGTAAAATATAACAATAATAGATCGGCTACTCGTTAAAAGCATACATGTTAACACGGCTTGCCATAGACGGAGAAGTGGGTGGGCGCGAGCGCGTAGAGCGTGCACGCGCCAAGCCAAGCCAGTGCGTACATGTGTCGCAGATTTTAAAACTCAGAAAGAGCTGGAGCAGCTGCAGACCTGAGGGTGCACCAAGAGTACCGGAGGGTTTCAGTCCTAAAAAAGAAAACACTCCAAGAGTGTGCGCAGAATAGTTAAGTGATATTTCATCGCCTGAAGAGAAATAACGGGAGAGATTAGAAACTCTTGTTTGCTGCACTGGATGCTCTCGTGAACATGGAGCTGTCATCAATAGGAGAGCAAGTGTTTGCTGTGGAGTCAATCACGAAGAAGAGGATAAGAAAGGTAAGGACGTTGCTGGTGCATATAAAATGCACTTTGGTCAGTTGCTTTAAAGCGATGTATTCTGCACGCACTACTTACTTTGTTTTGAAGGGATTAATACCACCAAAGTCCGCGCAGTTTTCTTCTGTTGCCAGTTCAGGAATCACTCATGAGTGAATAACACCTAAGCTTGCGTAACATTTCTGAACTTTTTCGTTGCATGACTTTTCGTGTGCAAAACACTGCGGCAACTTAAATGTTATTCTCTAAAGTTAGTGAATATTCGCAAGGCTCGCGCTTGAATCGCGAGCGCTATAGATGGAGGGGGGCGTGTGAGAACAGCGCGCGTGTCAGCATCATCGCCATCGATGCGCGTTGCGCTCGGAAAATCACCGCGTTTAGCCGATACGCAGTTCATTTGTACGCGCGCGGGCCAAGGATGATGCGTGAAACATCCGCGCAGTTGTCAAAAATAATCGGACCAGTTTAGACCAACGGCAGAATAAACAAGATTAAAGATATTTAAATAGCGATAAATAAAATAGGTCATGTTTATTAATAGAGCACGCACGAAGTAGCTGATCTCACTGGTAGGTGTTCATTTATTTATTATTGTGTGTGTGGTATACAGATGTTGTAATGTACAGTAATAGCCAGTGATGATGATGACTAACGCTGCATGTGCACGCGGGCTTCGTTTCGTACGCTCCAGCGTGAGGGGAGGAAAGACCTTCGCAGCTTCAGGTTGCACAAAATGAGTTGTTTACGCGTTTCCATGGCCCCACCTACTTCCATCCCATGAATGTTCTTGAAACTCGCTGTTTTTGTTTTTTTGTAACTCACGTGCTCGCCCCTCTATGACATCACGCACCGTAACATTCTCGAGCGCAGCGCCGTTCTCATCCTGCATAATCTTTCAAGTCAAAATACTACTGCGTGTTGACATCTTAAAGAGACAGGCATGCTTTTTTCAAAATCGGTGGGATGTTTGTGTCATGGATTGGTTGAAAACAGAATGGTGAGGTATATCCCCCCTCAACTTTAAAAGTGAAAGTGACTTCTTTTATTTCTTTCTCATTTCAGGGAAATGTGGAATATCTGCTAAAGTGGCAAGGGTGGGCGCCTAAGTAAGTTCTCATATAAGATTGGAAAAACATACAGTCATTTTATTAAAGACAAAATACAACCTACAACTAGAACACAATATGTGGGTGAATCCCACAAAAACATATCAAGGTCACATTTCACCAGCCCCAATAAAGATTGCGTAAAACATGAGGAAAAATAGATATTGGATAAAAACACAGCATCATATTATTCCTTTCTCTTCACCACAAGAGAAGACAATGTTATGCTCTGTTAAAATAATAATAAATACATTGAAAAAAAACTTTTTTGCAGTTTATTGGTTTTCAAACAAAAAGTAGCCCTGATATTTGAAAATCATGAGATGGAAATGACTACATTGTAAAGTTTAATTTTGTGCAAACAAAATATGCGCTTGAAACTCTTTTAGCCATGTGTTACTCCAATGATCTGTTTGGGACTGTCTCTGTGACTGTCAGGTACAGCACTTGGGAACCAGAGGACAATATACTGGACCCTCGTCTTGTCCTCGCCTATGAAGAAAAGTAAGTCGCACTCTGATGAGGAGATGAATATGCTGGAGGCAACGGGATGTTCTTTCCTTTCCATCTCCCAAATCCTTTGCAAATCTCTTTCTAACAGAGAGGAGAAAGACAGAGCTCTGGCTTATAAGAGGAAGGGCTTGAGACCTCGTCAAGTTATTCTGCGGGTACGAGTTATCTCTTAACTATTTTGATGTCCAGTAGCAGTTCTTATGTAATTCTGATGTTTTTTTTCCCTGTAATGCACAAACTCGGTGTTATTTTCCCTAAAACAATATTTGAAGCCTCGTCCAACTGTTGTGTCCTTTCTATGCAGCTTCTGTAACAACAAGTAGGCCTACCAAAGGTTTTCTATCGATTCATATATCATATATCCAACCATCTGATACACATAATAAAAGTGATCTGATGTACTAAAGTGTCCCAGGATCTGAACTTAGATTCATTGTCCAAATTTGGCATAGCATCCACATGGGACTGTACTTGACTTGTTCTTTCGGACATGGTTCAAAACAGTTCTCTGTAAGTGCACCAAAGGAGTCATCTAGATTGCAAGATAATGTATCGCAGCAGTTGTAAAGACAATTCAGTATTTCAGAAAGAACATTCTAGCCTAACCAGTATTTACAACATCTGATAAACACTGCATAATCTCAACTTTCTAACAGAGCATCTACCCAATGGACCTACGAAGTAAACACAAGGTTCCAGATAAACCTACCCCGAGAATCCGCCTGTCACTCACCCGCTCCATGGGGACGGAAATAGACCAGAATGGACGGCGCTACCGTCCCATAGAGAAATACAAGAACAGGCATTGCAGGTCCAAGCTCGTGAATGACATCAAACCATCCCAGTATTCACTTCCTGCAAAAGACTCAGAGAAAGAGTGGGATGAAGACGATGAAGATGAGCAGGAGAACAAAGTGAAGAAGATGAGGGAAAACGAAGAAAAAACAACAGAAGTGCACCAGGACATTCCAAGTAGTAGGTGTTGTGTGGCATCAATACAATAACTGTTGCTAAGATACTCTGCAATGAACATATTCAGCCTGATTTTTCAGAATGGCCCTCATGACCCCTGAATAATTCAGGGGTCATGAGGGCCATTCTGAAAAATCTTGCCAGATATTTCTCAATCACAGTGACAACTGGCTAACACGTGTTTAATGTGATTGAGAAATACCCCACTGTCAAAATTCACCCAAAAATGACAATGTAGTATGTCATTCAAAACCTGTGAGATACTCTGTCCTCTGCAAAACACAAAAAGGAGTTTTGTTTTAGTTACTTTTTCTTACAATGAAAGTGAATGACCATTAAACGTAAAACCTGGACCATAACGTTCAATAAAAGCAAAAATTTGGGTTACACTTTATTTCGATAGTCCACTTTAGACATTCTACTAACTATAAGTAATTTTGTAACTACATGTCAACTACATGTCAACTAATTCTCATTAATTTGTAACTACATGTCTACTAACTCTCAGAGTAGACTGTTAGGGTAGGTTTAGGGTTAGTAGAATAAGTTGACAAAGAAAGTGTTAGAAGATATTAAGCAGACAGTCTACTAATACTCTACTAACTGCTAGTTGACATGTAGTTGCAAAGTTACTTACTGTTAATAGAATGTCTAAAGTGGACTAATCGAAATAAAGTGTTACCAAAATTTGCCAGAAATTTCTACTCTTCTGAAGCCATTTCACCTTTAGTGTGAGGAACGACTCGTTTAAATAGTCAAAAATATATGTAACCCTCCGGCATTTCACTCGAATCTCATTCATTTAAATTTAAACTTGCCATTTTAAGACATTTAGTTGTCAAGTTTGATGACAGTAACGTTGAACATTGGTTCTTACGTCTTGTGTTCAATCATCATTGATGTAAAACCAAACGTGAGATTTTCAGAGCTGTGTTTCCCAAAATCATAACCATAAGTAGATTGTAGAGACCACTGGTGCCAGTGCAGGACTCTATAGACTCCCACTGGTTGCTCTGGCGTGACTAACTTTCTCAGTTTTATTTAATTATTATTATTATTTTATTTTTTTGCTACAACATGGGTTTAATCAATGCATGCTGATGAATAGTTTTTTTCTTTTATCATAGTTTATATTTATATGGTAACAAAAGTGTTTAACATTCAACCCGACGAACTAGCTTCTATAACGTTTATTAACAAAAACGAATAAGACGAGGCATGGCATACACCACATGCTGTATTATATATTGACTTATAAATTACAGAACGTTTAGCAAACACTAAGGAATCAAATAAATAAATATAAAAAAAAATGTAATGGTGTAATGTGAGGTAAACCGCAAAGACGACAGGCTTTTCAAAATGAAAATAAAAATAAAACGTAACTGGCTGTCGGTGACGGTGCTTGCATGTTTTTGCGATCACGTCAAATTTCAACTCGTACATTCTCAAAAAATTGTCGCAAATATGACCATTTTGGTCGCAGTCTAGAGCCCTGCAGTGGTTTCTACGATCTACTTGGGCTTACAATGCATTTGGGAAATGTAGCCCAGGTTAATTTGTTCCTCATTTTATAAAATAAATTTCACGAAGTAGTCCATACGACTCTTGCACTTCCAATTCTTTTGAAGTTATATATTAGGAACAAAGTGATATTTATATTGTTATTTGACAAAAGTCCCTTTTGCTTCCTTTCTGCCGTAGCTTTCGAATCTCTTTCGTAATCAAGTACATTAAACCTGTTGTGATGCATCTTTAACTGCAAGTTTGAGAGTCATTGACACCAAAACTTCTATGACATATTTTGAAGCAGAGAAGGTCATGTGTGTCTGGAATGACTTTAAAGTCACTAAATAACTCCGTTTTAGTTCAACAGTTCCCTTTAAAGTTCATTATGAGTTTCTGTCTTTTTCTGTCAGGTCAAGAGACAACGGAGGGGTACAGCTCTTCGGCAGAAGATGAAGCTGTAATCATCATCAAGGAATCTGAGAACTGCTCTTCCATTTATGACCATGCTGAGAAGCCAAGCGAGGATACAAGTCAAGTTTTAGGAGCAACAGAAAACAGTACAATCACTAACACACAAGAGAACGAGCCAGTCACAAACACTACAGGGGGTGAGGACTCCGTACGGGTATCACATGACACAACAAACACTGACCAATCACTACACAGCACCGAGTCGGGAGCCAAGCAAGTTGTGTTTGACCAAGTACAGAACAGACCTTCGGTTATCGAGGTACATTCGAGCACTAAATGTAGACCGGAAGAGGTAAGAGAAAGTGGTGAGGTAGACCATTCAGAGGCCAAAGAAAAGGAAGGAATGGATGCTGAAATTACAGCAGAACGCACATTACTACAGGTCCCAATTGACCAATCACAAACTCCCTCCACCACCACAGTGCATCCTGGGAAAGTCACTGTGACTCAGGTGACGATAAATTCCTTGACCGTCACCTTCAAAGAGGCCATGAGTGCAGAAGGCTTTTTTAGTGGCGATGGGCTTGAGGTGTAAGTTGACAAAGGAACCCAAGAACATACAATAGATTCATGTACATTTAGTCAGGACCAAGTGAATAATACAGTTTGCAGTAGTGAAGCAGATATCGTCTATAAACAAGGTAAAGACATCAACAAGGCATCGGTTTTCTGAAGTTTATCCTTGTGTCATTGTGGTGAAATAACCTTTGAAGGACGACATTTCTGATTATACTCAGTGATGCTGTATGCGAAGACTTTTAAGCATGTAAAGTGAATCTTTGTACCTGTACCACTACTTTTCCATCAGCGGCAGTCATTGACATAACAATGAGGAGAAACTGTTTTTTAGTTCCGACTTGAAGACTAAACTACTGTTACGTCACCTCTTTTGTCCTGTAAACAACCATGTGGGAAAAGGAAAGGCCCACCTGGCTTTGTTTCCATATCTGCACCTGAGCTGTCTTCACTGTGTTTGGAGGCCTTTGTGCATTTTTAAAGAGACAGTATTGGTTTACATTCACAACTGCTACAGTGGATGCTTTCGTAGGGGTAGATCCTGTTCATCTGAACACATGTGCTTTAGGTGTGCTTTTAGCATGGCAGAAATCAAAGTCGAGCCTAAATTACATGTTTTGGTCGTGGTGATAGTTGAACATGGCTTGTCAGCTCTGTTGTTGCTCTCACGTGACAACTACACTTTTTTTTTTTTGCTTGCATTTACAGCAAATAAATGGGAAAATAAAGTTGTGCGTGATTTGAATTCATTTTGGAGTAATACTTTTTTGTGTGTAAGCCAATTTGTGCCTCAGAGTAAAATATGTAGTGAAATATAGTGATTTGCAATTGTAACGTAATACCCTGCAATTGCGACTGTATAAGTTCCAATTGCAAGACGGTTACATTGAAATAATCACATAGTGAGTTACAGTTGCAACTATGAGATATTAAATCTATTTACAAGAAAGTTGCAATTGAGAGAAATAATGTTACAGTAGCAAGATGTGAAGTCGCATATGAAAACAGTTGCAAGAGCCAGATTCACACTGTGAGACAAAGTCACATTGTGAGTTATGAAGTTGCAATTACAAGAAATAGTCACAATTCTGAGCCATTTAGCTGCTTTTTGATCCTTTTTACTGAGGCAGATTCCTTAAAATGTATTTAATGAAGTCTTCCAGAGAGCAGTGTAATAAATAACCCTTATTACACACTCTGGAATACTCTGTTAAACAGCCAAAGTGCTGTCGGCCAGTCATTGTCACAAAATAAACCCAGGAGGAAAATCTCAAGTTGATATTCTCTAGTCAATCGGACCAGGTTAAATGTTCTAAACTACTAGTCAAAAATTATGAAGCATAATAAGCCGACAGTACTAAGTCATATTTGCTGACCCTAATGCTGATTCTTAAATACTCAGGGAAAGCCACTAAAGCCACACCTTCACCAGGCAATCTGTACAGTTCACTTTTATCACCTCTAGGATAATTTGCAGGAGCAATAGGTTCTTCAGCATCGGTCTGAACATCAACTGGCAATGACAGCTGGCTGATGAGTCAACTATGACCAGCCTAACAGCCCTCAACACATTTAACCAAACAAACCCAAATCCAAGAGCACTGCCGTTCTGCCAAACAGAGATATAAAAGATTAAAGCAGAAAGGCAAATGGTTAAAAAAATACAAATGATCCTCAAAAATAAATGACCAATAAATTAAATTTATCTTCATTTTATTAAAAAAAAAAAAAAAGTAAGTCCACAGTTCGTGTTTCCTTTGTACAGTACAAAATATTCAAATAAAACTCCCAAAGTTCAGAGCAAAGAAGATTCTGGAAGTGGAGGAAAATCAGTGGTACTGAAGAAGGACGAAAAACTGTGAAATCAGTGGCTCTCCTCTCCTCCATCGTTTCACTGCGCCATACAGTTCATATGTGAAACGCTGCTTAACATGATTTTGAGCACATGAGCTGATGAACTCCAGCACCACATCCAATACACACATACACACACACACACACACACACATATACATATATATATACACACACAACTTTCATCCAACCAGTACAGACATCTCCACTAACCATCTTATAAGGAGTGCATACACATTCTGAGGGTGGGTGTCTGCATCTACGAACTTGTCCTGTTGCAAAAGAAGTGATGTCCAATGGAATTTCCAATATGGCATGAAATAAGATCCATTGGGCAGCGGAGCGCTCACCAAACCCGAACACTGTAATTTATATTATACTCAATAACCTAAATCTCCAGCTTAAGTAAAGGAATAGCTCCTCATTTTAATAGGTATTAACAAAAATATATTCTATGTGAACTGTAGCAGTCTCTGGGAACACACATGAACAAAACCCATCATGACAACAAAATAAAAAAGCTAGAATAAATAAAATGCAAAACTCAAAATTTACAAGGAAGGTATGCATGATGTTCAGATAATTATAATAATATAGGCATCACAATGTTTGAAATGTTCCATATGACTCCGTAAATCACATAACAGAGACTGGTACATGGTGAAACAATATATATAAAAAGTCCTTAATCATTTGCGCTTTAATTTTATACCACTTTTAAAATCTTAAAAAATATCTCTTGAAAAAGGAAAAGTTCTCCCCTGGACCTGACATAGAAAATATTACTTGTGGTTTGTTCTCTGAGGCTGAGAAACAATCCTCTCTTTGTACACAACTGGCAAAAGAAAAAAAGAAAACCCCTATACTTATTTGCTATCTCTCTAGGCGGGTCCATTTTCAAAGCATTTATGATGAAAAACACAAAATTCATCCTTGTAGTATAAAAAAAAAAAAAGCTAACACTGTCTCTGGTGGGGGTTTTGTGAAATTTGTGATAACTATATGATGTCTAAAGGGTTATTCATGTTAATGCCAAGGTCCTGGCCACTAGGGGGCGGCATATCATTAGCTCCAGGTCCGTGGAGTCCTGCCAAGCCACTGAGCTGAGATAGCATGGCGTTCTGATCTGCACCAAATCCACTTGGGTCCTTAGAGTTGTGCTGTGGCTGTTGGGGAGGTGGAGGAGGTGGAGCCATGCCTGAGTGATGCTGCTGAAGGTGGCTGGGATGCGGAGAACCCATTTGGGTTTGAGGTGAGATGTGGTGGGGCGAGGGCTGTGGTTGCAGGCGCGGGGACGGACTTGAGTGAGGTGGCTGGGACTGGGGTCGTGGGGAGGGCTGAGGGGAACAGACCTGGTTGCTGAGGGAGGATGGGAGCTGTTGGCCCTGCAAGTGGGGTGACTGAGACATCTGATGCGGGCTCATGGGGTTGTTCTGCTGTGCCGGCGAGGTGCCACTGAGATGTTGCTGCTGTTGAAGCAGACGCTGATGCAAAGCCTGTTGCAATAATGCCTGTGATGTCTGAAGACTGGGACCTCCTTGTGTGGGCTGCGGACCTCCTCCATGCCCCACGTCGGGACCTTGTGATGCTGCATTCTGCTGCTGTTGCATCTTTAGATGGTGTTGCTGTGCAAGCCTCTGTTGCAAGACAGCTGCAGCTTGCTGTTGCGCAGGGTTGCCTGGAAAACTCTGCTGCTGGCCAGGTTGCACACCTTGTAGTGGTTGACCTCCTGGCGGGACTTGGATGTTACCCTGCTGACCCACGTAACCTTGCTGCTGTTGGAATGCTGCGTGATTACTCATTTGTTGCTGCTGCTGCTGTTGTTGTTGCTGCTGAAACTGTAGTTGCTGTTGCCTTCTCATGACCAGATCTCTGAACTGTGGATTCATGTTGGCCATGTTTGGAACCCCCTGACCCTGAATTCCTTGCTGTTGCTGCTGTTGTTGTTGTTGTTGCTGCTGCTGCTGCTGCAAGGCAACTACTTGTTGCTGCTGCTGCTGCAAGGCAACTACTTGTTGCTGCTGCAAGGCAGCTACTTGCTGCTGCTGCTGCAGTAGCGGCCGCTGTTGCATTTGGAGCTGAGAAATTTGAGTCTGCATGTTAACACCCTGTCCAAGGTGCATGCGAGGCTGGGGCACCCCAGTATTGACACTCACTGGCTGGCCTCCCATTGGTCCTGGCCCACCCTGTGGTACAGCGGGGCCAACTTTATACTTGTGAACCCGCTGCTTAATAAATGCTGCCATTAGTTGTGGGTTAGACCGAAGAATGTTGAGGACTTGCTGCTGCTGTAGAGGAGAGCTTGGAGATCGCAGGGTCCGCAAAAGATCCTGCAAGGCTCCCTGAGGCAGATTGCCAGCTGCTGCCCCACTTACTACGCAACTCTGCAGACCAGCCTGCACCATACTCATCAAGGCATTTCGATTCGGCATTTGGGGTGCTTGCTGTTGTTGCATTTGTTGTGGTTGTTGCTGCTGTGGAGGGGGCTGCATTGCAACCATTCCCGGTTGAGCCATCATGGCAGGTCTCTGCTGGGTTGGCATACCCTGCCCTGGCCACTGTTGCTGCTGAGGCTGAAGTGGTGGGTTCATTCTCGGCTGCTGTAGATGCATTTGTGGTGGCATCTGGCCTTGAACACCTGCCTGTTGAGGCTGCTGCTGCTGCTGCGGCATGGGCCCAGCTCCCACCATCATTCCCTGAGGTCCTTGCTGCTGTTCCATCTGCACTCTGTTCGCTGATGTTTGTGCCTGCGAGGCTATTCCTGGTGGCCCTACCATGCCAATTCCAGGGTGAGCTACTCCCATCTGTCCCTGGGGCTGCTGATGGTGCTGCGGCCTAATGCCAGCTTGCGCAGCCTGCCTGTGTAGCATTTGAACCTGTGCCATCTTTCGCTGTGCATCAGCCACTTGCTGGATCTTCATGGCTATCTCCACAGCTGCAGGCGGAGGACCTGAAGGTTGCTGTTGCTGGGACATAGGTGCTGTGCCTGGGTTGTTAGGGAGTTGCGGAGGAGTTGCAGGACCAAGGCTTGGCTTACCCTGCGACTGTGGATTTGGGGAGGGACCTGTGGAATGGGGACCATACTGATTGTGTGGATGCGGGAGTTGTCCCACAGGTTGCTGAGGAACCATTTGTTGCTGCGGTGAGGTCATCATCCCACCTGCACCTGGCATCTGCTGAAACTGGTGGTGGACGGGATGCTGAGGAGGCTGCTGGGGAGCTCCAGCTGGGACTCCACCCACACCAGGCTGGGGCAAAGACGCAAGGTTGGGTGTCAGCTGTGTGGGTGTCTGAGGCGTTGCAGGTTGCGTACCGACTGACGTAGGTGTGCTAGGACCTGTGGCCCCATTGTTGCCGGGTGATGGAAGACCTCCAGGAGGCCCACCTCCACATGGTGGCGGCTGCCCTGCTCGCTGCATGGTGGCCATACGTCTACGCAGCATTTGCGCTTGTTGAAGCCTGTGTTGCAGCTGCTGCTGACGAAGCTTGTGCTTGATGTTGAGACAGAAGGGCACAGGACACTTGTTTTCCTGGCAGTGCTTGGCATGATAGCAACATAGCGCAATGAGTTGCTTGCAGATGGGACAGCCACCATTGGTCTTGCGTTTGCAGCCCTTGGTATGTTGCACTACTCTCTTCATCTTCTGGCAAGACGGCAAAGAGCAATTAGCATTGCGGCACTGGCACGCATGCACCAGAGACTGGATGCAGCGTTGGATGCTGAGACGACGCGAGTCACCAGGGTTCTGAGTGGAGCCTGCAGACTGGTTGTTGCTCTCGTCATCAAGACCCAGTCCAAGTTTCTCCATCTTGTGCTCATGGCCCTTAGTGTTGTAGCAAGTGATGCAAAGATCATAATCCTACAAAAGAAGAGAGAAGGGGGCGTTTCAAAAAGTTGCTCAGTCTTTTTATCTAAAATATATGTACCACAATACCACAATTTTTAGAAACCCTCTTCAAAGACATACAAAGTATCATATATGGCATTTTTTTACCTCACAAACAGTGCAGTGGAAGCGTGTCTCAACGTGGTGCTTGCATTCATTGCACGTGTAGACAAAGCGGTCCTGGCTCTGGTTGTGCAGTTCTACTAGCATACACATGGAGCTCCATTTGGCACGCCTCAGCGAGCTGAATTCAAGGTGCTTGTCTCGTGCAAGCGTTAGGAAAGCATCTCGTCCGTCCATCAGATCGCAGGCCATCAGGGGGTCAGGGTCCAAAATGGGTGGAAGGGAATTAGCAGAAGGGCCAGCGATGAGACGGATAACAAAGAAAACCTTGAAATTAAGCAGTTGACATTTGTGAGTTCAGTCCAAACGTGTAAATGACAAATGGTTCAAATGTTTTTGGGAGCTACATACCTCTTTGTGTTTCTCCATTGAAGCATAGAGTTTCTGGGATAGATCATTGGAGACATTTGGCATGCCCGGTTTCTTTTTATTGGCTCGGCTCAAGCTGCTCTTGTTCTTGCTAGTCTTCTTGCTGTTCTTTTTTTTGGCATTCTTGCTGTCACCACTGGTAGCCTAGACAGTCAAAAAAACAATCTTAAGCATTAAGTTATAATAATTATGTTTTAAGAATACATGGTAAAATTTATTCTAGTGCAGCTGCTTTAATATCAAGTCAAAAACAAGAAAGGACAGTAGCTGTCTAAAAACCCAGCTACTGATGTGTTCGGTTTCTCTTGAAGTACTTTTTAAAGTTACCTAGTTTATTGATGGTAGAAATATTATGCACAACAAATGTTTTCCTTTGGCACTTGAGTATGTTTTCACCCAGTACAAAATGGTTACAAATCTGAGTCAATCACTCACGTCAATGCTTTCACTAGAGGTGTTGTTTTCCTCTCGCTTCCGTTCTTCCTCCTCCTGTTCCAGCTCTTTAATGCTCTCTTCCAACACATTAGGCCAAAAATCACCCTCAAAATATGGGAGCTCCTTCGCACTGGTCAGACGATCCTCTGTTGCCTGCTTAAAAATGTCCTGGGCAAGGAGAAACATGCAATAGTTAGTGAAGGACTTCAAATAGATGGCACATTGCTGTCAACAACGAGCCAAACAAGGGAAAAGACTATCTTGCAGTATGCTGACTCAAGTCTAAACTTTTATTATTGTCAGCCAGAAGTACAGCTGTAGCAGTACCTTGTAGTCGTGCACAATTCTTTCAGCTACTGCTTTGTCAAGCATCTTCTTGTACCATTCTTGTAAGCGTTTAGGTTTGGGAATCTTCTGATCCGATGGGTGGCAGTGGAAGATATAGTCGTCACCTTCGCTCGGTGGACAAGCCCAGATGTGGCCAATGACAAACCCCATTTTTTTAACATACTCCAAGTATCCAATTAGGATCTCATGATAGACTCCAGTTCTCAGGTGACGGGGTTGGAAAAAGTGCACACTGTCAAGGTAGGAGATGTACACACGTCTGCATGGAGAGAAAGAGACAGAGGATATCGCTAAGTTACTTGTGTTTCTCAGACCCCTATGTAATGTCATCCACATGCACGTGGGGGAAGATTCTGTGTGTGCTTGAAGATGTGTGACTGCATGTCTTTGTTATTTTTAACCTTTGATTGGGAGGAGGGCAGTCGGAGCCGTATTCTTGCACATGCATTCCAAAGAAGCACACATCTGTCCCATCAATATCTTGAAACGCAAACAGAGCTTTCGTCCTGTACGGGAATGACTCTGACATTTCACCGCTATCAACAAACCTGTAAAAGAAAAACCGTTCATTCTTTAGATCTTTTCATGGTGTCCATTAAAATTCTTCTTTTTCAAAAAGACTAAATGGAATTTATAATGAAGCAAACATGAATATTTTTTTACAGTTGCAGAATCAAAGAACCATTAATAAATCCACTTTTCAATACCCGAGTTTGTGTAATATATTGATCCAATGTTGTTTTCTCATCCTCCTAAAGGCCTTTCAAAGTCAAAACACCTTGATGTCATTCATTTTCAATGGCTATTTACACAGCAGTGACTGATGGTGATGCAATGCAGTCATGTCCAAAATTTAGAACAATTTTACTTCATGCAAATGAGCAACAAAGCAATGAGACTACCAATGTGAGTGAAAAAGACATCCCAAAGAGCAACAGTGATGCGTGAGCTGTCTCCTCTGAGATACTGTAGTTGAGTGCAAGCAAGATTGAGATGTTATTGTTTACTGTGAGTAATTCATCTGCCCACATACATCGACATCATAAAAAAAAATATATGGAAAAGCGTGGGCATTCCAAAAGAGTTTGATTCATGCATTGATAATCGTTGATGTTGTTCATGATAATCAATCATGTTCATATGATGAATTATAATAGTGCTGCAATTTCCTTAGAAATACTTTCCCCTCAAAATGATTTCTTGACAAAATAGAACATCTTAATTTTACCGTTTATGACGAGAAGCTATGGAAGGCCACCAATAACGTTCAAAGACAAACAGTTTTATTATTGTTAACTAAAACAGAAATTAAATCTATTCAAATTTGTTTTTCAGTTGAAATGAAGCTGAAAATTTAAATACAAATATTAGATGAAAAACAAACTTCAAAACAAATGAAAATGAAATGCTGCCTTGGCAACTAAAAGAAATAAAAATAAGTTTTAAAATTACTAAAACTGAATTAAAATAAATTTAAAACTATATAGAAATACTTAAATGAAAACAGTCACATAAAATGATGTTAAACTAAAATTGAAATGAAAACTGAAAATATGAAAATAAAAGGTAATCCAAAATATTAATAATATTAATATCATATTTTAGTATTATTTATACACTATTATAGTATAACACTAGTTAGGGCATCCAGTAGTATAAATGCCTACTACAAACAACACTAACTCTACTTGATGACAATCAAAAGAAATTAAGCAAACAGTTCCAAAATTCCCAAACCTTAAAAGGAACGACAACAATATTCCAGAATATTCTGTACTGTCCCTCACCTGGACTTCATGCCAGGTTTGACTTCCACCACTTTATCAGAGACGTGAACCACACGGATGGTGACATCACCGGTTTCTGGAAGATTCTGGCGCTTCAGGTACTCGTTCACTCGTGTCTCCAGGAAGCTCCCAAGCTTTGTCTGAGGAAGTCCTGGAATAAAGAGAAAGAAAAGCAGGGAGTTTAAAATGATGCAACAACTACAGCATTTGACAATTCAAGATCTCAGTTAAGATCTGCTATTAAATATTTTTATTACACAGCTCTCTAAAATACTTGATTCTCATTAGTCGAGCATGGAAATCCATGCTCAAAAATTTAGATTTTTTCCCCCCAGACTTTTAAAGCTCTTAACCACTTACTCCTTGCAGTGTATTTATTCTCCTTCCTTGTTGCATTGGCTTTTTTCAGACAGCCGTCACAAACAAACCTGATTGAAAGGAAGACAGACAGAGCAGAATATTTGGAAACAGAGCGACACATCTCTGAATATGTGGTTAACTTAGATACAATACGGAACAGTAATAATCATAAAAAGTAGTAGTAACAAAGGACATCAAGTTGTCCTACATTTTCCATGTTTACAGTGCTCATCTTGTCACAACATTAAAATTTGACCATTAATTAGAAGAATGGATATCTTGTTTTAATGCTAATTTAATGCTGGTATCTAAAATTCACTAATCAGGGTTGTATTTAACAGGAAAAACCCGGCAAACCTCATAAAATAAAGATAAATGAAAAAGGCTAACTTTATATTAAGTTTCGCTTCCTCAGGTAAAATCTTACATTCACTAATAGTCTGCTGGCTCCATTTTTTATCCATATTTTGCAGTAGAATATATCAAATAAAGTGTGCTCAAATAAAACTAGCTCACCCCGACGGCCATATCGTCTCATTGTGCAGAGCGCATATCCGATGCATTTTTCGACCACAGTCGGCACATTCCAACAGTCTGACGAGGAAGATCGGAAAACAAAGGTCAGATGATGACAGCAAATCCACGTCTTGACTAAAACCTCAGAACAAGCAAACTGAGACGACACATTTGGAGGGAGAAAATATCTACATACAGCTCAGGGTCGAGGGTGTCATTCTTTTTCCTTTGAAACTGATCTTTATTGATGGACCTGAGGAGAGAAAACGAGAGACGGAGAACAGGAAGCCGCCCAATCGAGTGGGTCATGAGAATCACTGAACAAACGCTCTCCCGAGGAATAGCATCACGACAATAACAACGAAGAAGATGATCAAAACACAAACATTTCGATGGTTACTCACGTTTGAGGCTGGGTTGGATCGTCCCCCAGGGATACATTCTCCCCCTGGATTTCATTGAAACACTTCTCACAGAAGTGGTACCTGTCAGCAAGAAGCCCATATTTGGGTGAACTAGACCGTTCGTCAAGAGCACAGCCAATCACAGTGAGGGCACGTGGAAGCAGCCACCAATCAGGGCAGGGCAGGCCAGGAGACAGGCACACAGGAGAAGGCAGGTTCGTCGCCGGGAGCAGCCAATCATGAAGCAGGGTTTTTTTTGGGTGGGCAGATTGATTGATTGGTTGCGTGTAAATTTCGGAGCGGATGATTGGTCACATCAAAGCAGGCCAATGCAGACATCACAAGCATTAAAAAGGAGGGAGAGAAAGGGAAGGGGGTGGGGAGGAGGGCAGAATGAATATTTTAAAAAGGTGTGAGAAACAAAACCGTTATGAGGGACAAAGAGCTCCGTGTTGGACAGGTGGAGGGGTGGGTCAGATGTAGAAGAAGAAAACTAAACCGTAAGAGAGAGCAGGAAGCCGAGGCAAAAGCACAGACGGTCACCCTTGCGTCCGCTGAGCTCTAAAACAACCGTGACGCCCAGAGGAGCGAAGGGACAACAATGGACTTAGTGAACGAACGGATGAGAAGAGTGAGAACAGGAGCAACAGAGACCTATCATCCTTTCAGGACATTTTAAAGAGGGTCTCAAGACTCGATACTAAAACAACATGGGACAGATGAACAGTTTGTACGTCCTCCTGAAGTTGGCAGCATGAATATGAAGTTGATTTTCAGAAATTGAAACATTGTACTTTTTTGTCAGTAGTTTTTGGGTCAATCTCACAAAACCTATCCAGGTCACATTTTACCCCCAAAATAATTTTGCATAAAGAAAACGAAGGACCATTAAGATCTGAAATGATCATCTTACAAATGTCTTTCTTTAAATGCAGCATAAAGGCATCAGCCACATAATAATAAAAATATATTACACAACATTATATATGGCTGCTTCCACATGGGCTTCTTTTTTTCCTACCATGTGTTGTCATACTCTTTTGTTGTTAATATATTTTAACAATAATAATATTATTATAAAATAAGTGTTATATTGCAACCTTTTATATTAATAGACTTTTAATAATCATAATTTAATGTTAGATTACATGAAAACAGTAAAAAAAAAATTCCAGTACCTTGTGTTACTTTATATTATAACCTTTAATTTTGAATATATTTTAATAATAATAAAAAATAACATTGAAATATAACACTTAATAACATAAAAGTGTTATATCACAACATTTTATTTTTAATCGATTTTGGAAGGGAAAAAAAACAATATTCAGCCTTCATGTTTAAAATTAAAATCTTATTTTCTTATTTTAATTCTGGGCTGAAATGTGACCTTGACACGTACATGGCGTTTTATGTAGCATTTTTATATAACGAAAGTAAGGTTCAGATTAAGCCTAAGGTAGCCAAAGTTATACAAAAGCTTTGCACAACCCATATTTGTTTACCGCCGAAACCTCTGATTCTGGTGAAAGTCTTTGCCTGCCTAGGTGAAAAAGTGTTTTGCTGTTAGGGTCGAAGATGATGCAACTTAGAAAATTGGCAATGATTTTCAATAACTCAGAGGAAGAGCACGGCAATCGTTTTGGTGCTTCCTTCTTATTAGCACTTTGTTATTTTGTGCTTGTAGCTACCAACGGAGGTAATCAACACAAATACTTGCCAAAACACACCTGCCAATATGTTAATTGTAAGAACATCCACAAAAACGTCAAAACAACTGAAGTCAAAAATGCAGACCCTCTTTAAAATGGCCGGTTAAAATCAGAAAAAGAGCAGAGATGTGAAATGTGGTCTATTTTGCCACCGAAAGTCAAATCAACAGGCCTGAAATTCAACAACACCCTGATGTGGGGAAATATGTGCTCACAGCAGAACAGCATTTACATTTTTACAAAGCACATGAAAACAGGCCTCTTAAAAATACTCACCTCAATCTTTTTACATACAAATACACAAAGTAAACCAAATCTGAATGTGTCAGATGTAGTGGAGCAGCCTAGTGTCCATTAAAGTGTTCAGAAAACAAACAGCTTTCATAATACTTCATTCTAGCACTGGGCCGCTTCACAGCAGTGCTTTTAATGCTGCCAGGCAACATCAAATTGATTTCAGGCTGAAATGCAAATGATCTACAACAGTGTGATGGGGTCAGGCAATTACCCATCAGGCCACATTCACTAGGATATAACTATTCGCATTAATATAAGAACTTGCTTCTGTTTGTATGCATAATATAGACCCAATTTAAGTCTCTTTGAACTTTCAAGTGGTTATTCTTACTCTAATAGGACTGATAAGTCTATATTTTAGTGGCTGTACTGCATAGCATTAAGTTAAGGGTGCGAGTGACTATGTGTGTAGCGTGGATATCATCTCTGATACTGACCTGTTCTGGTAACTGAAGTATGCAGCGTCTCGAGGGATGGTACACAGCTGTTTGCCATAGCAGCACAGAGTTTGAGGAGAAAACTCCAACTTGAAAGAAGAAAAATAGGGATAGAGGGGTTAAAAGAGAGAGAAAGAGAGGAAGAGGAGAGTGGGGTAGCAATATCCCATTGGTTTTGGTCCGATAATGATATTAAAGCAAGAAACCACAATCTACCTCATAATGTGCCAAACACTACAACTGAACCGCTGTAAAAACGCTGTTAAAAGTGTTTTGCTGCTTTTATACATGGAAACAGCAATATGACTAAAGATAAAAAACTACAACAACATTATTATTATTAATAATAATGATGATAAGTAGTAGTAGTGGTTATAATAATACATATTTAAAGCAAGTATTAACTATATTGCTTCCTTAAAGAATTATTTTTGTAATAAAAAAAAATATTATTAAAAATAAATGTTATATTATTAAAATAAGTTATTTATACTATATTAATAAGTTAATTATATCGTACTAGTATATTATAATTCTTCTTATCAATAATAACTAAGTAACTAAATAAAAATAAGTATTTATAATTCACATTTAACATGCTTGCTGTAATTACTATTATTATAGTTATATTGTTAAATGAGTTTGGTATTATATCGTAGTATAATATAATTCATCTTGAGAAGTAGTAGTAGTAGTAGTATTATACATTTAAGGAACTAACTATATTGTTTGCTGAAATTGTTATAATAATATTAATAAATGCATTTATAATTATATTGCATGCTTGCTTGAAGAACTATTGTTAAAATTCATAATAACAATTTGATATATTGTTAAATAAGTTTAGTATTATATGAAGTATTTAAAATACTTAAGGCACTAAGTATATTGTTTGCTGAAATTGTTATAATAATAATAGCTAAATATTATTAAATGAGTTTTGTATTATATAGTAGTATATTCTGGTTACTTTAAAACCGATGAAATCTGATCGTTGAGCCACGTTCCTTTTATAAAATCTAAAAGTTAAAAAACAAAACCAAATGTGATGTAGAGACAAACACACACGGCTCACCTTCCTTCCACAGCAGTACCCCAACTCCTGCATAACGGGGTCTATTTCCTGTTCAAAAACCTCAGCCAGTTTGGAGCAGTATTTATACACCCGTGACGTCTTCCTGTTATACAGCCAGGCGTTATTGAACATCAGCCACACGTCGTCCACGTACTGCCAGGGCTCCTGGTACTGACCCGTGTCCAGCTTACGCTTGATAGTGGACAAGTCCATCGGGTTTTTCACTATGTCAAAGTAGTCCTGGAGAATGGAGTCCAGATCGCAGATGGAGGTCATCATCATCATCGGGTGAAATTAAGTTTCAGTCGGACAGAGCGAGGGACGGCGGCCCGGCGGGTTGAGAGTCAGGGGGAGAGAAGAGGGTGCAGGGGGACAATGTTGAGCGCTGTAGAAGAGGTTCACATGCACAAACAGAGAAAAACGTAACAGACTCCCACTGCCTCACTCAAATCTGTACCCTACTTCTCTCCTGTTCTCCCATACACACAAAAACACAGAGAAATCTTTGGGCCAGCAGCGGCAATGACGGCAAACATCTACTTGCAAACTGGGGTGGGCGAAGATATATGAACATAATATGGTCAGACAGTATGCTGAATCGCATTCAAAATGTCAAGAAATGCCAGGAAAATTATATTTTGCATAAAAATTATGCAAAATTTTTAAGACTTTACATTGTCTGAAGATTTTGCACTGTCTTTATATTCATGACAATTAACCACCCCCCCAATGCTAATGATATATTGCTAAAAATGTCATTGAAAGTATTTGCAGTAATGAATTTATGATTTATAATAATAATAATGGTAAAACTTTACAATAAGGTTCCATTTGTTACACATTAGTTAACATAAACTAACAATGAAAAATACTTCTAAAGCATTTATTAATCTTAGTTCATGTTAATTCCAACATTTACTAATACATTATTACAATTAAAAAGTTTGATCTATTATTGTCATTTAATATACCTCAGATAACATGGACTAACAGCGAACAGTTGTGTTTTTATTAACTAACTTTAACAAAGATTAATAAATACTGTAACAAATGTATTGCTCTTTATTAGTTAATGCATTACATTTTTTTTATACATATTTATATATTATGCATTTTATATATTTATATTATTTGTATATTATATATATATTTATATATGATATATAGTTAAGAAATGGAACCTTATTGTAAAGTGTTACCATAATGATAATAAGTATTATTATTATCATCGTTATATTTTTCATCATCATCATCATCATTTTAGCAATTAATAATATTATTATTAATATAAATTTTAAAAGAATGAAGACATTTTATGTGCTTAACTGTCACAATGATGCTACAATACAAAAAAAAAAAAAAGATCCTAAAAATAAGCATAATATAATTTTTTAATATATATAAAAATATATTTAGTTTTTTTATTTTGGGGTCAAATATGAGCCCGGCATTTCTTCATAAGATTCACTTGTTAACCATTAGGACTGTAATTCATTATCATGCTCTGCCATTCTTTTTAGCTTGGAAACTGTATTTAAGAAAACATTTACTCATTTTAAATCCAGGCATAGTGGATTAATTTCACATGTGGAGGACAACCTGGGTACAAAATGAATCCATTTGGCCAAAAAATTCAAATAAACTGAGGCTTGCTAGGGTGACGTTGGCAGAGTTAGCATTTAGGGTACAGTAAGCTGAGGTGAGTCCAAGCGGGGTGATATTAAATTACAGCAGAGTAGCTATGAGCGTTTACACCACAAAGCACAGCCGGACTCACTTCTTTACAGTCCAACAGCACAAATCATCAAAGACACAGGAGAAATACAATCCTTCAGCTGTCAACCCCACTGTATTCAGGTTGTGTGCGACATAAAGAGTTAAATTATTTAGAATCAACTTCTTAATCAAAAATTTCGTTTTAGAGAAATTTAGGGTGCCTGCAACCACCAGAAGCATCTGACAGATCTGCAGAACCATATATTCAAATATGAATTACAATAATGGTTCCCTCATCTATGTTTACACAACCATATGAGATCTTTAAGCAGATACGATGGGGACGACACAATGTCAGGACAAACTGAGGTGTTTCAAACAAACACTAATCTTAGACCAGTGAAGAGAGTGAACAAACCCAGAATCAGATGGACAGACTCTTTACAAGCACTCTGAAAAGACACGTAAAAATATTTAGTTATTTCATTTTCAGGGTTTACCTGACTTTTTGATTGCCCATGATTAGTTTTATACATATTTTACTTCGACTCTTCAATTATTAGGTTAAACATCTCTCTCCTGTCTGTAATGTTTGCTTGTCACACCTTAAATAGGGCCAGTGCCACATTCAAACAAACCACTGATAAAGCAGCAAAATAACCAGAAAAGCAGGAAATTAATTTTCATTTTAAGAAACAAAATCAGTCAACTGTTCCCAACAGTGATCAGTGTAAGAAATGTGGCTCCTTCCTTAATGTAAATGAAAGCCAATTATACTTCACATAAATGTGATGCATTGATCAATCAGTAAATTTTCATCTGCTATGCTGGTTTTTGCTAAAATAACTCTGGGGAATGATGGTACACTCAGCATGAGAATATTATGTGGCAAAATAAAACAACTGCAATGGCTTGAAGCTCAGGTCAAGATAATGAATTACATGGAGTGTAATCAGATGAGAGCAAAAACGATACTAAATGAAGAAAATAAGGCCAGCGCAGACTATAACATCTTTCAGAGCAGCCAAACAACCAACAACATTTAAGACTTACTGCCAATTGAACATTCAAAATGAACTAGTTAAAAGTGCCAGTTCATTTTCACCAATTAACGGGGGCTTGCACAATTAAACTAAGTCACGGCTGTCGCGAATAAAGTAAAAATAAAATGAAAAGTGTTGATTACAGCGTTAAATTTAGATCCATTCATTCTACATTGTATTTCTTTTTACATGTTTACAGCACTGCACAATTTAACCAATCACACACGATTCTGTTGAGCTTATGAATGCAATGGCCAATCAGAGGCGTTCAGATGAGTCATCGCTGAAACCCCGGAGTTCTGTTCGGTGCGTGTGCTCGCAGACTGAATTCTGCACTCCCGCAAATTCTCTGATCATAACCAGAGTGCAGATGTGGCCTACATACGATGCAAGAAAGAGATTCATTCATCATACAGTGTAGACAGCTTCATTGATTATAACGGGTGTTGTTAGAGAGTGCTTAAACTCGTGCTAGACTTAAGTCCGTGATAATGTTCTTTAATGTAAATGTTCTTTGCTCACATTCTGTATATGACTGATTTGCTGTTTGAATAACTGTGGAAACTGAAGCGTTATAATTAGTAACTTACAATGTTTTTATTAAACTGTGATCATGTTAAATACAAATTCAGTCCTATTAAAAATATTTTATGACATGACACCCATATTGCCAAAAAACAGGTTGATGTGCGTAGTTAATGGATTACACAAACATTAGGCTACTTCTAGCCTTACCCTGGAGTTGGTTCACCCTCCGCCTATGCTGTTTTATCAATAACTGAATTGTTCGTTTCACAGCCCAATTCGATATAATATTAAAACTACAATCCTCCGTTTAAATAAATAAATAAAGATGAATTTAAAGCTTAATTGTGTAACCTCTGAATCACTGGATTAAAAACTAATTATTTGTTTTATAAACACATCCTGTCTGCCATTGGTTGACAAAAAAACAAAAAAAAGATAGTCCCATCCTAAAAACTCGCCAAACGCCATTGGTTGAGTCAAAGTCGCGGTTTTGGGCTGGTCAAAAAATAGCTCACGTCATCAACACATTAATCCAGAGTTATAACTTCAAAATAATCACAAACTTTAGCTTTAAATTTTCCTGATTTGAATTGTCTCTAACATACTTTTCTGTCTATGTTGACATATCAACCACAAAAGCAGATGTTCATAGTCTGCGCTGCCTTATATTCAACTCTTGTTTTCGGACAGAAACGCTACAGAAGCAAGCTTGCAACGTCTCTCTCACATCCAAACACAATGTACACAACAGCAAGCAGAAGAGAGAAAGAGAGGGGGTAAAGGTAAAAAAAACAAAAACAAAAGGAATGAGACTAGAACTGAAAAGTGCTAGGTTGTTCGTAGCGTAATGCGTGCCAGCGCAGGCCCTTACCAGGTTAGTTTTGTTACTAGTTCGAATACGTACGGGTATTCCCAGTAACTGGGGGTCCACCGGCTGCCGGAAGGGCAGCGACTCTGGGTCCTGTCTGTACAGAGCTTCCAGAGTGGGCATTAAAGCCTGGCGGAGCTCATCAGGTTTAAATACTGATGGAGAGGAAGGAAATAAAGGAAGCAGCAGAGTCAAGAATCAGGCACATAATCATATGAAAATCATGAGTACTGATTTCAAAGCAGTGTTTGTCCTTCATATTAAACTAAGGAAAGGAACGAGCACCTGCTGATTCTAGGTCAGAATTAGTAGATTTCATGCAATGAGAACAGATATAAATTTAACCACAATATAAAACAACAATAAATCCTTTTAGTTCATTTTTTAAGGTGCTTTGGTTAATGACTGTATGCTAATTATATAAGAACATCTGCAGGATCCTTAAAGGTGAAGCATAGAATTTCTGTGCCACTAACCAAACACAATCAGAATTTTTTTTTTTTTAATCCTTGATTAGGAGTTATAAACCATGAACCAAACAAACCAGCTTAAACCAACGAGATCAGTTACACTATTACACACAATTATTTGAAATTGTGTAATTATTTGACCTGTATACTTGGCAGCTTGAATGAGGATAGAATTACATCCCATGAAGCATTGTAAATAACAATCAAATTAAAAATGGAGACATCTAAAACAAAAAGCATCATGTTTAACTTTTCTGAGACAGTCTACCATTGGATTTTTCCCCCAGCACATTATACTTGCATAGAAAAATGGATGGGAAAGGATTAAAAGGAAAAGATTTACCCTGTACCCCAAAAGAGTTTTGTGTAAAATGCATCTACGAAGGTGTGCGTGAGTTTGTTTTACCTTTCTTCTTGCTTTGTGTGTTTGTGGGAGTGCTGTTCGTTCCTGCAGCCTCTTCCTCTTTGGGTTCAGTTTTGACTTCCGGCTTCTTGTCCTCGGCTGTCGACCCAGTCGATGTTTCCATTGGCTCTGTCTTACATTCATCGTCTGCAGGCTCCTCCTTCTTTATGTGGCAGACCAATCAAAATAAGGTTAGGGACGGAATCAAAATAAAGATCAAAAAGAAAGGATCAATCACTCGAATGTCTTGGATTTAACAGACGTTTTTTAATGACTTTCTTTGTCATCCATGTTTCTTTGCTCACCTCAGTCTTAATCTCAGTCTGCATGGCGGCCATTTTCCCTGAGGCCTTATCCCCGGTCTCATTCTCATCCTCTTCTTCCTGCTGTTTGACCTCAGTTTTGGGGTCGAGTGGGGCGGTGGGCTCGGATGATGTTAGCTGTGAGCTAGGATCAGCACTGCTGTCCGAGGCAGGAGTTGAGGCCTGACCGTCAGCCGTCAGAGACGACTTCTGAGAGAGCTGAGGGGTGGGACAGAACACCAAATTAGGAGAACAACCAATGGCAAACAAAAACAAGAAGGAAAAGCCAAAAACAAACAAACAGCTGATTAAGAGAGAACAGCAAACAACAAACAAAATGAGAGAGGAACAGCCAACAAGGTGCAGCAGATAGAGAGAACAGCCAATGAGAAATAAACGAAAGGAACAGCGCAAATGGCCAAATAAGAAATGAGTCAGAAGGGACGGGAAAAGGGCCAATGGCAAACAAAAATCAGTAGGAACAGCCCCCCCCCCCCCAAAGAGCTAGCAGGGAAATAAAATAAATGCCAGAAATGCCAGAAAAAGAACAGCAGAGCAAGACAAAACAGCCAATGGCAAACAAAAATAAGAAGGAAGAGACAGAAGAGACAAAA
>NW_015659335.1:238791-255430 GCF_001515625.1 Sinocyclocheilus rhinocerous
AATGGCAAATAGGGAAAATAAGTGTCGGAACAGAACAGTAAAGTAAGAGAAAACGCAAATAGGGAAAATAAGTGTCGGAACAGAACAGTAAAGTAAGAGAAAACATCAGAAGGAAGTGTAAAAAAAAAACAGACTCAACAGCCAATGTCAAACAAACGTCAGAAATAATAGCCAGTAACAGTAGTATAGGAGCGAAGAGAGAAAAAAATTCAGAACAAAATCAATAAAGAACAGCCAATGGCAAACAATATCATAAGAGCTAGCAGGGAAATAAAATAAATGCCAGAAAACATCAATAAAGAACAGCAGAGCAAGACAAAACAGCCAATGGCAAACAAAAATAAGAAGGAAGAGACAAAAAAACCCAGCAAAGTAATAAAGAGCAGCCAATGGCGAACAAAAGGAACAGCAAATAAAAAAGTAACATACAAACTAAAGAAACACGTGTCAGAAGGAAGTGAAAAAAGGAACAGCAGAGTAAGAGAACAAATAAGAAACCCATAAGCAAAAGTCAACAAAGAACAGCAATATGAATCGAGAGTATGAAGGTAAAGCAAGAACACACAGCAGATTAAGAGAGCTTTCATGCTGGGCATGTTTGACGGAATCCTTGGTTCTGTGAAATCAGTTTTTGATTTTGATTTCTTTTTTCCCAAATTCTGTTTTCCATCTTCATTTTCTAGATTCAGTTTAATGGATTAATTAAATTTTTATTTAAAAAAATGAATTAAACAATTTATTAAACGTTTAACAATGATAGTGCCACAAGAAATGTTTTTTTTTTTCTTCAGAAAATCTGTTGTGTATGTTTAAATTTTTTGTTCAACGCGTGTCGGAAACGAAACGCCCATTGCCATGACAGAATGACAGCCATGGAGACTGGTCAATACATAGAAAAGATGGTATCGATTGTACCTTACCAATTCGAGCCGGAGTCTGATGATGAAACGGTTGAACTGGCTGATCGACAAGAGACTGATTCGCAAGCACGACTGGAGCAGGACGTTTCTCAGTGGTAAGTGTCAAGCAAGAAAAAGTTTGTGGTAATTATAAAATGTGGTAACATAAATTTACTCTCACAGCGTAGGATACAGCTCAAGTGTTAACAAGTTTGTGGTAATTATAAGATGCGATAAAACAAATTTACTCTCACAGCGTAGGATACAGCGTCTTCTCGACAAGATGTTAACCACACGGAAATTTTACTGTGTTTGTGGGCAGGCAAGTTGGTGACGTAGAACGTGGGCAGACATTATGCAAATGTGTTACTTCATGACGTAGAGCCATAACAGAATAAGATTCGAATTCCTGACGACTCGTTTAGGCGATTGCAAGCCGACTCCTTTTTTTGATAGACAATAACTTTATTTATCATGCACTGTCGGCGATTCTGATGTGTTTTCCGCATCACGGAAATCATAGGGCCCTAAATTCACAGCAGAACAACGATAAATGGAGGCTCTTTAGTGACAGTCAACTTATGAGACGATGTGAAGATATAAGCAAAAACACCCCAAACAAACACATTCTCGATTGTGATACTCACAGGAGTGTGTGGGTGTGCACAAAGCCCGTGTGCATTCTGGGAAGGCACAGATGACGCTAGCCCTGTTTGGGGGCCTCCAGCGGCTCCGCCCCCGTGCGACTGCTGCTGTAGCGGAGCCATCGGGGGCAGCTGCGTTGAAGGTGGGGCCATAGTGGTTGAAGAAGTGGGTGTGTGGGGCTGGGGGGTCTGGTTACCTGGAAACTGCGGGGGCGTTTGGTGCGGGGCAGGGGTAGGGGTGAGGCTGCGTGCAGGAGAAGGGGAGTTTTGGCGTAAGGGAGGACAGTGCGTGTGCAATCCGGGCTGCGGAGCAGGTGGGGCGAGGTTGGACGGAGGCCCCTGAGGGCCGACAGCGGCTCCGGAGCCAGAGACTGCTGCCTGGGTTTGAGCTACTGGACTACTGACTGCCAGCGATGGTGGAGTGGGCATCTGATTCTAAAAGAGAAAGACAACAAACAAATGAGACTTAGCTGGGTGGTATTACTATACATCGAGGGCTGGGCGATGCATTCAATATTTACAACATATTCCTGATAGTTTTGTTGGTTTTGTAACACTACGCATTGTGAATACTGCAGTGATCTTAAGTTTGTTATGTTTCCTATTTCTGTCCATTTCAAAGAATCTGTTCAACTGATTCAGCAATTCACTTGAGCAAATTCTTACAGCATTAATGTGGCTAAACATTATGCTAAATGTTATGCTTAAATCTCATTAAAACAGTACTTTTACTAAAATTGTGCATTTTAGTCATTCATATTCATTCACATTAGTCATTCATATTGTCTTTCACAATCCACAAGTTTCCTACGCCCCATGAGGCCTTGCGTCAAAAGTGGGAGCGTCTTCCGGTTCGAAGTAAACAAGCGGGACGTGACACTCATTCATTCAACAGTTGACAGTCAGTCATTCAAGATTTAGCGATCCAAACTTGCTAACGATGTGAAAACACAACTTCAACAAACTTAAAAAGGGTGAAATAACAGTACCTTTACCCTCCTCGGTAGATGGTTGGGACGATGGCCTCATATCACGTACGGTAGCATTTTTAGCTATTTTGTAGATTCAGTAACTTAGCCTGTGATGGTAAGGCGATGAACAATTTGAAAAGCTCAGAGGCGTATCAGTATCTACCGATAAAGTCGGTCGGGTGTTATTTAAGGATGTCGGAAACGACCTTATGATTCTGAAAGCAGACATTGAGCCGATCCAGAGCCTACACGTATCACATCATAAGACTTGGGTGCTAGCGTCAGTGACAGATAACATCATGTATTGCAGGGCCAGGACGCTCTTGTAGTCATGCAGCAGCACTTTTGTGGAAGGTCAGTCAAGTAAGGACAATTAAGGGCACGACAATTGTTTATTGTATTGTGATATTATTAATTAACTAATAAATGTACTAAACTGAAATGTTTACTGTGTGTCATTCATGTTCTGCATATGTTGCTTCACAGTAGCCCTCACTTAAAATCTTTAGTCTAAGATTGTTGGATGATAAAAATTAGCACACAAAGTACTAGGGATGCACCGAAATGAAAATTCTAGGCCGAAAACGAAAATTCTGGATGCACTTGGCTGAAAACCGAAACCGAAAATGCTTTGTAATAATTAATTATTATTTTATTAAATAATATAAAGTAATTTTGTAAGACTTTTAATGAAAATGACACAAAAAATTGGACAGAAAATATATTAATATTAAACATCAATATATTAAGTGGCCGAAATTTCGGTGCATCCCTATAAAATACCATTGGTACATACTACTTCCGCCACCTCACCGGAAGTTGTACCCAAGTTCTTTTTTACAGTAGCGCCTCCTGTAAACAGGTGGATAGATCACAACAGAAAAACTCTTTTAGCCACCAAAAGACAAATCATATTAGACGCATTAGAGACAACAAGCTGTACTGAGTAATATGGTAAGAATGTGTTTTAATAGCTGACCTGTGGCATGGCTCCTTGCCCCGCAGGTTGGTTCAGGCCGACCGCTCCCTGGCCCAGTCCGGCACCCGTGCCTGGAAACTGGTTCTGCATGTACTGGTTTTGTAATTGGGGTACGTTGGGTTGAGTCATTCGAGGTGTTCCCTGCATACCCATCTAAAAATACACAATAAAGACTCAAAATAAACACTTAATCAGTTAAATTATTTGCCCCTCTTTAGGTCACCGGTAATTTTACCTGATTGAGGTTTGCTCCCATAGGCAGGGGTGGCGTTGCCCTTTGTCCCATTGGCTGTTGCATCCCCACCTGGGCAAACTGATTCATACCTGCACAAAAGTTACAAAACAAAAACAAAACACAAAAACAGTGATTTATTTATAGATGTTCAAAAAAACTGCTTCAACTTCAGACCATTTAGTGAGTGTGCCATACCAGCAGGATTCTGCATGCGGTTGACCATCTGATTGGGTCCAGCAGCTTGAACTAAGGACGGATCTGAATGGGGACCATCTA
This sequence comes from Sinocyclocheilus rhinocerous, assembly GCF_001515625.1. Taxonomy (NCBI): domain Eukaryota; kingdom Metazoa; phylum Chordata; class Actinopteri; order Cypriniformes; family Cyprinidae; genus Sinocyclocheilus; species Sinocyclocheilus rhinocerous. Next base: position 242,796 of record NW_015659335.1, read on the forward strand.
CGAAAGACCAGAACATCCATCACAAACAGCATCATCTGATTTAACTGTGTGTGTTTGTACTGTAATACATGGTTTACATTTAAAGGAACAGTTCAACAATGGATCCTCTGCAGTGAATGGGTGCCGTCAGAATGAGAGTCCAAACCAGCTGATAAAAACATCACAATAAGTCACAAGTAAACCACATAACTAAAAACTGTGTGTTTATAATAAACAAATCCATTAAGACATTTTTAACTTTAAACCTGCAAACAGGAACAAGTTTACTACATAGAAATTTCCTGCCGGCACGTAACGTGCGGAGCGTCACAGTGACAGCGGCTTGAGGGAGAGTGAAACCTGCGTGCTGAACACTGCTGGGCGGTGCAGCGCGCCATATATTTTCGGCCGTTTTTCTCTTTCGGCCGAAAACCGTAAAGGAACAGTTCAACAATGGATCCTCTGCAGTGAATGGGTGCCGTCAGAATGAGAGTCCAAACCAGCTGATAAAAACATCACAATAAGTCACAAGTAAACCACATAACTAAAAACTGTGTGTTTATAATAAACAAATCCATTAAGACATTTTTAACTTTAAACCGTTGCTTCCAGCTATGGACTCGTATTTTGGCCAGAAGCAACAGTTTATAGTTAAAACGCCTTAATGTTGGATTTGTTTCTTACAAACACACAGCTTTTCACTTCACAAGACGTTAATTGATGGACTGGAGTCATGTGGATTACTGTGATGTTTTTATCAGCTGTTCGGACTCTCATTCTGACGGCACCCATTCACTGCAGAGGATCCATTAGTGAGCAAGTGATGTAATACTAAATTTCTCCAAATCTGTTCCGATGAAGAAACAAACTCATCTACATCTTGGATGGGCCGAGAATGAGTGAATTTTTAGCAAAGTTTCATTTTTGGGTGAACCATTCCTTTAAGGTCAGTGTATGTGTACGTACTGGGCGGCTGTGCCTGATTCATGCCAGCTGGTGCTTGAGGTAGAGCACTGTTGGGCATGCCAGGCTGAGCTGGCATCATACCCTGCTTCTGTAGTCTGGTTCTCCTCTTCTCCTCCAGCTCCTTCTGAATCTTATAAATCTTCTCCGCCAAAAAGTGGTAATACTCCGCCTGGAAAAGATAAACAGGACTATCATTCTTACAATTCGTTTTAAACATTTACAATGTTTCGGTTCAAAGTGCTTTTCAAGCAGCTTTTAGTGAAGACAGAAAAATTAATGGACGTATCACGCCTGGTTAAGATGAGGTTTTCCAGCGCTCTGTCCAGCACTAGACTGTGACAGCTGCATCATGAGTAAAATGTGAGGAATCAAGTGATTCTGTGGATTCACTTAGATATTTACCAAATATAATCCACAGACATGAGACTGTGCAAGCGTTTTCTTACCCTGCTGTTGGCGGATTCGTACATGTCGCCCTCCACTTTGCGAGCGTAAGCTACAAGGTTTTCCATCCGCCGATCCTTCAGTGCTGCAGGGTCTGGAGTGGGGAAGATAGCCTGCACACTACTCACACACACACACACACACACACACACACACACGACACGACACGACACGACACACACACGACACACACAAACACGACACATGTAACAGAGTGAGTTCACGAAATTAAACAGCACCCTATGTGTGACTTTCAAATTTTGTGTGATAAACTAGATAAGGATTTTAAATCGTTTTGTGGAGAGTGAGTTCACAAAGAGTAAATTCAATTAAATCAGTACTATTTCAGTATCACTGCGATTCTATTATAGTTTTTTTATTAATATTTTGAATTAGCTTTTATTTTAATAATTTGAATACATTTATTTTATTTGAATAAACTTTATTTTAAGTTTCAGTAATTTTGTGTTTTTAGTTTTTGTCTATACGTTTTTTACGAATTTTTATTTCTTTATGAAAATGGGAAATGTTGCCCTGATAGCTAGCTGAAATAAAATGTCGCATTTTGTATATTTTATTTCAGTTAACATTTATTTCATGTAACAATTTTTGTTTCAGTTTTAGTCATATAAAAACGGCTCTTATAAAAATATTTGAGTTACGTATAAATAGATATATTTGTAACTGTACACTATCCTTCAAAAATATAGTTTAAGAAATTAATACTTTTATTCAGCAAGGACACATTAAATGGATCAAAAGTAACAGTAAATACATTTATAATGTTACAAAAGATTTCTATGCTGTTTTTCTGGACTTTCTATTCTTTGAACGGTAATGTGTGTGTGTGTGTGTGTAAAAAATGACCAAAAGTCTTTCATTATCAATGAGAGGTGCTTTCTAGTGACAGGAGCAACAGTGACTGTTTTAGCGGGTCTTTATTAATTTTTATTAATTTATCATAAATGTAAAATTCCCAAACATGTTTCTACTCTTTCTACGTCTATTTCTAATAATAGATGTATAAACTGACAGGCAGGATAGGATAGACTGTTAGCATATCACTCACAGTTTGTGTACGAGGTGATTGCGGAGGTCCTGTGTGATGTCTTCATGCCAGTTCTTCCTCATTCCTGCAGAGGGAGGTGTGGCTGTCGCTGCAGAACCCATGCTACCAACACCAGAGCTGTCATTCATCAGACTGCAAGACAGAGAGACAAATCATCAAACATCAACATAAAGCTTTCACTGACCAATCCATTTAAACCAGACCTGGCCCACTGAGCCACAGTGATGTACAGTACCTCTGAGGAGTCATGTTCCTGTGCAGCATGCCGTCAGGCAGCATTCCTGGATGCTGGTTCGTTATTGGAGAGCCGACTCCACCGTTCACTCCCATTGAGTTCCCACCTGCTGGGGAACACAGTTTAAGACATTGCAGGCAAGACATTTTAAGGATGTGCACTAGCTGACCAGTTTTTAAACTAACTGAAAAAACACAAGATGCATGATTAATAACGAAATAAAAATTAAACTGTGACTTGGCATTGTGCATTTATCAAACTATCTAGCAGTAACACCTGTACACAAAGCAGCTCTGCACTCATAAAGACTACTTCGTCAGGCATTACAGGAAAGATGACATGATTCTAGTCTTTCACACTTGTCTTGTTCTACACAAACACTTAAAAAATACCATTAAATAACATTTGTGGATTTAGATTTGGCTTATGGAAACTCTCACCTATATTGTTGAGCGTCCTCATGCCGGGTTGAGCGGATACAGAGGTCTGCTGATTTTGACTGGATGCCTGGTTGCCCTGGTAGGTGAGTCCGAGGGCGGCGTACGCCCTTTCAATGGAACTTGGGTCAATCTGACTGGGTGGGTTTAAGTTTGGGGCTGAAGGCTGACCACCGGGTAATGACCCACCTAACGGACCACCCATGCCCATCCCAGCACCTCCCAGCAGAGCTAGAGAGAAAGATAACCAAAGGATGAAAGATTGAACATTACTTTTTAAATATTAGCATATGTTGATATTGTAGTATTTTAGTATAAAAGATGATAATGTCATAAGTCAATAGAATCCAGTGCCTTTCATTTCATGGGCGAAAACAGCTGAAACATTCTTCTAAATATCCGAGTAGCATTTGTGCGTATTAACTCACACTGCTGGTTTCTTTTGTCTCCGGCGCTTTTAAGCGGCAGGCAGACGGGACAGTCATGCCGTGTGCAGTTCTTCCAGTGAGAGATGATCTGCCTGGAGGATGCACAGTGAGCCACTGCAGAGGAACCACAAGCATTTGAGACACCATATCATCTTGTTTATGTGTGGGAAAATAAAATATGATTGAAAGAAGATAAATAGGCGGCAACGCTCACCCTGGCAGGATTTGCCGGCCTGACAGTGTGTCATGTGATTAAGGACGTTCTTCATGGTTCTGCAGTGGGGCAGGCTGCACTGGCGGACCTCTCCGTTGGCCTGCTCTCTGCGATGGCACTTATGAGCATGAAGTAACAGCACTAGCTGCTGCTGAATGAGTTTACGCTTCTCTGGGTCCGCTGCAGGGGGCGCCGCCGCCCCGCCTGGGCCCGATACGCCACCCACCACACCTGAGCTCTGCTAGAGACAGACAGAAAGAGGGTTTTCAAGGGTCAGGATTTCATGTTCCTGCTGCTGCAGAGTGTTGAGGATCAGAGAATTAGCTGGAGTTGACTGGAGTTTCCATTAGCAAAGATGGCAGCATACACGCAACCATTCAAGTTTGGGAACGGAAGGTTTTTTTTTTTTTTTTTTTTTTTTTCTATTTTTAAATGTAATTTATTCCTTTGATGGTAAAGCTGGATTTTCAGCATCATTACTCCAGTCTTCAGTGTCACATGATCCTTCAGAAATCATTCTGATATGCTGATTTGTGTTCAAGACACATTACTACCAATGTTGAAAACTGTGATATAAATGCAAACCTGCACACTTTTTTCAACATTTTAAGATTATGAATGTATAGAATCTGCAGAATAGTTCTAATATGGTAAAATGTGTTATTGAGAATACTTTAATCTTACTTGTAGCAAGAAAAGCAAATTAGCCAGAAATTATTTATACATTTTATTTAAACAACATTTATTCAAAACTAGGGATGGGACCAAAATGTTGTCTGTCGAAAGTATTCGCAAGAAACTGCAACTTTAACAGATCAGATAACTGTAACTTTGATATGGATGAATTTAAGCATGAAATTATTGGCATACTTTACTGGGAAGACCTTGCTGCTGCAAATACAAATAATTTTTATTGCATAATAATCAGCTTTAGAATGTTATTGTGTTCTGCACATAAATATGTCAGAAAAGCAAGAGCTGTGTCAAAGTTTATTCTAAAAATATAATTTTTTTGGGACTATTTTAGATATAAGGTCACACTAATCTACTTAAGTTGGTGTAATTGCTTATATACACATTAACTGGAGAAAAAACAAAAAAAAAGCATTTTGATTTTGTCTATCAGTCCAGTGAGTCCAGAATTTCCAGTAGCTAGTTTTCATTGCAGTGCATCACTATTGAAAGCACTTTCAAGATTAAAACTAAATGAAAATGGGGTTATTGATGTGTAGAATTTCATAAATAATGGGCTTTCAAATTGAGCAGAAATCTGGGGAAACAAATTGTGTGACTACCCATAAATAATCAATCCACAGGTTCTGTGTCTGTGGGATGAACCACTGGCTGAGCTCTGAGGGGAAATGATAACCGAAGGCTCTTGGTGGCCAGTTAGAGAAGGAATTAAATCCCTTCAGTCAGAGAGGGTCAGCGAATGTGTGTGTGCATGTGGTTCGCTATGACAATTTCCGTATAGTTCCCTCACCATGCCGACCATGTTCTGCCCATGCTGAGGTTTCTTGTCTATGTTGAACTGGTTAATGCTGTTGGGTTGACCCGCTTTGTTTTGGAGCTGAGGCCCAAGGGACTGTCCTCCGCACTGACCATACGAACTGCCGTAGGGTCCTGGAGCACCCATCATTCCCATCTGAGAGAAAAAAAACAAAAAAACAACAACAAAGAACTCTTAATCAAAAATGAAAATGAGCTAGTATATCAGTCTCAAGGGTTTCAATTATGACAGAATCTGATCCATCATCCTGAACAGAATCATAAACCATCAAAGATGAGCTTAAAAAAAATTGAGAGAATGTTAACAGCAAAACAAGAAAATGATCAATAGATGAGAATCAATCTTTCAGCCTGTTCGACTCTCACGTTCTCATTGTTTCCTCACCGCATACGTATTAATGTCAGAGACACTGTGGTATCAATTCTGCAAAATAAACCTCAAAACAGCTGCTAAAAATCTAGAAGGACCCAGCAAAACAAAAAAAGAAAGTGTCATTCCCTCTTTTTTCTGCCCATTTCCTGCGGTCCAGGTTGTGCAATCGCCTGTGAATCAACAAAATGGTGCACACAGTTCCTCGCATGAGGGAGTAGAGAAGGTTTTTTAAACTCAGGTCAGTTTTGGTGTGAACGATCACATCACTGAACGTCTCATTCAAACCAAAGAAACACCACAAGATCTTTATTCTTTCACTTGAATAGTCTATTTCACTACCTGATTTCTACAACAGTCTTACTAGACAAAAACTGAACAAAAGGTTGTGTTTTTAAAGGAGGGGAATAGTGTGCTGTCATAAGAACATAAGTCATCAGATTTGTCTGATCCGACGATGAAAAAAAATGAATTTTCAGAATTTCGTTTTTAAACCAAGCAACCAACGATAAAAACGAGTCGTTTTATTCAAGTTATAAAGTTTGAAAATAAGAAAACGTGGCCTTTAAAAGTCATAAATCCTGAGAACGTTCTTATTTGACCTTTAATTTCTAATATTAGCTTCTCTCTAAAGCAACTTGAGCATAAAGTGTGGGCCCGGGACTGATAGGTGTGTGACAGCATCAGAACATTCATTGTGCTTTTTGTTCTCTCCATAAAATAGTTTGACAACTGTTGAAACAGGAAGTTGGGACAGAAGGGCTTAAAAGGGCTTGCACTTTTTGTAAAAATAAATAAATTAATTAATTAAAAAAATTAAAACGTGCCAATGGTCTTTATTTATTAATTTCATTGGGTCTTTTTCAATTTGTCTAATGAAATGCAACACTCATGTTTGTTTAAAATAATATTAAATTAATTCAAATTTAATAAATATTTATTGTAATTAATAATGAGATCAAAATTAAATATAATCTATATATACACACTACTGTTCAAAAGTTGGCGGTAAAAGGGGGCGGTACGATTTTTATACGTTTGAGTTTCTTATGCTCACCAAAGTTGCATTTATTTGATCAAATATACAGTGAAAACAGTAACATTGTGAAATATTAAAATTTTAAATAACTGTTTTTCATTTTTATATATTTTAAAATGTAAAATATTCCTCTGACGGCAAAGCTGAATTTTCAGCATCATTACTCAAGTCTTCAGCGTCACATGATACTTCAGAAATCATTCTAATATGCTGATTTGCTGCTCACAAAACATTTCATATTATTACAAATGTTGAAATCAGTTGTGCTGCATAATATTTTTGAGGAAACGTGATACTTTTTTTTTTTCAGAATTCTTGAACAAAGTTCAAAAGAACAGCATTTATTTTAAATCGCCACCTTGGAATTATATGGTTCTGCCTGTATTCTGAGAAGTCTGGAGATATTGAGCTTCAAAGTTTTTGCATTCCATATAGATAGAATCTTTTTGTTTTTTGTTTTAATAAAAAGTCCCGAAATTTACACAACACAATGTACACACACACAAAAAAAAAAAAATCACATCATGTAAATAAGTTGTTACAGAATAAGAATATGTGAATAACTCAATTTTGACAAAAATGTCAGATAGAAGAACCCTATAATAACATTACATTACAACATTATATTACATTTAGTTTAATCCTTGATGAAAAAAAATTTGATTTAAAAAAAAAAAAAATCTTACTGACCCCAAATTAAATAGCTCTTTCACACAAAACACATCAGTTCATAGATGCATAATGAGATCTAAAACATAAATTCAAGTTAACCTTAAAGCTTGAAGCAAAACCCTTTTGCAAGTACATGAATGCATTTTAAACTGTACAAACACATTACCTTGTTCACTGCTCCTGGTTGCTGCGGTCTCATTGCTGCCTGTGCCGTCTGCTGCAGAGCATCGGGCAGCATGTTCCCGTTACCAACCATGCCTGCATTCATGTTCACATTGGCGTAGCCCATTCTAGGCGCACCATTCATCATCTGCCCTCCCATCATGCTCTGCGGCTGTCCGTTCCCTTTCTGGGCGCCCATCATGCCCCGGTTCAGTCCCGCCACCATGCCAGGCTGCGGCATCATGCCAGGCTGCTGCTGTTGAGGGCCACCCAGTCCCTGAGTAACCGGGGTGCCGCTCAGACCTCCCATCATCCCCAAGGAGGGCACATTACCGGGGTTGCCGGCGGCCGTGGAGGTGGATGGAGGGCCGCCAGGGCGGAGGAGCTCAGACAGGTGCTTGTGTTTGGCTGCTGTGTCCTGGCCCGAGCCTCCCAGAGGGCCCGACATCCCTCCTCCACCCAGACTGGTGTGTAACTGGCTGGGGTCCATCCCGTTAGGAAGGCCCAGGTCGGAGGAGTTAATGAGCTCGTCTGGGAGGTCATGCTCCAGGTCAAATAGAGAGCCAAAATCTGAAAGAAAAGGGAAAAGAGATTTTTAATCAGGTTGTTGCTCACAGAAAAATCACTCATAATGAAGTACATCAGAGAATAATTATAGTATGCCCAAAAAACAAGACGTATCCAGCAAAGCCACAGCAAAAGAAACCATATTTTACCCAAGTTGCCAGTTTTTAAATGGTTGAATTGGTTGGTTGGTGTTTTAACGCCATGCCAGCTTCCTTGGTGGATAACAAGTTGAAATAGCATAAAAGAGCCATTTCAAATCCTAGGCTATATAAGGTTTTTAAAGTTTGCTGGAGATAAAAACTTGAGTTTTTAGAAAGAATTTAATCTGATGAGATAAAGTAATACTAAAACACAACAAGTGCACAACACGTCTGTAATTTCAATACATCGGGAGGTTAGTTGGCCTCCTCAATGCATGGGTTGATCCATCACTCTACAGCAAGAAATCTAGACAAATTGACCAAAGCGTGGCAGAACGAATCTCGTGCAACAGTTTACTGCAGCTCCCGTGATGAGAGAAAGACTGAGATTATCGGCTCACAGGAGAGCAGTATGCAGTACAGCCGGTGTGCATGTCCTAATGGTTCATACTAATAAAAAACACATGGCATAGCAATGGACAAGCGGCGGGACAAAATGGGAGGTGGGTTTCCTACATAATGGCAGGTCCTGATAACAGCAACACACCAACGACTAATAAACGCAAAATACTCTAAATATGAAGCAAGCAAGCTTTTGAGTGCAGTCTTCACATTAGTGATAGATCGATATATCAGCCAAGCAATTAATCAGACAGTATTTGGATTTGAATTTAAGATTATGGTGATAGACCAACAACCGAACACGCTTGGCTGATTTACAGAAGTGCTTTTCACACTTTTTTTCTGTTTTGAAGTCTGCATACAACCCTTCTTGTGCATAGATGAGAGTGCCGCTCCCTTCATTTTTATTTCATTTTATATTTAAAGGAGAATTTTGAAATGCATGCACATTTTTAAGAGACGCAAATGAGAAAAGTGACAGCATTCAGCCAATTTTATGCTTAAACATTTTTTGGCATGTTTTTTTTTCTTTTATTTACATTATAGAATATTTCTAAAAATGAAAAAAAAAAATTTTTTACGACAAATATTCTGAATATTAAAATAACGTTCTTACGGCTGGTTTATGGGTATCTTTAGGTAACTGCAGATAAAATTAAAAAAAAGGGATTTAATTCAAAGTATTGGTTGTACAAACATGAATTTCTTATTGCCTAGATGACAACACAAACAATGGCACAACTTACCCCAATTTCCCCTACCTTGTTTACAGTTATCCAGTTTTTTTGACTGAAATAAATATTGTATGAAACAAAGTGCTGATTCAAATTCATCCTATTTGCTATTATTAAATTATACATTAAATTATACCATCTGTTACGTTGATATCAGCATCAGCCATTTAAAAACCTGTACTGGAGGACCACTAGAGTTCAGACAATACGACCTGGCTTTCACTTCTAGACACGCTGCAAAAAAAGCTGCTTAAACCAGTCCAGAAAGGTTTGCTGGTCTTAACCGGTCAAGCTGGTTTTAGAAGGGTCTTGGACACTTTTCATCTAGTCAAACAGGAAGCCATATTAAGCTAGTTAAAATATAGAGAAACCAGACGAATAAAGTAGCATCTACTGCTTAGTGTTTATCAGAAACTTGCACGCACTGGTTTGTCAACTATTAAGTACGCACTACATGTAAACCAACTTGAAAAGAAGCACTTCTGGCGTCCCAAAGTGCTCTAGACTTCACTACCAACCGTGTGTCAGTAAAACGACGTGATTTATAACATGTTCCTGTCGAGTATTTCTTTTCCTGACAAGCTCGAAATGCATCACCTAATAAACCTTTGACACCAACCCCAGCTCTCGACATCTCATAACGACGAACAAAGCGAAAAGTTTCTGTAACGCACACCCGGAAAAACACTGCATACTATTTTGCACACTCAGATGACCACACACAAACAGTATTGTAACACACCTCGTCAACTTCAAATGAAAACACGGAGCAAATTAGCCTGCTAGCTATCCTGCTAAGTTATTTAAATACCGGGGGACGATGCAAGCAAACAAAAACAACGAAAGAAAGCTCTTAAAAACACACGTCGAATGTCTTTTTTTTCCATACATGCACGCGAGCAGCGGCAGTGTGCAGGCGCGAGACTCGCCGCACACCGCAGCGCGTGAAACATTATTATTTACCGTTTCCATCGCTCGCGGAGACCGACAGAGCCGGGGAAGACAATTTAGGCCTCTTAGCTGAAGGCGGACCGGATTCCAGCACATTATCGGCCATAGTTTTCCTCCGGTTTAGTGTTAAAGCATATATCCCGCGTAGGATAGCCCTTCCTGTGCAGTCGCGAGCCGATGTGCAAATGAAATCTCTCCTCGTTCACGAGCTCCGGACGGATTCCCGTTTCCCTTTCATGGGACGATACATGCATGCAATGCAATGCTTCAATGTTCAGTCCACCTTTAATGCTCCCTTTTAAGATGTTCTAGTCTTTAGTTCCTCAAAGTATATTTCCGAATGGAGGAGGTGAAGGGAGGGACAGACGGTCATGCAAGCTCGCCGCAAACTCACGTAGCCTCCTCGGCGACTGAGCAATTTTCCCGAGATTTATCCTCGCTGCTTGCATCCGTCTTTTCCGCCATTGTCGGCGGCGAGCTGAAGTGTTAGGTTTTTTTTTTAAGGCGTTGTGTACGAGAAACCGAACTCGCTCCGGTGCGGCTTCATGCAATGTTTATGAGCAAACACTAAGATTCAGAATTATGTCTCTTCGCATATTAGCATGTGCAATTCTCAGCCTGCATCACTTTATTTAGAAGATTAAAAGTCCATCATGCTCCTTAAAATCGACACAGATGTTTGCACCTCCTTCATCGATGTCTCTATTTCCTCCCAAGTCATTAAGATGGATGGAGAGAACAAATAAATACTTGGAAATGGGAATAGAATTAAACAACCATATGCACGTAAAAGTTTCCTTTCATCCTCATTGCAGAATAAATAACACGATAAATGTGCATCCAAGAACTGTAATGACTTCAGTTTGCATGCACGAGCTACCACTTTAGATGATTCCAAGCAACTTGCATATTTCAGCGTCCGTGTCTTAGTATTTTGCAACAATACTTCAAAGTGACAAGTTAAATGGTTTATTGTGCATTCACATCTGAATATGGCTCGTGCGCCCTCTGTGTGAATGTGTCCACTGCACGAGTTCAAAGTGTTTGCAGAAAACCTCTGACCATTGCTTCACGAGACCACCCTGCACTGCGCACAGCTCGTGCGTGCAAAACGCAAAGAAATGATTTCAAAAGTGTCTGTCTAATGGACAGAACATCTACGCAATCGGTAGTTCGTCTGAAGTGCAAGATGTTGTCTCGCAGTCCGCTGTGCACGGGCTAAAGAATGGGAATCAAGTGAAGTTGGTCAATGCATATGCGTCTATTTCAATGCACTGACACATCAAGCAAATAAGAATAATTTGTCACTGCACGAAGAGCCTTGCGGAGCATTAAGAAAGAGCAAGAGGAACAGCAGTGGGTCGAAAACCGAATGAACCGAAACGACGTGTGCTTCAGTAATATTTCGGCGCTGAAGCATCTGCCGATCCGGGTGATATTGCCAGCTGCACCCCCCAAAATCTGGGGGTCCTCAAACCCCCTTCATAGGCTTTGTGATGCCGTGAACCCCCCTGCGCGTTCATCCCTTTTAAATTTCTCCCTTCTCTTGCACAGTTCCTGCAATTTTTCCCACTTTCGCTGTCGTCCGCCAGCAACCGGCGATGCAATTTAACAGTTATTCCCACTTCGTGACGCTGTTATTTTCCTTTTCCCCTGACGAGCTTCCCTTCGTTTAAATGTATTGCTCTCTTCCGCCTCTTCGCTTCGTTTAAAAAAAGATCAGTAAAAGAAAGGAAAAACCAGTCCGCTCTTTGATTTCCACACGGCAGAATCTATAATCTCCCTCCGCTAATCGCCCGGGTTGTGTTTTATCCGGTTTGGATCCGCGAGGACCGAGCCGGCGGCGCTCAGAGTCGCAGTGGTCGTCGCGCGAGTGTCTTTTTTTCGGTCGCTCCTGCCTCCTTCACTCTCTCAGCACAAACAAAATGGCGGCTTGTTGTTTCTACTCCTCTGGCTGGGGGGAGGGAAGGTTGGAGGTGCGGTAGCATTAGTAAAGGGGGGGTGGAGGGGGAGATGGCGATCTGGATTTCCCGGACAGTGCTGTTTCCGTACTGTTTCGGAGCTGCGACTGTTCTGGGCGGGTGCGAGACGCGGTCCAGCATCATCAGATGATGGACTCACTAGTAGTGAAATGATGCCTACCTGGTGACTTGCTTTGCAAAATATTGCTTCACTTGGCTTCGCTAGCTGGAGGTAGAGTCAGCCTCCTCGGAGAAACCGAGGGGTCAGGTGCCCTATTGAAGTGCGATAGTGATAGAGTCAAGAACAAGCAGTGACTTTTTTTTTTTTTTTTTGCCCTTGTACCGCCAAACTAGAG
>NW_015659335.1:255547-268029 GCF_001515625.1 Sinocyclocheilus rhinocerous
TTTTTTTTTTTTTTTGGACCTTGTACTGCCAAACTAGAGAGTATTTTTGGACATCATAGGCATGTTCATAGTCAGCTTAGCTCAAAAGCATTGCTTTACTAGGATTATTTTTGCCATAACTGCATTAGGCATCATCTCAGATGAGAGATTGGGTCTCAAAACCTTGCTGAAACCAGCCTAAGCTGGTTTTTAGCTGGTCTTCCAGCCGGGAGACCTGCTATGCCCAGTTTAAACCATCTAAAACCAGCATAGGCTGGATTTAGCAGTTTTTTTTCCAGCAGGGAACCAAGAAAACGGACTATGTAGCAGCATTTTGGGCATCATAAACATGTTCAGAGTGAATTCAAAACCTAGTGAGCCTACCTACCTAGATGGCATTGCTGGACGTCGTATGCGCATTAAGAGTCTGCTCAGCTCAAAAACGTAGCTAGACAGCAACTGGCAACAACATAACTGAGCATAATCTCAGCTAGGAGATTGTGTCTCAAAACCAAGGGTCAATTCGGCTCAAAAACCTCAAGTTGCTTTCCAAGACAGCATTTATGGCCGAATTGCAAGTGACCTGAACTGAGATAATATGTCTCAAAATTTTAGTCAGCTGCCTACCTAGTCCTGCTTTTTTGGACACCTTAAGTGTGTTCTGAGTGAGCTCAGATCAAAAAAAGGGACCTAGCATTTTTTGGCAACATAAGCATGTTCAGAGTCAATTAGAGCTCAAAAACTCCATAACCTAGTGAGCTGCCTACCTAGAAATCATTTCTGGATATCAGCTCAGAAACTCTGCTTAACTAAACAGCATTTCCGCACAAAACACAGGGAGCTGACCATGTAGTTAGCATGAATGTGAATCATAAGTCTGTTCAGAGTCAATCCACCTCAAAAACCTCAATATCTAGTGAGTGGCCTAGCTAGACAGCATTTCTGGGCCTCATTGGCACGTTCAAAGTCAGCTCACATTAAAAAAAAGGGGCATAAATGCATTGCAAGTCATCTAAGCTGAGAAATTGTGTCTCAAAATCTAGTGAGCTGCCAACCATAGATCTACTCTTTAGGGGACATCTGCACATTCTGAGTGAGCTCAGTTTTACAAAAACTCAAAATCTTGAGTTGACCACATATTGGGGCATCATAGCATGTTCAAAAACTCAAGAGCTGCCAGCTAGATGGCATTTCGAGCCTCATAGACACATTCAAAAACCACTTATGTTCAAAAACCTATCCAGACATTGAGCTGCTTACATAGACCGCCTTCAGAGCATCATGAAGTCCACCTAGACCGTCTTTTTGGGCATTAAACAAGCTTAGCGGACTCAGAACATGCTTATACATAATTTCAAAAATATTGTGTAGTTTTCTTTAGTTTTTGCTGATGTTAGTAACACTTCTGTTTGGGATCGAACCTGCAACTTATAAATTGTCAGATTCACAAAAATACAGCAGCCCAACACACAAAACAAATTCTGATGTTTTTAAGTTCGTTTTTCCATTATCGTTTCCAACCTTACTGAGGTTAAGGGCACTATTTTTCGGTCTATTTGTATTGTGAATATCTAGTCCAGCCACTGTATTTTTTCTGGACAATTATTTTATTTAAAATATGTTACTTTTAGTGATTTTATTATATACACTATATTAATATGCAATCATATAATTTGAAAGAATCAGTGTTATTTTACACTAAAAAATGCTGGGTTAAATACAACCCAGTGCTGGGTAAAATAGGGACAAACCCAGCAATTGGGCTGTTTTGACCCAGCGGTTGGGTTAAATGATTAACCCAACCTTCTGGGTAGTAACCCAACCGCTGGGTCAAAACAGCCCAATTGCTGGGTTTGTCCCTATTTTACCCAGCACTGGGTTGTATTTAACCCAGCATTTTTTAGAGTGTAGTGTTATAGTATATTAATATTTTGAATTAGCTTTTATATATATATATATATATTTAGTTTTATTAGGTTAGACACACAAAAAATACATCAGCCCAACACACAAATTCTGATATCCTTAGAATTTTTCCATTTCCAACCTTACTGAGGTTTTAGAGTACTATTTTAGTATCTATATGTATTGTGAAAAATGCATATAGTTTTAGACTTCATTGAGCATAAATGTAATCACTTTTAACCTATTTCTTTCGAATTCATTTTATTTTATTTATTTATTTTGACTTCTAGTAGTAAACCACTGTGACTTAAAACCAAGCAAATTTAGTATAACTTATTTACTACATCAGATAATCTGTGTGTTATGGAGTGATTAAAAGTTTCAAATATGTATTGAAAAAAATGAATATTTGCAAAGAATCTGTTCAGTGACTAATTATGTGGTTTAGAAATGCATTGCTCTTACAAAATGCAGCAACAAAATCAAGAACTAGACATTTATTTTGACAACAGTAAAAAACACATTTATGACAATAAAAACCTCAGCAGACAAACACAATCAAACACAAATAGAGCCTCTCACAGTGAAACATAAATTCTCACACAAACATAAACTGTTCAACATTGCTAAATCATATAGTAACCTGTTTGTTTCTCCATCTGAACTCACTTGAAGTCTCCTATAAAACCCTCATCCTAGATCTTACACACTCAGACAAAAAGCTGTCACTGGGGTGGTACCTGTTGAAAAGATAAAAATACATTAGTACATTTACGTCCTGATATGTACACTTTAGGTACTAATATGTACCTTTAAAGTACTTATATGTACCTTTGGGGGTAAATTGGGTACAAATGTACGTTTTGAAAGGGTACCGCCCCAGTGACAGTTTTTGTACCTTTTTTCTGAGAGTGTAGTTGTGCATGTCAAATACAAAACACGACCCAACTGGCTATCAGGGAGACGTTGCACGCTGTCCCAACACGTCCAGCTCTTAATCCTCCAGATTTAATACATAACTGGAGCAAGTTCTGTGAGATCCAGACCTCCCGAGTCGACTATTACAGAAAACCCTACCAGCGGAGGTGTTAAAAGATGGGAGAAACAGTGTCATTCTAGAAGGACTTGCTATGTTTTACTCTTTCCTTTCAGTCCTCTCCATGCGCGCAAGCTCTCTCCACCTCAGCGATGGTTTTTGGGGTGTCTGCAGATAGAACGAGGGGTCCCCCGTGTTCTCGGATCACCACGTCGTCCTCAATTCGCACCCCAAGACCCCGAAATCGCTCTGGACATGAGCTGTCGTCCTCGCTGATGTACAGTCCTGGGTGAAAGGAGCAAGAGATGAGAGTTTAGAGCTTCTGTTTTGTTTTGTTTTTGCAGCACATCTGCTAAGAAGTTGAATGTTACTTTGCCCAGTATGCCACAGTCCAATGGTTATTACAGTGCATTCAAGATACAGGCCTGCGGTTTATTAGTATTATTACCCTTATTTTTCTAGCATGGTGCTGTATGAATGTCCTCAACAATCTCTTAGGGGACTCAAAGTGCAAAACAAGACTACATCGCTCTGATTGTAAGCAACAAATCTGTCTACACCTCAAGTGCCCGGTGCAGTGTGTTCCAACATGCATTCAGATGATTGACATCTCATGATTTTAGTTCAGCTAGTCCAGCCAATGTATTTTTTCTGACTGACTAAATTAACCTGTTATCGTTCCACTGCATGTTTTTGAGGGTTAACTTTGTGACATAAAACAAAACAAAAAAATGCTAAACATGTCACATATCTTTGGAAAGCTGAGATTCTTTTGATTCGAATGATGCAAACCATTTTAAGATACAATCAACACAGCAGGTATAATCAGTGTCCTTGTCAGACCACCAACAAGGCATCATGCTGTGATCCCATTGTGTTTTCCAGCTAATAGCTCCCTGCTATAGTCATCTGTCTGCAGGCATCTGTTTACAAAAAAAAATGTAGGCAGAATGTTTTTTTCCTTTTTCAGTGTTTTCAACGTTCTATTACTCAATACCAGTAAGACCTACAGTGATTCCAAGGTTTGAGACCAAAACCATGCATATACTCCAAATGGTTCAAGAACGGCATGCAATATACTTTGGGTATGCCTTTTTTTTTGGCGTTTTAGGCAAATTTTACAGGAATGCTAAGGGGTTAAAATTGTTTTATTTAATAATGTTAAATGAGTTTTGTTATATGCAATATCATTATTACTCTGAGAAATTCTGTGGTATTTTTTTTATATACTATTATAGTATTTATTAATACATTGAAATTGGCTTTTATTTTTGTATTTTCTTTTTTCATTTAAGTTTTAGTAATTTTATGTGCTTTTGTCATTTTTATCATCATTTTATATATATCATACATCATTTTATTTTATATATATCATATATAATTTTATTTTCTAATGGTTTTATTGTTTTGTTTTTTCGTACAGCTAGCCCAGTCAATATTTTCTCTGACTGAATTAAAATGATTATATATAAAAATTTAAAAAAAATTAAAAAACGTGTTATTTGATTACTATGAATTTTGTTACATTCAGTACAGCAGGGTCTCCAAACTCGGTCCTGGAGGGCCGGTGTCCTGCAGAGTTTGGCTCCAACCCCAATTAAACACACCTGAACCAGCTAATCAAGCTATTACTAGGCATAGAAACTTCCAGTCAGGTGTGTTGAGGTAAATTGGATCTAAACTCTGCAGGACACCGGCCCTCCAGGACCGAGTTTGGAGACCCCTGCCCTACAGTTATAAGCAATATTGTTATTACTCTTTGAGAGATTCAGTGTTATTTTAATATTTTTATATACTATTATAGTTTTCAATACAAAAATAACAGCTAATTCAAAATATTTTCAGTTTTAGTAATTTATTGTAATTTTTATTAGTTTTATTTTCAAATAATTTCTATTTAGTTTTAGTATGTTCAGTACGTATCTATTTATCTAATATTTGTTTTATTTTATTTCAGCTTTATTTGAACAAAAATGCTTTAACAGTTTCAGATGAGAATAACAACACAAGAGAGAATGGCTTTCTATTTTTATTTAAAAATGATTTATTTTACTTTGTGATGGCAAAGCATAATTTTCAGCAGCCATTATACAGTAAACAAACACCGTTACCTCGACCTTGTTCTTAAAGGGGTCATATGATGCGATTTCAATTTTTCCTTTCTCTTTGGAGTGTTACAAGCTCTTGGTGCATAAAGAAAATCATTCTAATGTTCAAATTTGCTACTCGAGAAACTTTCCTCATTATTAGCACAGTGGAAAATGATTGTGCTGCTCAATGAACTGTGGAAATTACAAAACAGTTGCTGGAGTATTGAGTACACCTGCATTTCTTGCAAGTCACCATACTTTCAAGTCCAATTTTGGTTTTAAAAATGGCCAAAAGAAACACATTTTCTAGAATCTCATCAGTCTGTTGTTGTTTTGAGGGATGAAGGTTACTCTATGCAAGGAAAAAGCCACATCCGATAGTAGAAAATAAAATGAAAAGAATAGAATGGACAAAGATTGAATGCTAAATGATTATTGTGGATGGATACATTTAAGTTTGAGGCGCTGATCTGACTGTAAAGTCCTCGATCACAAAAGCATGAGATGAAACGTCACGCAATCATTTTGATAAACTGAATGCTAGAACGCATTCTTTGATGAACCAAAAGTTTTAAAAAGCATTTTTTAAAACAGACATGCAACATTAATCGTTTTTGAATAAAAGTAATCTTCACCTGGCTCTATTGTGATCACCATGCCAGGTTGCAGCGGTTGTGAACGGGACAGCTCAGGAGTGTCATGAACATCCATGCCCAGGTAGTGACCCACGTGATGGGGGCAAAACTGCTGAGCAGCCTGGGAGGGGGAAAAAAAAAAAAAAAAAGTAAGAGACAGGCAGACATCCATTGAGAAAAAACAACTGTAATGTGATTATAATGCATGTTACAGCGAGTGAAAGAGTTGAAAAGCTGCATGTGAGGAACATGAAAACAGATTTTAACTGAAGTCAGTGCACACGTACACCTCCACAGCCACAACAGGCTAAACTGAACACGTTGGTTTGTTGGCCTCATAAACTCGCTACATTGAAAGTGAAATGGTGCTTTTATGGCAGTGTGGTGCTTTACAGACGCTATAAGTGGGTCAGATCTTTGCTATTTAAGTTGGGCAGAAAGTCTTATAGTCATTTCCTGACCACAGAGCTTTTGGTAAGTTCAATTAAATAAATAAAGAATGTCTCAAAATCTTGGTGTTTCAGCACTGTGAAGCAGAATCTCGGGTTGGTGTGAGAAGCCAGTGATACATTTGACAGTATATTCATGCTTGGAGAATTGCAATCGATTACAAACACGCAAGAATCAGTTGCATTTGGCATTAATGATGTAAAAGCTGGAACAATGCAATGAGAGTCTGTTTCTATGTATACACAGAAAAAAAAAAAGTGCAGACCAATGCAGATATTAAATAAACAGGCTAAATATTATTTTCTTACACAAAATGACCATATTAATTTTTTCAAATCTACTGTTGAAGGCAGGAAATTCGTTAGAAACGTGCTGCTTAAATGTGTGTTCCTGTGGTCCTTTAAAAAATTAATTTAAAGATGCAATGATCATCTTGGAAGTTTTAGCATGTTGAATGTTACTGTATTACTTTTAGAACAGCAAAACTCTCCCCGCCAAGTTTTCGCTCTTAAACACAACAACTAAAAATATAGAATACTGTTCAAAAGTTTGAGGTTGGTAAGATTTTTAAAGGTCACTGAAAGAAGTCTCTTATGCTCATTCATTTGTTTAAAAGTACAGTAAAAACTATGGAGATATTTTTGTTGCATTATTCCAAATAAATAGATTATGATCCACAAGTAAATCTTAGGCCTGGGTTCACAGACATGGCTTAGATTAAGCCGGAATTAAGCCTTAGTTAAATTAGGACATTTAAGTAGTTTTTTTTTTTTTTTAAATGTGCCTTAGAAAAAAAACATTACTTGTGTGCAGCTTAATACAAATCAATGGCACTGGCATATTTTAAGATATGCCAGTGCAGGTTGCTTTCAGTCAAGATGGCTCAAACATGCATTTTAGTCTGGGACTAGGCTTAAGCCTTGTCTGTGAAAACGGGCATTAGAGTTTCATAAACATGAATTAAATTCACAAATAAATAAAATGAGACTTGCAAACACAATCACAAATATCTTTTCATGTTACAAACACAACTTTGCCTGGCATTCATTTGTGGGTTGCTCCCTGTACATTTGTGAATGACTTTCTGTGCTTTTGTGGATTTTGAAACATTTCTAGCATCAAGAAACTGACAATAAATATATGCATGGACTCCGCCCACCGTCTATCAAGCCAATCAGATAACAGCCACACTTCGCTGACCAATCGTAGCACGTTCTCGCTATGGCCAATCACGTTTTGCTTTACAATCAGGGCGGTCTCTTCCTGAAACAACTTCATTCATCTGCATTGGCTCAAATAGGAAATATTATACGGGCCATAAAAATTGGTACAGTAAAATATGTTTAACTGGATTTCGTTAGACCATTAGAAAATGCCAGAGAAACCGTGCTTTAATCACGGCTATGGGAACAATGCTATACTGGATATAATGGAAGCATCATCTTATTCAAGATGGAAAGAAAAGCGTCAATAACTGACTAATAAATAACTGGATTCAACCTCACGATAAACATCAAGTTTGTGTAATAGGTTAAATTATAGTCACACAACAGCCAACATAACAGCGTTTTCCAGTTTTTCAGTCAAGCTGTTTAAATGATGTATATGAGCAGCTATGTGGATCTAACGATGTATAAAGCATTATAAATAATATTTTCAAACATTTATTAAAAGTATTACAAAGTTATTGCCATTGTTTTTGCCATTGAACGTGTTGCAGGTGTGTTGAATGTAAATGCATATAAATGTAAAACAAGAGATATTTATTGGTTGAAAACCCTTGATCACACAAACAATATTTCATATGAATCAGACTTACTAGTTTTGATTGTAAAAGTAACTTAACAGTATCCCAAGTAAATGCAAGGTTTTTATTTACATTGTCCATTTGCAAATGTCACGCTGCGCTGCAACAGCTGTAACTGCAACTGGACGCATCAAAGCAAATGTTTGAATCATTTGTCCTTCATCCAGTCCAGTGTAGACTGTATTTGCTTTGGATGCGTCGTGAGGGTATTACTGACGATGCTCGGGATCTGTGAATGATCATAAATTGTGTATAATCCTGAGTTTATCCTCATTCACTGATCCTGATGGAAAAATAAAGCAGCTAAACAGGGTTTTTTTAACCACACAAACAGCACTTCAGCTCGAATTGAACAAAGTGTCCAAAGAATGCAGTTCCTACAGGAGTGCAAATAAATGAATCTGATCTCGCCCTGATTGTAAAGCAAAACTTGATTGGCTATAGCGAGAATGTGCTACGATTGGTCAGCAAAATGTAGCTGTTATCTGATTGGCTTGTGTAGATGGTGGGTGGCGTCTACCTATTTGTGGATTTGTCAGCGTCTTGACGCTAGAAATGTTTAAAAATCCACAAATGCGTGCAGCGATCTACAAATGCACAGGACGCGATTCACAAATGTATGCCAGGCAAAGTTGTGTTTGTTGAAAAAAAAGAAAATACAAATATTTGAGAATATGTTTTTTATTTGCAAATCTTATTTTATTTATTTGTGAATTTAATTCATGTGTTTTGTGGATCTCATTCTATTTATTTGTCAATATGTTTAATTTTTTGTAAATCTCTTTACATTTATTTGTGGATCATAATCTAGTTATTTGGAATTATGCAACAAAAATATCTCCATAAAAAACACTAACATTATGAAATACTAATACAATTTACAATAGCCGTTTTCAAATGAAATATACGTATTTTAAAATGCATTTTATTTCTGTGATGGTAAAACTGAATTTTCAGCATCATTACTCCAGTCTTCAGTGTCTCATGATCCTTCAGAAATCATTCTAATATGCTAAACTTTTATTATTATCAATATTGAAAACACTGGTGCTGCTTAATACATTAATGGAAACCATGATATTTTTTTTTCTTCGTAACATTATAAATGTCTATTTTATAAAAACAGACATTATAAATGTCTATTTTATAAAAACATTATAAAAACTGTCAATAACTGACTAATAAATAACTGGATTCAACCTCATGATAAACATCAAGTTTGTGTAATAGGTTAAATTATAGTCACACAACAGCCAACATAACAGCGATATATTGAGTAAATAACATCAGAAGTTTCATTGTTGGATGAACTATTCCCTTAAACAACAAGCTTTTTAGAACAGAGTACCTTCAGTGTGTCTGTATCACTCGTGCTTTGTGGGACGATCCTGAGCTCTTTGAGCTGCCGGGCCAACACCGTGAGCATGGTGGAATAAATGTAGTCCAGACTGACGCCAGGATTGCACTGAGACAGACAGGCCAACTGCACCTCCAGCACAGCCTCATACAGCTCTCTCTGAGCAGGACTGAACCTGGAGACGGCACACGGAGCTGACTGATCACTTACTAATAGCACAAAATTAAAGCTACATTATGAGACAATGAGAGTTCTGTTGAAAACAGACTTACTTTCCATTCACCGGCCAAGTGCGTGTGATGTCGCTCACATAACCAAAATATTCACAGCCACCATCCAACAAGACCATTTCTCCATCCTGAGAAAAAATGAAGCATTAAAAAAAAAAAATAATAATTCAAATATTGTGATATTTTTGTCTATATCACCCAGTCCTGTGACATTGTGTATACTGTACATTTGCCTTGTAAAAACTAAACACGCACACAATAGTGATGCACCAAAATGAATTTTTTACCAAAACACTAAAAGCGATATTAATATCGATACTGATATTAATATATTTGTTGTCAAAATATAAACATTTAAACTGTGGCTTTAATTTTTAAAAAAAACAAATTTTAAATAATGAAGTCAAAAAGTTAAGAAAAATATTATAAATATGTAAAACGGTGCATATATTTAGCAAAATGTTCCTCTCTAGAGTTTCTAACAAGTTTATGGTCATTGAATGGCTCCTGAGGTAAATGTTGTTTACAAGCTGTTTTATTATGAAACACTGAATAAGTGATTACATGAGGCATGATACAGTTCAGCAAGCTGTACTGTTCTTTCAACATACCTTCTGATGTTCATTCATGTTTATTTGATGTTATAACTAGTAGTAAAGAGAAACAGAAGATCAGTTGCGACCTAAGCGATCTGTCACGCCACATTAAAGAGCGCTAACAGAGCTGAAATAGACACTGATATAGTAAAAACAGGCCACTGGAGAAATGCTAATTAAATGTCACTGTTTCAGTCAATGAATTTGGCCCTCCAAAACTAATTCAGCTTGAAATTTTTGGGTGCTAAAATTTTAGTGCATCACTAGCAAACAAAGTTTACATATACATGTGCCGTTTACAAACAGGAGTATAAACAGAATACAGAATTATAAAAAGAGAAATGTCAAGTTTCCTACTTGTATATCATATGAATCTTTTCTAGACTCCCACTCTTAGAAAAAACGCCCCAGTAGTGATTATGAGTGTGTTTGTACTTTACCTTCACTATTTGATTATTATTGATGTAATGAAGTGTGTTGGCTCGGTTTCCACCAGCAACCACGGGGGGATATGCAAGGAAGTTAGCGCCATGAGCACGGCATTCAAAATCAAACTGTACGGAAGAGCAAAAAGGGAAACAGAGGAGAGAAGAAAGAGTAACAGAAGAGAAAGGAAAAAAGAAGGCACAGATGTTAGTCAGCATGTGGGCTGGACACACTAAAATGCGACTCTCCAAGAGCCTGCTGACGTCACTTTGATTCGGTGGTACATTTTCAGTTCTCAGACGGTCCATTACCTCTGCACTGGCTAACAGCCAAACAATGACAACTTTAGGTAGTAATTCTACCCCAAAATTTCAGAGCTACAAAAACTTCTGAAAGGCTTAAAAATATCTGTCACTTTCTGCTACAAAAGAATATACAGTATATACAGGTGTTTCTTCCACTGTTGGAAATTTTAGGTCTGTGGACTTCTAGAAAATAAACTCTCTTAAAACAATTTTCACGCTCCAACTTGGTTAATTTGTCCACTAACATTTTTATTAAAGTATGTTTTCCACCACATCCCAAATGAAATATTGTGTTTAATGGTGTTCTTCATTGGACAATAATTTTATTGAAATAAAATGGCAGACACCTTTTGTCTTGCTCACAAAACCAGCATCTTATGTATCATAAATACACACAATTAAATTATGATTTCACTTTTTTTTTTAACAAAGTCACAGCCAGTTAGCTGGTAGCATTTTTAGAATTTTCATATATACACTCGTGTTTTAATGTTTGGGTTTGGGGTCAGTAAGATTTTTTTTTAAAGAAATTAATATTTTCATTCAGCAAGGGTCCATTAAATTGATCAAAAGTGTAATTAAAGACATTTATAATGCTACAAAATATTTCTGTTTCAAATAAATGCTGTTCTTTTTAATTTTCTAATTATCAGAGAATCCTAAAAAAAAAAAAAATGTATAATGGTTTCCTCAAAAAATATTAAGCAGCACAGTTGATCACAACATTGATAATCATAAGAAATGTTTCTTGAGCAGCAAATCGGCATATCAGACTGATTTCTGAAGGATCATGTGACACTGAAGACTGGAGTAATGATGCTGAAAATTCAGCTTTGCATCGCAGGAATAAATTATACTGATCCTCCAGGCGGATGCGAAATAACTTAAAATTAAAGTACATTAAACTCACTAATTTTATTATTAATATGTTAAATAATTTTTTTTTACATTTACAAAATAACAGCACCACCTCTCTTGTACGTATTCTGTGAAACACCCGACCGTTGCATGAGCATATGATACACAAACTACAGCTCTCGGTTGGATAAATAAGCCAGTGTCGCGCTAGTAAAGTTTTGATGGATGACGATTATAGTAACATACAGGAGTCGTACATTAGGTGCACATGTGTCTGTTATTATTGATGCGCAAATGAACCATGTATTTGGGCTCTCGGCGAACTGATTACTATAACATCATATTTCTGCATAAACACACTTCAGTTCCGTATATTCACGTAGTTGTCCAAATTAATGTACAGCGAGTGTTTTATAATGGATGCTCGCCGAAGAAACATGTTTTGGAGAAGTTTGTGAGAATCAGTGGTGTTTATGTACATACAGGCATCAGACGCTGATGTTGAGCCGCCTTCAGAATCAGATCACTGAGTTTCCACACAATCAGAGTGTTTTCATTTGTATTTTGATGTGTTTAGCGATTCTGAATGGATCCATATAGTAGTTTATATGCAGTCCTTTGGCATCTCCCTGTGGTCTTATTTGGTATGGCAGGTTGATATATACAAATATATATATATACAGTGGGTACGGAAAGTATTCAGACCCCCTTAAATTTTTCACTCTTTGTTATATTGCAGCCATTTGCTAAAATCATTTAAGTTAATTTTTTTTCCTCATTAATGTACACACAGCACCCCATATTGACA
>NW_015659335.1:268841-275085 GCF_001515625.1 Sinocyclocheilus rhinocerous
GCGAAAGGAAACCAGACGGCAGAAAGCGGCATCCTATTTTTCTTTAGGCTTATTTTACAAAAGCACAAAGATTTGTTTTTATTGTGAATGTACACAAATAAAGGCAAACCTTTTACAATTCCGATTATCTTTAGGACTAAAAGGAGTAGTTTCTTCCACAGTTAAAGGAAAAAAATTCAAGTGATTGCGCCGGCGCCACATGCGCGCACAGTTAAGCATTGCTACCTTGACAATGCAGCCTGTTCATTATCATAATAAAATACAGTCAGTCAAACATATGGGAAAAACCTATGTAGTAAAAAAAATATGTAGGCTAGTAAAATCTGTTAAGCCATTAAGGTTAAGTGTTATCACCGTACCGCCGTGATGTTATGCAAAACATTTTGTTTTACGTGGATATTGGAACGCGAGTGAAGTAGGCTACATAATAAATAATAATTTGCTATTCAAATACATCGCGAATACGGAAACATTTGATTTTGTGTGGAATGAGAGACCCAACGTTGGTTTCAGTTTCGTTTTAATCTAAATTAATTCGTTTTGGCTTGTCATTTATATTGCTATAGCTTCTTCTATATTTAATTCTTGTTCTTTTCTAAATAGGCCCTAGTGTGTTTGCATGATTTTAGTCCCTCTGCTCACCTTTGCATAGAGAACTGCCTCATCAGTGTCTCCTCTTGACATGGCCATCGTCTTCTTAAATGCCTGAAGATAAACACACGGCTCAATATAATGCATGTTTGACCTACATCAAGTCCCTCATAACTGAAATGATCCATTCACTCAGACTTTACATGAGCATCTTCCTTTCCTTAACCTAGCGAAGTCACCCAAGATGACCCAAACCTTCCTTTAAAGTAATTTGCCACAACATACGGTACTGTTATTATTACTATATGAGATTCATTACCTGGGCAGTGATCCGTCCTGCCTCCTTCATCAGAGCGACCTCTGCTGGGCTCTTAATGGCTCTGAGGGAATGAGTGAGGGGTCGGAGAGACTTCGTCAGCCTTCCTCCTTCCAATAGGGGGCACACATGAGTCTGGTGTAACCGTGGATGGCAAGGCTGAGAGCTGTCGTACCATATAGTTCCTCCTAAGAGAATAAAAAGTTAAAGGGGTCATATGATGCGATTTCAAGTTTTCCTTTCTCTTTGGAGTGTTACAAGCATACCGATGCAAATGTAAGCCTTGAATGCATGTACTGTAAATGTATGTTCGTTTTTTTACCTTTCAAGCTTTTTAGCACTACACCCAGCTCCTCTGTGCTGTGAACCCGTTCTAGACCCGTTAAAGCAGCTGCCCCATCTTTCCCCGAGCGAGGGCCGTCCCAGAGCTCTCGTGCCGGGTCTCGCCGTGGGACAAATAACACGGCCTGGTCCGGCTTACCCGATCCGTACATCACCAGTGCACTGTCCGGCTCCATAATTCCTGTCAGGTACAGGAAGTCCTGGTTCTGGTGGAACGGGTAAGGGATGTCATTGGTCATGTAGCGAATGGGATGCGATAGGACGATGACAATGTGGGAGGAGTTTGAAGAGGCTCCAGAACCTGTTAGTCGCTCTGTCTGCATCTCGATCAGAGACGCCAAGCGCTGCCGGCGAAACTCAAACTCTGTCTGGGTGAGACCTGGCGTCACCTCACCTATGAGACGAAGACATTTGCAAGATTATTAAACAACCCTGCAGTGATGTACACTGCAGTTCAAAAGTTTGGGATCAGTCTTTTTTATATATATATATAATTTATTACTTTTATTTAGCAAGAATACATTAAATTGCTCAAAAGTTACAGTAAAGACATTTATAATGTTTCAAAATATTTCTATTTTGATAAATGCTGGTCTTTTGAACTTTCTATTAATCAAATTATTCTTAAAAAAAAAAAAGTATAATTTCCATAAACATTAAGAAGCACAACTGCTTTCAACATTGATCAGAAGAAATGTTTCTTGAGTATCAAATCAGCATATTAGAATGAGTTCTGAGATCATTCATGTGACACTGAAGACTGGACTAATGATGCTGAAAATTCAGATTTGCATCACAGGAATAAATTTCATCTTAAAATATATTAAAACAGAATACAGCTATTTTACATTTTAATAATATTTCACAATTTTACTGTATTTTTGATCAAATAAATGCAGCCTTTTGAAGAGACTTCAAAAACTAAAAAAAATGTACTGACACAAAACATTTGAATAGTAGTATATTTCTGAATGAAAAAATATTCAACAACAACAAAAAAAACAAATTGAATATGGGGATTGTATTTTATTCACTGGGAATTAATTGGATTGTAAATAATAGGCTGTACGGTAATAACAGGTCAGTAATCTGCTTAAAATTACTGTGTTAATTAAGTGCAAGATTTGTAGAGGCTTTATTATCTACAACAGTATTATCTAAAACAAGGGCTAAATAGCTATTTTACTCTATAAACCAATAGTCTGCATGGCCTAAGTGACATCAGACAAAAATGAAAGTTGTTTCAGAGGTGAAGCAAGCCGTTACATTTTAGTTAAAAATTACAAACACATTTTTTGTCTTTGTTAAAATGTGTACAACCAATTGTTCACAATAAGACCAAGAATATACATCGTGAAAGTCATAAAGGTCAGTTTTGATTTTATGTCGACTTCAAATGAAAAGAATTGAAAAGGAGCCCAATCTTGTTCTCTCTCACCAGATCCGATGAGGTGAGGGTGTGTGTATGGGCTTGGCTGACCCAGGTATCTCTGAGGAACTTTCTTGGTTTTCCATCCTCCTGTTTTCACAGACACACTCCTGCATGGACACCATACAGACCCTGTAAAACAAAACAAAGCTACAGTAAACTGTATTTGCAACTCATTTTACTTGCGTGATTTGATGTACACTACTGTTCAAAAATTTGAGGTCATTTATTTGATCAAAAATACAGTAAAAACAGTAATCTCGTAAAACATAAATTGTGAAATAACTGTTTTCTATTTTAAT
The DNA here is from genome assembly GCF_001515625.1 of Sinocyclocheilus rhinocerous. Classification (NCBI taxonomy): domain Eukaryota; kingdom Metazoa; phylum Chordata; class Actinopteri; order Cypriniformes; family Cyprinidae; genus Sinocyclocheilus; species Sinocyclocheilus rhinocerous. Next base: position 271,822 of record NW_015659335.1, read on the forward strand.
ATATTTTATGTAATTATGTTATGTAAAAATACAATTAATGTTATTTAATGTTAACTGGTACATGTTAATGTTAACAACCTATATTATATATTATATTATATTATAAGACAATAAACAGTATCAATTTTGATTTTACATAAACTTAGAAACACAAGTAAAAAAAATGGACTAACAGCTAATGCAAGATCTTTTGTTGGGGTGCAAATATCTTTAAAATACACAGGCATAAGAGGATCAGACATAATAAGTTGCCTCATATACATGATGAGGTCAGGGTGGTGACTGGTGATTTCCAATGCAAATTTATTCATCCGTGCCTAATCATAAACATCATATTAATTCTGGTTTTGGATATGGAAAAAGAAAAGAAACAGCTTGTGCACAATCCTAGTACAACGCTTTTCTTCACACACATCAGCAGCAGCGAGGTTCCTGCCATGTGCCCAGTACTCAGCTATGAGTTAAATTAATACATTGCATTGAATGCCAGATCCGCAAACAAGCGTAACTATAATGCATTACCTGGACTCCAGTGAGAGCGAGTAACGCGCTGCACGGCGGCTCTCAGTATACAGCTGCTGGAGTGCAACATTGTCGCAAGCATGCGAGATTTCTGATCAGCTGTACTGATCCACCAACTCTCAGCATGAGGTAGAATAAGTTCGCACAAACGTGTGCAATTAAAAATACATAAACCGAAATTATTTCGGATGGTTAACCTAAAGGTAACATACTAAAAGAACATTGCACGTGTAAGCTTTTACTCTTAACTCATACAACTGTGTGAGCATGATCGCGTGGAAGGTGACAGTGTCACGCCCATGTAAGACCCTCTGAGCTCCTATTGGTGGCCTGAGAGCGGCTCCAGCGCTCTGATTGGACAGCTCTGTAATGACAGTTACAATCTGCGACTCTGAATAATGGAAGACCCTTTTTTTTGTAAATTTTTTTATTTTATTTTATTTTTTATTGCTTGAAGAACATAAATACCAAACAAATAACAGTAAGAAAAATCTTAATACAATTCAAAGAAGTCCAAATAGCAGCATAACAAAAAATACTTTTTTTTGTAAATGAATGAATCTAGTGACAGAATCCAACAAGTATTAACAGTATGAGAAAGAGGCGACATACGGGCATCATCACAAGAGCTTATACGAGCGTTGCAAAATCTAAGTTAACAAAATATAACACTTTATGATCATAATTTTTTTTTTTGGCGTTCCAATCTTGCGTAATTGTATGCTGTATTAAGAAACAAACATAACTTTTTACCATTCTTTTTTTTTTACCGATTTATTATTTTTGTATTTTTTCGTTGTTGTAATTTTATTGTTGTTTTGTTGTATTCTAGTGTTAGAGATATAAAAGAAAACCTTTTGCTCCTACATATAGATTGATGTATATTTTATGTATATACAATTTGCCTAAAAGAGGTAACAATTTAACAAAATAATAATAATTGCACTGGGACATATCATAATTATGAAAACCAGAACAGTACATCTTCGATTTTTGTTTTTTTCTTTAATAAACTAGCAAATTTCCAAACAAAGATAATTCCATGATCACAAAATGAACAAGATATTTAAAAATCATATACAGAAGTACATATAAAGAAGTTCGATTTGCCATTAGCGAATGTATTTATTTACGGAGAATTTAATCAAGTTCAGCTAATTAATTAAAATTGTTTAATGGGTTTTTTTAAGCTTAGAGTACATTTTTCCACAACCATAAAGTAGGTCTTTGACATGTTCTGTATTTGCTCCAAAATGAAGTCGATGCCAGAAAGGACCCCTGTTGTTTTGGTTTCGTCACAGTAGTGAGGAGTTTAATTCCCGCCTGCGCACAATTCGCGGTCTCGCGTTCACTGCCTCGCGCGTGCAGTGCGAGCTCGATCTCGCGACCCTCAAATCGCTGCCGGAGAAGCGCGTTTTAGCTCTTTCAGGTACAGCATTAATGTTTTATTTTTTGAATGAGCATATATTGAGACAGTTGAATAATAGAATTATTAAAATACCACGCTGATTTAACAAAGGGCTCTTCCTCGCGCATTATTTCCAGAAGCTTCTATGCGTTAATCCCGTGCACCACTAACGTTAATTGGTTATTTGCTGCGCGGTTGCATTAGTTACACAGTTCCTGTGCGTTTTTGGCGTTGCGTAAATCATTAAGGCCTCGCGCTGATCGGACACGTCATATGACGGGAATAATAATTCACGTTTCCTTGTTTTCCAGCACATTGTTTTCTCTGCGTGAGTTTGGTTCGTGCTGTGGAATATGGATTCGCGGAAAGTGACGGAGTTAAAGGCCTTTGTGCAGATGTGCAAAGACAATCCATCTGTGCTGCATCTGCCAGAGATGGGCTTCTTTAAGAGCTGGCTGCAGGGGTCAGTGCTTGTTTGTGTTCTATTTTTGCATTCAGCATTGATGTTATGTTTTCTATTAAAATAATGGTAAGCTGTGAAGTGCGATGATGTAGGTTTCTATAGCCAAAGTGTAGGGCCTGTGTGAGCAGTCACACCCACATCCAGCATGACATGTACTTTTCAGTGGAGCACACAGATGCATAAACATCCCTGTATGACATGTATAAAATGCAAATATGTTACTTTATTATAGAATGGGAGCAAACATACCATTACCAACAAAGAATGACAGCTCATCATGCAAGGTAGGAAAAGAAATCTAGAATTATTTTACTGTCCTTATATGTATATATACACACCATGTTGTATTTGTGACAATATTCACTTACCATTAATGGGGAAGGAAATGCTTTCCACATGTTTCTTAAATCCTGAGAGTGAATGTAAACATAACTAGCTTGTGCACAATTAATTTCCAGGTTACCTTTTAAATTAGGACCCCATGAAAGCCATTTTATCTTTCCCTAAATTCTGTGTTTTCCAATTTATAATTTTTTTCTGGATTCTGTGTTTTATGATTTAATGCATATTACTTATTATTGTTTGTCTAATGAAATTAATTCATAAAACTATTCATTTAAAGCTGCAGTTCGTAAGTTTTGCCTCTTTGTCGCCATCTCTGTTTGAAAACCTGCAATTGCAGCTGTGTGCGGAATTATCTTCCTTGTGTGGGTTGTGAGCCGGCGCGGATGAATCTAATGTTTTGAGGAGTATGTGTGGCAGTCGATCACCACACCGGTGTGGATATTTAATGTTGGGGTGCTCCGATCAGGATTTTTGAGACCGATCACAGACAGCAGTATCTGCCGATACCGATCACAGATACCAATCT
>NW_015659335.1:275095-302718 GCF_001515625.1 Sinocyclocheilus rhinocerous
TCCTCCACGAGTGCCATCTATTATTGCCTTGTTTATCTAAAAGTGCTCTTTTCCTTTAAGCCTAGCCAAAAAGCCATATGGGAAACACAGTAGACTTTAATAATATGCATTAATGGTGTAATTACTACATTTTCGTGTCAATCCATGTTCATATTTACTGCAAATATATAATGATGAGCTAGGGTCAGGGTCACGGTCACGCGTGAACCGGTTCATTCTGTGAAGCCGTGAATGTGAATACTCAATCAGTATTTTCAGTCAGTGTTCAAAGTCGTTTGGTTTGTGGTGTGTAAAGAATTTAAGACCAGCTGTTGCCAGTCGTCCTCACAAAGATTAGCCTATTTTTTATTTATTTTTTTATTTTTTGAAATAAATTTTGTGACTGACGCCGGCGATTAACTGCACATGTTTCCTAATTTGTAGGCCTGTTAATTTAAATAACGAATTAACAACAAAACAAAAAAAATCACAAACATGATATTTCTGAATAAAATAATTTTATACCCTACACTTTAGTTAGCCTATATCTAATTTGCCATTTTCAGTTAGGCCTGTTACATTCTTCTTATTAACCTGTTATTATTAAGTTACTTTTATTATTAAATTAATAATTAATTTGCCCCGCAATAATTTCATAGCGCATCACCGCATAACTGACGCGCTGCGAGGATAAAGAATAGGCTAGCTTATTCCTCATTGAAAATGTTTTTAAAAAGGTCTTTCAAAACCGGTTTATTATACAATGAATTAGACCTATAATTCAAATTATTAACACTGCAATCATCAATGAAAAAGCTTTATTTCAAGCACCGACTTTTTTTAAAAAGAAAAAAAAAACAACCCGTTTAACACAAAATACGTTTTTTTCTCTCTTTTATTTATTTATTTATTTATTTATTCCACTAGCCTATGTTCGGGCCACAAGAGAAATATTAAAGGAGTACATTAAAACGTTTAGCCATATAGGCTACCATTATCAGCATATGAAGGAGATTCGTCTCTCGTCGTCTCTGAGAGAATATGCACCGTTAATGCAGCGTCAGATGCCGAAAGCGCCGTCAGTTTTTACTTTCACTTTCTAGTGAATCGACTGAGATTAAGAGGTTCACCGCATAACTCTTGCGCAAAGTTTGCACGTTGCTTGTGTGATATCCATTGGCTCAGCTTCCTGGTTTAAAACAAATATTTACAATATTGCGACGTATCCAGACCCCCAAACCACCGATTATTGAGTTCGCGATTGGGGGCCGCGGATTTGCGCTATGCCACTGGCCTCCGTCCGTTAGCCTAGTGCCCGCTCATTTTTGCCCAGGCCCGCCCAAAATTAGCCGCGGATCATATCGCACTGAGCACACTAAAAATAGAGCACACTGAGCCCGTGCTGCTTCTGCACTGCATTGGCTAAGAACCGCACATGGACTGCACTGCAAACGGATCCTCCCTTAATTTCTTAAGCTGATATAATACAGCACTCAACTGCCATGCATGCACTATAGGGATTTAAGAATCAGTGAAGACATCAGCGATTTCGGAGTCGACACCGAGAGTCGATTCCAGTGCTGGAGTCGACTCAGACTCTAGGGCTATTAGGAGTCAAGGAATCGACTCTTTTGGAGTCGACTCCCCATCCCTAGCGTACTCTGCGTATAGGGAGTGGCGGTACTAATTTTACCCGCGCCGGTGTTCTGACGATTTTTGCTACCCGCTCAGATTGTGCTACCTCCCATTAAAAAGATAGAGCACAAATCGATTGCGAAAAATGCTACTTATCAGATTGTGCTACCAGCATCTTATTCATATGGTTTGAGGCTTTTTTTAATGTCCATACCTTCCCCTACCCTAAACCTACCTGTCCATACCTACCCTTACCCTAAACTTACCCATAAAACAATGCAAATATATTTTTGGTAGCACAATCTGATAGGTAGCATGTTTCGTCGGTACACCGGACAGAGACTGAGACGGTGACGCTGCATGTCGTGCCAAACCTCTCACGGCAGCGTCATCAGCTTGAGCTCGGTTTTTTGAGATCGACCTTTTAGAGACCGCCGATCAATCATCCCAACGTGAGTATCGGCCGATAGTGATCGGTAGCGATCAATCGGAGCACCCCTAATATATATATATATATATATATAACCCGTACCACTCAAATTAGAAAACATTATTATAAGATAACCGTTGTGAATCGGGCTAAAGTAAGGCGATAGTTTTGAACACTGGCTGGTTATGTACTTGCTCAAATATTGATTTCGGATCATTTTTAACCAAAAAAGTTAGGGACTGCAGCTTTAATCAATGTTTTAAAATGTAATCAAATTAATATATCACGCAATTTCCAACAAAGCATTTAATTGTTATTTTTTGTCAAATAAGACAAAACAGAACTGCATAAATTAAAATGTGGATGAAAAATATCTTTGTATGATAAGAATTACTTTAAGAATTACATTTTATTATACAATAGTAATATAATTTGCGTTTCAGAGTGTATTTGACAGTAGTTTTTCCTCAAATGAAATGCTGAAAAGCTCTGAAGTGTGACTGTCAGTGCTTTAGATTCATGCTACTGTACGTGATCTGCAACTGTGGCTGTTTCATGATATTTTCTAAAGATTGCCATTGTTGTGTTTTCATTTGTCTGTAGGGAAGCTGTCCATGTGATGGAGCCCCCAAAGCAGCGGCAGAACCCGAACCTGCCCCGCCATCTGAGAGTGAAGAGAGCGAATTAGGTATGTTGACTCTAATATCTCCTTTAATATCTTTTGTTTGCTCGTCATATGCCATCTCGATAGGCCATCGCTCTGGCCTTTTTTTGTGGATTGGTAATAGCTCTGAACTTTCTCTAAACTTTTTCCAGCTATTGCTGATGTCACCTGGCTCACGATTTCTCGCTCTATGGCAGTGTGCAACATCAGCTTCGTTTCTGATATTCAAACTAGGGCAATCAGTAGACAATGAAACGGATGCCAACAGCGTTTGATGTGAAGCTGATATCTAGGCTCTAAAATTAACCTTTATTCAAATATTAAATTTAAACTATTCAAATAGTCTGTTTTGCAGTATCATGGAAACTAGAGGCTGAAATCTTTTGACTGTGGAGGTAAAAAAGTAGCTTTTTGCTTTTACCTAAACTGGTTAAAAGCTGTTAAAAGGTGCAATAGTCACTGATGCTGAACCTCATTAAAATTTGTTTACATCACCAATTTCAAGTGCTCTACTATTTAAAAGTTTTAGGTTGTTAAAAAAATGTTTTTATGTTTTTGAAAGAAGTCTCGTCTGCTCACCAAGGCTGCATTTATTTGATCAAAAATGCAGAAAAAGCAGAAATATTATTGGAATTTAAGATATCATTTTTTTAATTGAATATATTTTTAAATGAAATTTATTCCTGTGGTGTAAAGCTGAATTTTCAGCATCATTACGCCAGTCTTCAGTGTCACATGATCCTTCAGAAATCATTCTAATATGCTGATTTGATGCTCAAGAAACATTTCTTATTGCTATCAATGTTGAAAACAGTTGTGCTGTTTGATATTTTTTTGGAAACCATGATACTTTTTCAAGATGTTTTTATAGATAGAAAGCTCAAAGGAACAGCATTTCTTTGAAATATAAAAATATAAATCTTTTAGAACATCATAAATGTCTTTACTATCACTTTTAATCTATTTAATGCGTTCTAGCTGAGTAAAATTATTACGGTAATTAAAAAAACACTCTTATTGACTGCTGTAGCATATATATTATGTTGCAATCCCTAAAAATGCTAGCAGCTAACTGGCCTGTAAAGCTTTACTTTGCATAGTCAGTTTTTAATCTCATTTGGTACTTGGTGAGTTTTATCATTTGCTAATATCTGTTTGGAGAATATGCTCTTATTTTGTAACAACAGTTTCTAATACTTACGCTGTTATGTGAACTTTATCTGGCATTAATTTCTCCAGAAATTGATAATGAAGGAGTGATTGAGCCTGACACAGATGATCCTCAGGAGATGGGAGATTACGAAAGCCTGGAGGTAAATGCAGTGAACGCACAATATCGTGACAAATCTAAATTTCCACAATCCTTTGAGATATGTAGTATGAAAACATACTGCAAAGTTCAGAACTCAAAACTTTCTCCTCGGTCTAAAAAGACCATATGTTGAATCTAAAGGCTGGAATACATTACACAACTTTCAAAATCTGAACTAGGTGTCATACACTTGCTGACTTTGTAAATAGTTACGGAAGAAAAACTGTGCATCATACACTAAACAACTGAGGATTATATATACACTACCAGACTTGTGAGTCATTCTGGCTTGAAATAACAAACGTGTTTGATATTGTCAACTGGATGGAATGGAATGGATGGAGACTGTGACCATCACACACTATGTGATTTTCTATGAAACCTGTCAACTCAAATCTGCAGACTGGCTTTGACTTTTGGCGACTAGAGTCGGTGCAAAAAATCTGGGCAAAAGTCATGTAGTGTATTCCAGCCTTGAGCTGCAAAAACGTTCAAAACATATGAATCCCCCCAGGAATTTGCGTTTACAAGCTTTAATGCAAATTCAACCGATTACCACATTATTTGTGGCAGCTGGCAGGTTTCTTCTTATTTACACAATTATATACTCATAATTTTAGTAATTATGCATGCAAGTATTTTAACAGGTAATTGTACTCTTACTAATACTAATTACATAATAATTATTGGTGGGTTTCCACTCAAAAGATGCAACATATATTGCCACAATTTTTGATAGATGCCACAGCAAATTCAGTCCTTTTGGGCTGCAGAAGCCAAAAAAAGTCCTGCTAAATCCCAAACCACAGGTACTCTTTTCACATACAAAGAACATATTTAGATAGATAGACAGAGGGTAGAAAATGGTCATGAGAAACTACATTAAGCAAGCCTTGACTTACATTTTAATTTGACTTGATGTGACTCCTTTAAATCAATGGCAAAGCTGTTTAAACAATGTGAGGTTGTAAATGTTCCCATATTCATCGTAGACATCCACTGGTGCCATGACTTTGTTGTTTGGTTGCTCTTTCAAAATACTGTCATAATTGACTGAGGGTGTCCTGTATCTGCTTGTGATCAAATTTTTCATCATTAAAGTCTTTCATCAAGCTCTTTAGTGTTAAAGGGGTCATATGATACGATTTCAAGTTTTCCTTTCTCTTTGGAGTGTTACAAGCTGATTGTGCATAGATAAGATCCCTGAAGTTGCAAAGACTAAAGTCTCAAAACCAAAGAGATATTCTTTATCAAAGTTAAGACTCTGCCACGCCTACCTAAAACGGCTCGTTCTAACACGCCCCCACATATCTACCTCACTATGTGAAAATATTTGAATAATGCCGCCCAAACGTTCATGCAAAGAAAGAAGGCGTGGTTTCAGGAACAGCAGTTAGTGTTGAAGCAGCCATGTCAAGGAGACGCTGTGTGTTTCTAGGCGAAAGCAAAAGCACTTTATTTGGCCTTCCGAAAGTAGATGCATTTAGGAATCTTTAAGATTACTTACATACATTTCTGACGCGTGCTTGTGGTGTTCGGCCAATCATAATGCACTGGGTCAGCTGGCCAATCAGAGCGGACTGCGCTTGTCAAAGGAGGGGGCTTTGTAGAAAACGAAGCGTTTGAGAGAGGCGGGGCATAGAGGACTTACAATAATGTACAGTATTTGAAAAATAATGTGTTTTTTGAACATTAAAGCATGTCAACATATTCTGTTACACCAAATACACAAAATAATGATCTTTAAAAAAGCATCATATGACCCCTTTAAGTGAAATTTATACGGGACTATGAAATGCTTTCTTTAATCGCAGGTCACAGATGAGATGATGGACCAGGCCAATGAGAAGAAGATGGAGGCTATTGGAGTGTTGGGAGACGGTGAGCTGCCTCTTACTCGAAATTATGAAATCTGTAATAATGCAATCATAGTTGAAGTTTCCTTAGTTGTAGTAATAATTCATGATGAAATCATGAGGTTCAACAAAACATGCCAACTTTTCAGGTGACCTACAGAAAGCTCTAGATCTCTTCACAGAGGCCATCAAACTCAACCCGAAACTGGCCATTTTGTATGCCAAAAGAGCCAGGTATCAACCCATCCCTGCTTTGGTTTTTAGCGACCTGCTTTGTTTGGCTGTGATTGGCTGTTGGTTACCCGTGTCTATTTGTGTCTTTCAGCGTATTTGTGAAAATGCAGAAACCCAACGCTGCCATCAGAGACTGTGACCGAGCCATCAGCATCAACCCAGACTCAGCCCAGCCTTATAAGTGGAGGGGGAAGGCACACAGGTAAAAGACCACAGCTAGATTTTCATAGAAGAGGTGTGATTTCTGCCTTGACACTTGTGTTCAGTGCTCAGTGCTTTGCTGCTGATGAAGATCTCTCATTCTTACAGGTTGCTTGGCCACTGGGAGGAGTCCGCTCGAGATTTAGTGATGGCCTGTAAGCTGGACTATGATGATGAGGCCAGTGCCATGCTAAAAGAAGTCCAACCAAAGGTATCTGTGCTGAACTCGTTTATGACCAGAGTTGGGCAAGTTACTTCCAAAATGTAATACATTATATATTACTAGTTACTGTCTTTTGAAAGTAATTAGTTACGTTACAATATTACTGTCTCTGAATTGTAATTACTCCCAACACTGTTTATGACCCTTCTACAAAGACAGCTGAGCTGCTGTAATTATTTTTTGGAGAACAGTTGTATTAATTTGCCACCTGGAGAACCCTCAAGAATGATGTAATTTAATCGAATAATATAGTGATACTAATAGCTTCAACTTTAAGCTTATATTTGAGGCCTTTTATATTTTAAAAACATCAAAAGTGTTTGTATAAATATAATGAATTTTCATGAACTAGACTTGCTGTGTAATGTCAAATTATTTGGCATTTTTGAAAGACTTCTGAACTCGAATTTGATACAGTCATGATGGATTGCATGGTTTTTTTATGATATAATTTCCTGTTTTATAGTTTTCTTGTCACATGACATGACAACAAAATGGCTTCCTGCATTTTGGACAGTGGTGGACAGTAACGAAGTAGTTTTACTTCGTTACTGTACTTAAGTACATTTTTCAAGTATCTGTACTTTACTGGAGTAGTTTTATTTTGAGTAACTTTTACTTTTACTTCACTACGTTCAAAAGCATAAGATCGTACTTTTTACTTCACTACATTTCATAAAACTTATCGTTACTCATTATAATATATCACGTGCGCAGAAGCGGTGTCTGATTCATGAACGAACTGATTCTTTTCAATGAACCTTTTAAATCGGTTCGCAAATCGCACCAAACGATTTATGTTCATCTTCCCCGCTGCTGTAACGTTAGCAGTTTTACTAAAATGCTATGCATTTAGCCCTATGTGACATCTGTTTTTATATTGTTTGTCAGCACACATAGCCTAAGTTACTATGTATCTGGATCAACTAGCCGAGTAGACACATGTTTATTCATAATCATGCTGAAAATAAGTCAATAATGTTAGCTGGTGCTAACTGTCTAGCTAACGAGCTTGCTGGTGCTAAATTTAGGTTAGGGATGCACCGATACCGATACTGGTATCGGTATCGGGCCCGATACTGGCCTCCTGTACTCGTACTCGTACTCGTTAAAATGCCCCGATACCAAACGCCGATACCACACAGCATGTGATAAGCGCCATATTTAAACAAAGAAACACTGACAACAGACAGCAGAAAGGAGTTATGGATGTCTACTACGAAGTATATGTATGCAATAAATATAATGTTAAACATTCAGTATTAACACCTGAAAGTTTATAGATATGTCAAAGACAAGTAAGTAAAACAATGCACAAGTTACTTAACGGTAGGGAGAGAGCGGAGAGAGCGAATCCATTGAAGTATTTCTTTGAGGCGTATAATGGTGGAGCTTTAAAATCAGCACACTTTCAAAGAAAGTCCTTCCTAAAAAATGTAGAAATGTTTTTTGTAGTACATTAGTTATGCTGTTATTGTTCTTATTGTGTAACATCGTATTACGTAAAGCAATTTTTGGGGGGCGTGGGTTGAGGGGAATGAAGTGTTAGTTTTAGTTTTGGATTTTGCTTTTATATGGGCTTATATTATACTTTAACAGATGCATTTCAAACAAATGAGCTATGTCTGTAACATGTCTCCTGTATATTTGTAATATGTATGAACTGTTGTGTACTATTGAAAAAATACAGTATTTCTTTCCAAGAAATGTTTTTGCTTATTGCCTTACTTAAAAATCTACAATATTAGGGTGCTAAAATGCTTTTATTTATTTAAAAAGTAGTACTTATAGTTTATAGGGATGCACCGATACCGATACTGGTATCGGTATCGGGCCCGATACTGGCCTCCTGTACTCGTACTCGTACTCGTTAAAATGCCCCGATACCAAACGCCGATACCACACAGCATGTGATAAGCGCCATATTTAAACAAAGAAACACTGACAACAGACAGCAGAAAGGAGTTATGGATGTCTACTACGAAGTATATGTATGCAATGAATATAATGTTAAACATTCAGTATTAACGCCTGTATAGCTGATGTGCGCGAGCTGATTAACAAAGCACGCTGAGTGGATTGAGCGCGCGGCGGCGCAGATGCGCGAGCTTGTCGAGTGAATATACCTTTCTCACAGACATCATTGGAAAGTTTATAGTTCGGTCGGATATGTCAAAGACAAGTAAGTAAAACAATGCACAAGTTACTTAACGGTAGGGAGAGAGCGAGAGAGAGACAGAGAGAGAGAGCGAGAGAGAGCACGCGCGCACTTCTGTTGTGTGATCTTTGATGTTCGCTCACTTAGCACGCATCATTTGAATTAAAACGAAATCGTACAAATAAAACCATTCATAGGGGCATTCACTATAATCATCATTTATTTTCAACCTTAGGCATACACGACTTTCTAGCGAAAGTGAATCTAGCAGCCTGTGTGAAATGCGCTAGACTGTACTATTCTGCATCAGTACAAACACGTGCAGGCGTTGCGTGTGTTTTGCTTGCTTGAGTGTTTCTGCATTATATGAGTGGCTTTGGAATATAAATCGCAGCACGTTTCAGATGAAAAAACGCGACTTCTATTTCTGAAAATATCACAGTTAGGAGATTTATAACGAGTGGTTCCCTGCATTATTACAGCAAAGCGCGTGATTACAGTACTAAGCCGCTGCTCTAATGCTATTAAATTAAAGATGATGTACCATAGAGCAAAAAAATGAACAGTAAAAGTAACAAAAACTTGTAAAATACATTTTAATGGGCATAATTAAGTGTGAAAATAACCGAAGGATATACAGTGAAACCAAAAATGATTCAGAGACCAGATATAATTTTTGATATTTTTTTACTAGTGGGTGCAGGACACTATAGTTCATTTATGTAAGTGAGGATAGCAAAATAAAGTAAACTGTGACAAATCATACCCAAAAATTCTTCATACTGTGGACTACCAGTAAAATTGATACAAATTTGGGTCCAAAAATTATTCAGACCGAGTCTGGGAAAAAAACTGAAGTTGAGGTTTTCATGAAGTTGGGTGACAGCATGCCCAGGAGACTACAGGCTGTCATTGAGGCTAAGGGTTGCCCGACAAAGTATTCATAGTTGTGTAAATACTGTCATACTAACAGCTGTCTGAATATTTTTTGGTTGATTGTAATCTATTACATACCTTTCTATCAAACTTATCTAGCATTATCAAGATGAATTTGTTCTGACAGTTTAACTCTGAGTTCTTGTCATGTTTTATTACCATTTTCTAAACTATAGCGAATGTAATGTGAGAAATGTTGAAGGTGTCTGAATAAATTTTGGTTTGACTGTATCTATTTGATAAATGAAGTTAACCAACTAACATTATACATACCCTTTTGGTTTCTGTACCCAATATTTAAAAAATTTACAAATGTAATAAAAATATAGGTATCGGCATCGGTATCGGCAAGTACCAAAAATAAAAGTATCGGTATCGGGCGAGTACTGGAAAAAGTGGTATCGGTGCATCCCTAATTTAGGTAATTTAAAAAATAAATAAAGTCCAAATATTTTTATTCAACCACCTAGATAGATTACATCTGAGGGAAAAAGTACATAAAAAATCAAGTACTTTTGTACTGTCACTCGAGTAAAATTGAAAACTGAGTACTGGAGTAAATATTACTGGAGTAATATTTTATTATACGGATCTGTACTTTTACTCAAGTACTTGATTAGTGTACTTCGTCCACCACTGATTTTGGATATATATTTTACCATAATTTAATAATATTGAATTCCGCTTTTTAATGTTTTTTAATATATCTGGACAGAATATAAGCATCGTTTATAAAATGAGCATATTACTATTGCTTACATCACTGACCCAAGTACACCACTGTTCAAAGTTTGGGATTGATAAGATGTTTTAATGTTTTTGAAAGAAGAATCTTAAGCTCACAAAGGCTACATATATTTGATATAAATACAGTAAAACAGTAATATTGTGACATTTTATTAAAATTTAAAATAGCTGTTTTCTATTTGATTATATTTCAGAATGTAATTTATTCTTGTGAAACTATATTCTTTAATAAATAGAAAGTTCAAAAGAACAGAATTGATTTGAAATACTATTTTGTAACCTAAATGTCTTTCCTGTCAGTTTTGAAAACAATTCCACAAAAATAAAATCGTACAGACCCCACAATTTTAAACAGTAGTGTGTATTTAAAATGGTAGTATTTGAATGGTAGTGAATGATTGAAAATCACTACTGATATTGTGATTGTGCAAAATAATGGTTATTTAAGCTCGATTACATTTATTGAAAACATCAAAAGCAAACGGAGTGTGCAGAAAGGTCGATGTGGCTCATGTGATCCCACCTCTCCCTCACAGGCCAACAAAATCATTGAGCACCGGCGCAAATATGAGCGCAAGCGTGAAGAACGAGAGATCAGAGCACGGCAAGAACGAGTGAAGAAAGTGAGGGAGGAGCACGAGAGAGCACAGAGGGTAAGAAATCTATTGATTTGCATCAAGCCACTGAATCTGAATTTTCTGCACAGTCAGTCCTGTTAATGTGCATCTGTGTGTGCAGGAAGAGGAAGCCAGACAACAGACCGGAGGGGCACAAGGAGGATTCCCAGGATTCCCAGGTATCTAACTGTTTATGTATATGTTTATGTTATAAGCCGTATTGATTTGTCAAGCATTAAGAGAGGTTACTGGAAGCACTGAATATCAACAATTTTTGTTGTTTGAAATTGTATAATTGATGTTAGTATTTGTTGTGATCCTTCAGGAGGTGCTGGTTTCCCAGGTGGAGCTCCTCCGTTTGGAATGGCTGGACTTAATGAGCTATTTAATGATCCAGAGGTTCTCATGGCCATGCAGGTAAAGTTAACCACGTAATGCGGAGCACCAGGACGGTGCATTTAAACAGAGTTAAAGGGTTAGTTCACCCAAAAATGAAATTCTGTCATTAATTACTCACCCTCGTGTTGTTCCATTTCAGATTTGAGAGCCTATTATAGCCGACGGTTGCTGCATTGACGAACTTAACAAACGTGTCCATTCAGCAGCCAGTTATTCCAGGGAATTAGTCTAATTATAATCCACTTCATCCATTCAGTATGCCACATAGTTTATGTTTGTGGTCTTATCCAGCGGGATCAGGATCAAAATGGGGTGTAGATTATATTCATACATATGAATACATATTCACTGTCCAAAGCAATCAGTCAATCACTTCCTGTTTAGATTTCATGGGTGTTCCTTTTAAAGGTTTTTGATTCATGTTTTTGTTCTTTAGTTCTTTTTTTTTTTGCTCTCCTTACCCTCAATGCAAAATTCAATTGTGAACAACTTTCTTATTGTGACAAATTTGCGTCTTGTATGGATTTCATGATTTAATTCAATAAACATTTTGGTTGTTGCAAATACAAGTCATCTGTTTATTTACGGCCTTGCAATTTTATTTGACTTCTAGGGATAGTTCACCCAAAAATGAATTGTGTTATCATTTACTCACTCTGAGGTTGTTCCAAACCTGTATGAGTTTCTTTGTTATGCTGAACACAGAAGATGGTATTTCGAAGAATGCGAGTAACTAAACAATCGACGGTAGCCATTGACTTTTATAGTATGGGAAAAAAATACTATGGAAGTCAATGGCTACCGTCAACTACTTGGTTACCCAACATTCTTCAAAACATCTTTTATAGTGTTCAATAGACTAGGAAGACTCCAGTACTGTTTATATGTAATATATACAGTATAGGTACAGTACAATACAGGCATCTCTTCAAATGTGAACTGACCTAGAACCGGGTTCCTTCAACTCAGTCAAACATTGAGATCAGAACTCTGAGAATAATCTTCTGTCCACATTACTTTTTATTTAACATGAGATAAAGTGACTGGGCTTGTTAAGTCTCTTAACATAAAGCCTAAAGTTAACAGCAGCACAGAAATATTTGAGTTGTATTAGAATGAAATTACATTTCAGAAATATTGGAACTGATAGAGCTGAATTTATAGTGACTTTATTAGTAATTTACAGCTCAGAATGCTGCACATTACACACACACAGAAAAACACCATAACTAGTAACAATTTCAATGTGGACCGGTTGGTCTTTAACAGGGAGAGAATGGTGACAACAAAAATGCATCTCAGGAAAGAACATCCTAGATCTGAAGCACAGACACTGAGCAGCACAGTTGCTGCTAATGGCCGTACCTGAAAAACAGCAACAAAAGATGATTATTAATACAAGCATGGACATTTACAACCAATAAAAGACATGTCAGAAAATGTGGGATTAGAACAACAATGCATGATCCCTTCTGAATGATAAACTTCTGGAAAATACAAATAATGGGGGAAAACAATCATTTATAGCATGTATAACTGCTGATAATTGAATCAAAAGTATTTAACATCAATCATATCTGTATCCTAATAAAGTTCAAAGTGATACACATTACAGGTTATCTAGACCGGGTTCAAGAGGTCTTGACTGATGTTTAAGTGAACTAGGATTCTCTATTAATACAGGTCCTGGCAGGGTCTGCCTCTTTTTTTTAATGAAGAAACAAAATCACTCACTTCTGGAACTCCCACTCTCTGTTGTCCAGAGGACACACCTGTCTGGTCTTCAGCCAGCGAGAGATGCAGTGGAAATGAAACGCATGCTGCAGAACCAAAAACACACAGTAATAACACAACCGAACAGACCACAGTCCACACTTTTGATTTCAGCAAAACAAATATAGGCCTAGTTGGTTGGTGTAGATGTGATCATACTCACATTACAGACTCCCCAGGCCACTGTACACTCCTCTGATGTAGCTGACGCTTGATTGGCCTGACACTCTATACCTGAAGGAAGATGAACCATGACAGCTCACTAATAGCAGTTGAAAGTGTGTTAAACAAGAAACTACAATAGAACACAGTCAGATGAGACCAAACTGGAGCTGATACTTACAGAGGTCCATAATGTGATTTCTGCAAATGGCACAGTTGTCCACCACAATGTCCCAAGCCCACAGAGCCACAGCATTCCACTGCAAGAGAAACACAGTTCTGGAATTAATTCAACCAATCAGGTCTCTCAACACAACTTCATGGCAATTCGTAACTATTTCACATTTACTTACTCATACAATCTCATTTGTGTGTTTTTGTACAATTTGATTACCCCCTCAGTGACAGTTATGTTTAGTGGTGGACATTTATGCTGTTTTTCCCCCCCCTAAACTTGGTATGTTTTTGTACGATTCACATCACAATAGTTACTAAATAAAAGTTGGCAAAATAATTACATTTTCCAGTGAGACTGGGATCCAAATAAAACAACTGTTACAGATCTACAATCCATACACACAGGTCAGAAAATACATGTAAAAATTGAGTGAATTTACATGGTAATATCATGGAACTTTCATATATATACTGTGGTACTAAATGATTACCATGTTCATTTTACTTAAGAAACCGAATGGAACTACCCTGATGTGTGTTTTAAACAAGTGCTAGAAGAATCAGACGCGTCGGAATGTGCATGTGAAGTCCAAAACGATCGAATCGAACGTTTAGAATGACTACGAAGCCTTAAACCGTTTGAATCGAACGCTCGGATGTCACAAAATGAGAGAATCGAACGTTCTGAAAGCGCCTGCTATGCTCAAAACTGTTCTAACTGAACGCATCTATGATGTCTAAAAATGCTGTTCAGGTAAGGGACTCGTTAGGTTTCTAAGTGATTTCGATTAGTGCTTCATTTATCTAGTGGCCTGGTTTAATAATCTCTCGGATTACGCAGCAGAAATAACTACAGTTCAAATCAAGAGTCAAGAACGCCCAAGTTGCATGTGTCGACTTGATATAAGATTCCAAATATTTACGGGACATATTAAAAGCTGACTGTAATCATAAAAAGAACACAGGCAAGTAATTAGCATAAATAATGATGAGAAAGAGCAGCGCCGCCGATGCTAATCGGGGATTATAAACACGCCGCTGTGAAAGAGTTTACATTTTAAAGAGACTAAGCTGTTTAAATGTATAATATACTTAACACTGACGTCTCAATACTGTACCTTTTTCACTTCAAAACGCTTTTTACTGGCTCCACTGTTCGCTCCACCCGGGGTGTCTACATCCATCGCGGCCGCCATGTTTGCTAATGTGATCTCGCGAGAGTGAGTGAGATCGCATAGTTCCTTAGTTTAATAATCAGCGGACTGGTTGCCCGTAAAATAAAGCAAGGCTGCGCTGTTTAGAATTCTTCTGCTTATATTAAAACATATTAATATATTTGAAAAGTTGGTATTCGCAGCATATCGATAGTAAAGTAAGCTCTACTGTTTTATAGGTAAGTGGAAAAGTGTAGGTTCCACCGAGATTTGAACTCGGATCGCTGGATTCAGAGTCCAGAGTGCTAACCATTACACCATGGAACCAGCTAGCGTACACGGTGAAATATTTTGATATTTACTTTCGTGAAAAGAAAATTCACGAATTATTTGAAATGACACATTCTTAACATTTATGAGTTACGCCATATATGGCAAAAAACAACGTTTGCTGGAATGTTTCACATATTCAAAATGATTCTGTTCTGCCCTGAAACACATTGCACATTTAAGAACTATGAACAGTGAATGTAAATACTGAATACAGTGGCAAATTTGGTGACAATATCTTTATCTGCTTTACTTGTAAACAAACAAACAGCAGTAATAACACTGATATGTGTGTGTGTGTGTGTGTGTGTCAGTAAGCAGCGCATTAATATAACGCGATAATTAAAGGCTCTAATGCTCACTCACATAGGTGTGTGTATTGTAGGAGCTAGACGTTTACAGCCTGGTTCAAAAAAAAGATTTTGGTCTATATAGCTAATTTTGCCCTTGATGACAACTGTGAGGGGGGTGAATTTTTTTTATAACTCATCCGTTTAAATTATATTAAGCCTTAAATTTCTGCATAATTAAGGGCGTAGCCATTTGAGTGACAGGTGGATTGACGTTGCTGTCACCACTGTCGAGCTAGGTGGGCATGGCTTCAGCAACCTGCTCCCGCCTCTTTGCCCATTTTCGATTATCCGGGAGTGACGCGCGGTGACGCGCTGCCAAGATGGCAACGGCCGGCTCCGCCTACTTTAGGCTTCTGCCCAACTTTACAGCAGAAAAAAACGTTTACAGCCTGGTTCAAAAAAAAGATTTTGGTCTATATAGCTAATTTTGCCCTTGATGACAACTGTGAGGGGGGTGAATTTTTTTTATAACTCATCCGTTTAAATTATATTAAGCCTTAAATTTCTGCATAATTAAGGGCGTAGCCATTTGAGTGACAGGTGGATTGACGTTGCTGTCACCACTGTCGAGCTAGGTGGGCATGGCTTCAGCAACCTGCTCCCGCCTCTTTGCCCATTTTCGATTAACCGGGAGTGACGCGCTGCCAAGATGGCGACGGCCGCCTCCGCCCAATTTTGAGCTTCAAAAACGCTCTTCGGAAATCTACGGGTGACGTCACGGACACTACGTCCATGTTTTTATACAGTCTATGGTATTGACGTATGATGACGTGTGACGGCATAGTAGTGGTGTCCCAATTCTTAGGGGAATATTTTCACGGGGAAGGGGAAGGGGTATAAAATAGAATTGGGATTGGGCCTTAGTTTAAATTAAAAACTCCAAGGCTCTTAACCTTGATGACTTAATCCTTGGTCGCCTTCCTCTTTTTCTCTTTTTTGGCCTGGTTGTTTTCAGGGCCCGCACTGGTTTGAGTTCATCAGGCTCATTTTTCTTTAGTGCCGCTGTCAGTTTGGTCTTCGCTGGTTTAGGATTAGGTTCAGACAGCACGGGTCTGGTCTTCGTTGTGGTCTGCATGGGTTTGTTTGGTGTAGGGGCTTTGGTAGTGACGGAGGTCTCGTTGAAGGAATGAGCATTTTCTCCAGAACAGTTCTTAAAGATGGCTGCCTCCATCATGGACTGACCACGCAGCTCAGAGGGGTAACCGCACACAGCCTCAACCCTCAGACTCACATTTTTCAACCATCTGAAAGAAAGAATGTTGAGATGATTGATGGACGGACGGACGGACGGACGGACGGACGGACAGACAGACAGACAGACAGACAGATAGATAGACAGATATATACAGTGGGTACGGAAAGTATTCAGACCCCCTTAAATTTTTCACTCTTTGTTATATTGCAGCCATTTGCTAAAATCATTTAAGTAAGTTTTTTTTCCTCATTAATGTACACACAGCACCCCACCCAGACAGAAAAACACAGAATTGTTGACATCTTTGCAGATTTATTAAAAAAGAAAAACTGAAAAATGCTCAGTATTTAGTAGAAGCACCCTTTTGATCTAATACAGCCATGAGTCTTATTGGGAAAGATGCAACAAGTTTTTCACACATGGATTTGGGGATCCTCTGCCATTCCTCCTTGCAAATCCTCTCCAGTTCTGTCAGGTTGGACGGTAAACGTTGGTGGACAGCCATTTTTAGGTCTCTCCAGAGATGCTCAACTGGGTTTAAGTCAGGGCTCTGGCTGGGCCATTCAAGAACAGTCACAGAGTTGTTGTGAAGCCACTCCTTCGTTATTTTAGCTGTGTGCTTAGGGTCATTGTCTTGTTGGAAGGTAAACCTTAGTTCCAGTCTGAGGTCCTGAGCACTCTGGATAGATAGATAGATAGATAGATAGATAGATAGATAATCTCACTTGTAAAATGGCAGTAATTTGCAGTCACACATTAGCGGATTTTTGTTGAGGGTGAGGTTTTGAAGTCCAGTAAGAGGTGAAAGGTCAGACAACTCCTCTAACTGATTCTCTTCCAGAGACAAAGACAGCAGACCAGGACCAAACCCTGCCAGAGACCTCGCACTCATCTGTGACCACAAATCAAACAAGGAGAGAGAGAATGGACATTTTCTATTTATGAGATTAAGCAAGGATTAACTGCTGTTTCTTTATCATTTTATGGAGCATAAACATATCTTGTGTAGTTTGTCATTTAACCTCTACCTTTTGAAGACCCATTCTATCAATGTGCAGGTGCTTTAGACTTTCAGCCACCACCCGAAATGCTCTTAGCCCAATCCAGCGAATCAGATTTCTTGAGAGGCGGAGCTCAGACAAAAGTGGGGCGTGGCCTAGTGCATCACTCGGCACTTCTGTTAGTGCATTAGCTTCAAGATGAAGGACGTCCAGCTTGGGAGCTGGATCCAGAGCTTTTGGCACTATGTTTGCGATGATGTTATTGTTGAGGTAGAGGCCCGTCAGCTGAGGGACCGGGGAAAGGAGCCCTGAAGGCTCTAGTTTAGCTATAAGGTTTCTCTCCAGATGCAGCTCGAGGAGTTTGGGGTTGTGAGCTAGTGTAGCTGAAGAAGGAAACCGAATGAGTTTATTGCCTTCTAGGTGAAGGTACATGATCTCATGGGCACCCTCAAAGGTTTTTGCGTCCAGGGAGGACAGATGGTTGTCGGACAGGTAGAGGTACATTAGCCCCTTCATGCCCCAGAAAGTGCCACCCTCGATCTCATGGATCTTACAGCTGTGCAGGTGAAGGGACACCACCTTGTTGGAAACTGTTGCTAGGGAGATAATGGAAATGGTTGCCCCGCATGTCAAGCAGAAGAGTGTTGCCAGGGAAACCAGCGGGCACTTTAGTGTGGCCACGGTCCTCACATGTAGCGTGCTGAACTGCAGCCTTGATGGTGAGAGTAAGGAGAACAGAAAATGTGTTGAGATGGAGATACAGTATGTATTAGATTTAAGGTATTGTTCACCCAAAAATTAAAATCTGCTACAGTTTACTCACCCTCGGGCCATCCAAGATGTAGATGAGTTTGTTTCTTCATCGGAACAGATTTTGAGAAATTTAGCATTACATCTCTTGCTCACCAATGGATCCTCTGCAGTGAATGGGTGCCGTCGGCAACAGTTTGAATTTAAAAATGCCTCAATGATGAATTTGTTTCTTACAAACACACAGCTTTTCACTTCATAAGACTTTAACCGTTGTGTGGATTACTTGTGGATTATTTTGATGTTTTTATCAGCTGTTCGGACTCTCATTCTGACGGCACCCATTCACTGCAGAGGATCCATTGATAAGCAAGTGATGTAATGCTACATGCAAATTTTCATGTTTGGATGAACTATTCCTTTAAGTTTATTGTATAACAGACAAGAACAAGGAATCTATTAATTTATTAATAAATAACTAAAATTCCCTCCACCCTTTTCCAACCCTTTCTCACCTCACAATGACAATTTTTTGGGCATTTGATCTTTTTCTTTGGCTTGGCAATTGGCACGGCCTTTTCTTTCACTCCATCTTCTTTTTTACCTTCCTTTTCTATCACATCCGGCATCAGCTCATCATGTGGTCTGCAGCGGAGGTCCTGTTCTTGAACATTTTGTAGAGGTTCATCTGAGAGGTGTAGCGGCCAAGCACAGGCCCCATAGAGCTTGATTCCTGAGCTCAGCGCCCATCTCTTCAGCCCTTGCAGTAAACATGTACATCTGATGGGGTTCCCTGAAGGAAGTGAATGAGAGCTATCACTCCGCAGTTTGATTTTGAGATATTTTAAATGAATAAATCATATAATCTCCAGAATTACAGCCATGTGAATAAAAGACAATAATAATAATACTACATGCAAGACAATTTTAGAATAAAAATAATACTCTAAATTCAATTTAAATAACTTTAATTAAGATTAAGTCATTTTAATAATTTTCATGATTAATCATTAATCCTTACTTTATCTTTACTCAAATAAAAAAAAGATTTTTAAAAAGTTCCAAAGTTTTCCTAAAGTTTCAGTAGGGAATGAATGAAAAGTGGTTCATTAGAAATGCCACTGAAAGAAAGAACGAAAGAAAGAAAGAAAAAGATTGTTGTTGTTGCTGTTATTATTATTATTATTACATTTTATTGGCTTAAGTAGCATTTCTAATGGACCACTGCTCAACTGTCCAACTGAAACGTAAGGAAATAATTATAATTATGGTTCATATTAACAATAATTGTTATTATTACTATTATTGTTGTTGTTGTTACTTCCATTATATTATTATTTCTATATAATTCAATTATATACTGATATTATTATTAGTTACAAATATAATGTAATATTAAATAATAATAAAAAAAATAGTTGTTGTTATTAAATTACATTACTAATATAAAAATGCATATGATAACATTTTCTATTACTGATTTAATAAATATATAAAATATATGAATACAAGATAATAAAAAATAAAGTAGTTGCAAAGTTTGTTGTGAAAATAATTATACTGACTGAAAGGTTAGTGTTTTAACAATCTAGAGACTAAGAGCATCGGCAATGCTGTATTCATGATTACCAGTGAGGTTGAGGCTGCTGAGCTGCGAGGACATTTTGAGAGCCTGTATGTACGGGAGCTGGTTGTAGCTCAGATCTAGGTGAGAGATATGAGGAGACAGAGACAGAGCCCATTCTGATAGGTCCTGCAGGGCCATGTGGTGCAGAGAGAGGTGTGTGAGCTTTGGCATGGACACACTCTCCTCCACCAGATAGGTCATGGGGTTAAAACTCATATCCAGGTGAGTCAACTCTGCCAATCTGAGACAAAAAAGAGAAAACAGTGAGTTCTGAAGGTCTGCTTTATACCAGAGGATATCTAACATCAACAATAATTTGTAAAAAAACAAACAAAAAACAAACAGTTGTTACCTGGTCATAGTTTTGGTAGGAAAGTACTGGAGTTCATTATGGTCCAGGTTTAAGTGTGTAAGTACAAGAAGACCAGCAAAGGCTTCTGTCGCAAGATTATTTAGAGAGTTATGACTCAAATGCAACAACTGGATATTCAACATTCCCTGGGAGACAGATATTTGGGAATTATTCAGGAGGAAAATTATTCATATATCAAAATGGTCTTACAGAAGATTATCGCATAGAGCTTCCAAAACAACCAACAAAATCTGTGTCAATTCAGACTGGACAGATTAAAACATAATGTAATGGAACCTTTGAGATTCTTTGAGAGAATTCTAGAATTCACTAGAAAATGATGATATGCATTATCATTTGAAAGTATGAGGTTGGTAAGATTTTATAATGTTTTTGAAAGAAGTTTCTTATGCTCAACAAGGCTGCATTTATTTGATCAAAACTTCAGTAAAAATAGTAATATTGTGAAATAATATTACAATTTAAAATAACTGTTTTCTATTTAAATATTTTTAAAATGTCATTTCTTCCTGTGATGGAAGCATTTATTTGAAACTGGAATCTTTTGCAACATTTTAAATGTCTTTACTGTCACTTTTACTCTATTAATGCATCATTGCTAAATAAAAGAATTAATTTTTTTAAAAATAAAAAATAAAAAAATATCTTACTGATCCCAACTGTTGAACGGTACCTGGAATGCCATGTTGGGGAGGTAGACTAGCTGGTTATGAGTGAGGGAGAGCAGATTTAAAGAGTTTAACGCAGCAAACGCTCCAGGGTGGATCTCTTCAATGCGGTTACTTTTAAATACAACTGCTTCAGTGATGATAAACCGTCAAATGATTCCTTCAGGAAGAGTGAGAGTAACAACACAGCTAAAAACACAGACACATTCCAAACCATCAGCTTTAGAATGATTATACCTCCATTCATCAAAAATGAACACACTTCCACATCTCAAAGAAAATAGCTGGCATATACCTGGTTGAGGACGTCAATATCGTTGCCAGGTCAAGCTGCACCAAAAGTGAAAGTCCCTGGAACGCCCCCTCTCTTACAGACTGGATACTGCATCCATGCAGGTTCAGGTGGGTCAGGTAGGGTGTGTGTTTGAACGCACTTTTAGGCAGTTCCCCAAGATTATACCTCTTCAGGTCCAATTTCACTGCGATCTGAGATAAAAGGAATTGCAAATACTGCAAATGAATATATTAATCCACATGCTCGTAATAATGCTAACATATCCTATTAGTTAGTCAGGTTAT
Source organism: Sinocyclocheilus rhinocerous (assembly GCF_001515625.1). Taxonomy (NCBI): domain Eukaryota; kingdom Metazoa; phylum Chordata; class Actinopteri; order Cypriniformes; family Cyprinidae; genus Sinocyclocheilus; species Sinocyclocheilus rhinocerous. The sequence continues at coordinate 296,629 of NW_015659335.1, forward strand.
GTTGAAAGGCATTATAAGTGTTAATAACCCTGAATACCAACTTTTACCCATTAGGAAGGAAGTTCAGGAAGGCACAATATAAAATGAGAGTCCAACTGAATGCTCAGTCTGTTATAGTCATGCATAGTCAAGTTGTTTGATGGTGGAGACCACGCACAATCTGGATGCAAAAGCAAACTTCTGAGGGATCAGATGGTAAACTATGATGATTATATTAAGACACAAGCATAATGATTTTTATGTGATGCTCTGTATCGGATGTGGAAAATCACACTCACCTCATTTATAGTAGGAGGAATATGTGTGAGATTCTTCCTTGCGCACGTCACTGTGAGCTTTGTGTCATCACAGACGCAGACACGCGGGCATTTCACAGTCTGACCCGCAGGAACAGAGGTCATTACGAAAAGAAGGCATGCTGCTATCAGCCTCATGGTGCCGACCTCCTCCAACTGAAGGGATACAATGGAAACTGATTATTATCTGCATTTGAACACAATGGAAAGATCAAAATATACTAACAAGATGATGCAAAGTTTCACACAATACATATTTAACAAAGACTTATTTTTTTCTTATTTTTACATTTTCTATACAGATGCAGTAGGCCTATCTTTCATGTGTAAAAAAAAATTAGCATGTCCATTTACAGTGGGTATAGAAAAGAATCACCCCCTTTAAAGGGGTCATATGATGCTTTTTTAAAGATCATTATTTTGTGTATTTGGTGTAACAGAATATGTTGACATGCTTTAATGTTCAAAAAACACATTCTTTTTCAAATACTGTACATTATTGTAGGCCCTCTATGCCCCGCCTCTCTCAAACACTTCGTTTTCTACAAAGTCCCTCCTTCAGACAAGAAACCTTGGCTCGTATAAGTAGCCGTGATAGCGTCCACAATCCAGTGGGAAAGCCTCTGTTTTGACACGGCCCGGCCCTTCGCACAACCACCGTAGCACACGAAAAGCTGGTCAGATTGCCGAAAGTTGGCCGAACGGTCAATGTAAATCCTCAAAGCCCTGACGGGGCACACCGAAGTCTGAGCGTCCGCATCACGCGAGGTCGATGACTCAGAATACAGGGCAGACAGCGAAACAGTCTGCACTCTGAAAGGGGTAGATAGTGATTTAGGCACGTAGCCTGGCCTCGGCCGGAGAGTGACGCTGCAGTCGCCGGGTCCGAAGCAAATACAGTCACTGTCCACAGAAAACGTATGTAAATCCCCTATGTGCTTAGCCGAAGCGAGGGCAAGAAGAAGTGCAGTTTTGAGAGATAGCTCCTTCATATCAACGGATGCTAAAGGCTCGAATGGTGGCTGTGAAAGAGCTCTTAACACCACCTCTAGGTCCCAGGGCGGGACTGAAGGCGGACGTGGGGGATGCAATCTTCTCGCTCCCTTAAGAAAACTCACCACCAGCGCGTGCCTACCGATCGATTGCCCGCCCAGCGGGGAACGAAATGAGGCAATAGCGGCCACATAGACTTTCAGTGTTGATGGCAGAGATCCACTATCCAGTCTGTACTGTAAAAAACGCAGCACATCCGACACGGAGCAAGCAGCCGGGTCGATATGAACATCATGGCACCATTTCACAAACACTCCCCATTTTAGAGCATACAAACGCCTCGTGGAGGGCGCCCGCGCCTCCAAGAGCGTGTCGAGCACACTAGAATGCAGAGCATTCAGCTCCTCTGATATCCCCGAAGCAGCCAAACATGAAGGCTCCATAACTCCGGGTTCGGGTGCCACACCGAGCCGCTCACTTGAGACAGCAGATCCTTCCTGATGGGGATCGGCCAGGGCGGCGCCACCAGCAGCTCTGTCAGGTCCGGGAACCAAGGCTGGTTCGGCCAGTTCGGGGCGATGAGTATCACCGAAGCCCCCTCCTCCCTGATCTTGCATAACACCAGTGGCAATATCTTGATTGGAGGAAACGCATACAGCCTGGCTGCTGGCCAGTGCGATGTCAGAGCGTCCCCTTCCAGCGGGGAGCGAGACAGGGAGAAGAACAGCGGGCAGTGCGCATTCTCGCTCGTGGCGAAACGGAAGCAGTCCTCGGGGAGTGAGACTGGGGAACAGGGCGACCGTTGGGGTTGGTGGAGCGACAAGACGACGCTCCCGTCACCAGGAGGGCCCACCAGCGGCATGCTGGCGGCAGTGGGCATCATCCCGAATAGGCCGCGAGCCACATCGCGGCGGGTCCGGAGCACGCGGGCCGGAAGGTCCGCGCAATGCCCGCAGTTGGACTCGTCCAGCGCCGCCTCGGCGTGGGCCAGGCCCAGGCAGGCGACGCAGTAGTCGTGCTGATCCAGCGGCTCTATCGGTCCCGCGCAGATCTTGCAGATTGTTGCCATAGTGAATTCAACAGGTGAAGTAGAAGATTCTGACGTAATTGTCGCGTGCACCGCATTTTATACTGCCGCTCGAGCTCGTCAGTATTTGCATGCGATTTGCATACTTCGCGTCAATTGGCCAGTCATTTGGACTGGCGGGAGCCAATAGGACTTCAGGAAAGGTTGGAAGGGAAGGAGTTCCCATAACGGAGAAATATCTCCGTGATGTCTCGTGAAAGCTCGAGAGGGAAGATGAAATCGCATCATATGACCCCTTTAAAATAATCACATTTTGTTGCTTTGCAGCCTGAAATGAAGATGGACACAGTTTTTGTTTTATCTGCTGTATTTACAACTAAATGCAACTGTATTTACAACTTTAACATCCAAGTGAAAGATATAACACCAGCATGCCAGAAAATAAAAAAGGAAAAAGGAAGTCACTGGAAAAAGGATCAGCCCCTTGTGTCAGTATTTTGTTGAACCACCTCTTGCTTTAATTACAGCCTTTAGTCTGTTGGGATATGACTCTGTCTCTACTAACTTTGCACATCTAGACTTTGCAATATTTGCCCACTCAATATTTGCAGAACTGCTCAAGTTCAGTTAAATTTGATAGTGAGTGTTTGTGGACTGCAGTCTTCAGGTCATTCCACAGATTTTCAGTGGGGTTTAAGTCTGGGCTCGGACTTATGGAGGCAGATTGATCTCAATAATAATTCACGCAAAAGACACGATGCACACATACGTAACCCAATTCACATGCGTGAAACCCAATTCACGTGCACGGAAAAAATATCAGTTTTTTGCGTGAATAATTATTGAGATCAATCCGCCTCCATACTGACTAGGCCATTCAAGGACATTCAAGCCGAAAGACAGGCTTGGAATGAGCAAATGTAACATGATGAGGACGTCCTGCCCAATGAGCATAACCTCAGTCTTACCATTACTCAGACAACATTTTGGGTCATCCAAATTATTATTTATTTATTAACAATCGTTGTTACAGTCCTTGTAACCTTTTAAAGATTTTATTCCTATTTCAAACCAAACACAACAAATACTTATGTCTTTAAACGCCACAGGTAATTTTCTTGCATTTTGACCTCTGATCCCATCCTGTCCTTTACACAATTAACACAGTGGTACCACATTTCACAGCGGCTCCAACCTTTAGTGCATGAATGGAGAAAGACAAATAACTAGGCTATTTTACCAATTTTCATTTTTTAATTCTTACACATATGCTCATTCAGAGGTATTGAGCTGAATGTAATCTATTATTTCCCTAAACAGAGAAGAAGAAAGAAATGACAACAAAACTCACCTCTATACGACTCTCCAGAGTTATATGATCCCAGAATGCTAAATGGTCGATCATGAGGATCAGGACAGCTGATGACCTTAAAGAGATGGTCCTCACTGCAGAACACAAGATCCAGGGAGCGTGGTTGGATCCAGATCCAACTTCTCCCACCTTACACATACCTAAACCCACCCATCTCCACCCCCTAGATGTGGATCCAAACACGCCCCCTGGATCTTGTGTTCTGCAGTGAGGGGCTACTGACCTTCAAAGCAAGCACTTCTAAACCTGACAGTGATGAGGAAATATTTTCTTGATCCCCCAAGTGTGTTACTTTCCATTACAGTTTTGTTTAAACTTACAACTAAACATGACTTTATTTGCAGATCGAGCACCTTCCTTTCACGTCTGCTGGACCTTCAGTCGCGGTCTCCACTGGACTGTGCACATGAGAGAAATGACCCCGCCTGTATATATGCATCCTAAAGATACAAGCTCAGGTCAGAGCATTTACTCACCCTGAGGTTGTTCCAAACCTGTATGAGTTTGTTTCTTCTGTTGAACATAAAATATCTTTTGAAGAATGTTGGTAACAAAACGTTTGCTGGTCCCCTTGACGTACATACACTCCTACAACCTTCAAGATGCAGCCATTGCAAAAAAAATCTGATTACAAAACATTTCAAACCGTAAAAAAAATTTTTTTTACAGTATTTTACAGTAGCTACATTTTTAAACCAGTTTCACTACAGCATTCATACAAACTCATCACTTTTAAGAAGAAAAAAAGTTGCTTAATAAATTTTTTTTCTTTCATTTTTCATTCATGGCTATTTTTGAATGACAGTCAGGAGTTAGATGCTGGTTGTCTGTAGAATGGTGCAGTTTTGCCATCTACCAGCAGGTGCCATAATGTCCATGCTAACCAGTCAAGCTTGAAAACAGCTTTTAATACAAAAGCAAAATGCAGTTGTTTATAATGTGACGTCAAAAGTATAATTTGTATTATATAATCTGCATACTTAGAGAAGTTCAGGTTTTTCTGGTTACTCCACTTCCTATTTTGCGTATTGCAATTTATTTCCCCAACAGTTTCATACGGATCAAAAAAGAGGAAGGATATTTCTTTATTATTATTTACATTACTATTTATTTATTGTTGGTTGTAGTTAACTTACTATGTTCCTTTGGAAGCCGTAATGCGATGCTTTTTAAAAATGCACATTTAAAATTCACTAGAACACACAACGAACCAGTAACACCACATTTCAGCAGTAAACTGTAGGGGGGTGTGAAATTCAACTTGGATCGATATGTTCTTTAGCCAATCGTAGTGGAACATCAGTGCGGCTAGCCAATCAGGTTTAAGGAGAACGGAAGCCCCCGAGCTTGCACGAAGCTCTCCGAAAGGAGGGCGCTCTCGTGCAGAAAGTCCAAAACAGACTCATAGAAGGAATGACTTATGACGTGCAGGAAATCCCTAATATGGACAAAAGCATCCGGCTATGGCTGTAGCTGAGCTGAATAAAAAGCAGAAAAAAACGTGAAGACAATAAACACACAATTGCGGAAATATACGGTTTATGTGTGCTTATGAAGGCATCCTGGTAGTGCCCTACATTAAAGGTGTCTGAACATGAGGGATAATCCCTGATGAGATCGTCAGGTGAAAGGTCATCATCATGTGGATAATTGTATTTACACTAAATTATAATTCATTCATTTTACTAATAGTTAGATTGGGCAGGCCTTCACAAAATGGCGTTTAATTACAAAAAAACAAAAAAAAATTCCCTTGACAAAAGGGCACTTTGGGCATCAAGGGGAAAGGTGCTCAAGCACCCATTGCACCCGAGAAGGGTATAACTGCAGCTTGGGCTGCGTTCCAGTCCATTTTTTTTATGCCCTTCACTCGCAGACTTCCCTCCGTCTCGTTTACTCGGATGTACGTCATTGATTACGTTGCATGAGTGCCCACTTCTGGCGGAACCCTTGGAATGGGCTGAACTGGAACAACCTAAGCACTTGATCACTTAGAATCCGCTATGGAGTTGGTTTATTGTTTACATGTTTCCCCTTACGAATTTGTTTGGTGCAGCATTCTATATGTATATAGATATGCTTGGGCTGTTATAAATGTAAAAAAAAATCATTTATATATTATAGAGTTGTTTGGGGTGGGGATAAATTAATGCGATCTGCGATGACGTCATAGTCGTGTTGCATTGTGGTCTATGGAGCGGCCTGAAGTGTGCATATGAAGCAGACTCGCTACCTCGGTCAAAATCGAGGGTCGAGGGTATGTCCATATAAACTTCCCTCGTCCACTTGACAAAGTGGAACGCACTTCAAAATGGCAGCGGGGATTCCCCCGAGGGGAAGTGATTAGGGAAGTTCGCAGTGTGTGTCTAAAAGTGGAGAGGAACGCAGACCTGGAGATCTCC
>NW_015659335.1:303131-307229 GCF_001515625.1 Sinocyclocheilus rhinocerous
TAGGGCGTGGCTTCCTCCCATTGACAGACAGGCACATGACACGCATGCGCAATTTTTTTCCCCCAATCCACTTCAGTGCAAACTCTGCCCCACAGCTGATTCTAAAGATTTTATTGGTTGTGTCAATTAAAGTGTTGATTTCCTACACTATGCTACAAAAAATGCTATTCCCTAAACCTACCCCACACCTGACCCTAACCTTAACCAGTGAAATTGACTGCACAGCGGGATTGGCGCTGAATAGCGTGGTAAAGAAAGTTGCAGTTCAGGAGATAAACAGTTAATAAGATTATGCGTTATGAGATCGTACCGTAACTCCCCAACCGGACCTCACCGAACAATGGCACCTTTTTAGTTACACCCAGCGTCACTACCCCCTCCTACCCTAAGAATTTCGAGCCCCGGGACGCCCCCGTTGCTTAGAACAAAGCGATAGAGTAAAATCTTTCCCCTGCGCGGGGACGGCTCGCGGGAGAACCACTGGCACAAGCTTTGGGCTCTGCTCTCACTGAGAATATTTACTTTATATAGCATATTTTATTTTAGATGAACTAGAAACAATGTTTAGTTTATAAAGTTTTATTTTGAAATGTAAGTCAATAACAATTGGCTGGAGCCAGAGCCAATAGTGAAAGTCTTTGCGCGAGGAGACCCCGCCCCATTTTGGAGGTTCTGCCCACTTTTGGAGTTCACGCCCCATTTTGGAGATCTCCGGTCTGCAGTTATATCTACTTGTCGCACCCCCCTCTGCACGTGCCTGGGGTGCAACATGGTGTAAGCTTACATCTACAATGAAAACGAGAGAGGCGAAAAATTTAAACGCTTATTCATAATAAAAGGAGCTGACATTCATGCTTACAGTTTTGACAGTTTCGTTGCTTATAAAGTCAGCGTTCTAGTTTGACGTCGATGTCCGATTCGTGAACGAGTCGTTGGATCTTTTTAATGAAAACGTTCACAAACCCATCCGCCTGGCAAATTCAGTAGCCCCTCACTGCAGAACACAAGATCCAGAGGGCGGGGTTGGATCCACATCTAGGGGGTGGACATTGGTAGGTTTAGGGGTGGAGACGGGTAGGTTTAGTTATGTGTAAGGCAGGGGTGTCCAAACTCGGTCCTGGAGGGCCGGTGTTCTGAAGAGTTTAGCTCCAACCCCAATTAAACACACCTGAACCAGCTAATCCAGCTCTTACTAGGAATACTAGAAACTTAAAGGCAGGTGTGTTGAGGCAAGTTGGAGCTAAACTCTGCAGGACACCGGCCCTCCAGGACCGAGTTTGGGCAGCCCTGGTGTAAGGAGTTGGATCTGGATCCAACCACGCCCCCTGGACCTGTGAGCAGTGAGGGCCATCTCGGCAAATTCGCAATGATATACCTCTCACCTGAAGTGTAAAGAGTACCTGAAAACCATACAGGTACCTTACAATGAAAATTACTGCACTACAACTTGAGTAAAAGTCTAAGAGTAAGGCCTATCTGATTTTAACAGTACTTAAGTATTTTACTCGTGTTAAATGTAGGCTCAAAGATGCAATAGTCAAAGAGACATACCAGTGAAAAACAAGAAAGAGTTGATTTGTGAGGAGAGCAATCACGTTTATTTTCTAAAACCAAAATAAAATTCAACACCTCAAAATTGCAAAACAAAAAAAAAATATCCTTCAAAAAAGTCTCTTCAGTATTACGGATACATAAAATGTTTTGTGTGTGTGTTTTTTTTTTTTTGTAATTTTTTTTTTTTTTACTTTTACAATTATAACAGATAAGAAAACAGGAGAATAGTGGGGGGAAAAATGTTAAGTGAAATTAAAAAGTCAAAGCCACCTTGCACTGGATGAGCTGGTTTCGGCCTCATTGCTAAGGAACTCACATTCACATAAAGTAGCCTTGTTGAAAAGTTTTGGTGAGTAAGGGCAAAACGCACAAGAAAATATACTTTCAGTGCCCTGTAGTTGGTGATATCACTTCTTTTGTAGCAGAAATAAACTGCTGCAGAAAAAAGTTAGGTGAATCGTTAGGTTAGGTAAATCGACCAATCACAGTTTGCTTTGTTCATACGTAACGGTTAGGGGAGGGGTTATCTGAGATGTATTAATAAACCACAATAATAGATACGACTGGGGAAAATAACTGTATAATGGTTCTGCAGTCTAAACGAATGATTTTACATGGAAAAAAAACAAGACGTATAGCAACACAATAGCAATGCCCATGTAATGATGGCACGGGCAAACACCAGTCCCGTTTTCTTGGGAAAACCTAAACTTGTAGTTCGGATTATTCAATAAATGTCGTTTGAACATTGGTGTCATTTTGTGATGGCAGCAGTTTTATAGATGCGACACACAGGTGCACTTGCTCAGATGTTTTATGCCTTTATTGCTGTTGTATCCCTAGAATTCCTCTGTACAAGATGCGCACTGTGCGCCGCATGCTGGCAGAGAATGGGAGGACTATTGACGAGATCAAATCCATGGCCAGACAGAAAACCTCAGAAGTCAAACTTCCATTCCTGGCCACAACAACACATTCACCATCACCAACAAAACTGCCACCACCTGTGGAGAAACTCACCAACTTCATGGATGTAAGAGAATGTGGCATCAGTCACTGATTATGCATTTGGTTTTTGCATGAGGAATATAATAAGTCTGACTGTCCTTTCTCTCATTTCAGGCTCAGTATTTTGGAGTGATCAGCATTGGCACCCCTCCTCAGGATTTCACTGTGCTGTTTGACACTGGATCATCCAACCTCTGGGTTCCATCTATTCATTGCTCCTACCTGGACATAGCATGCTGTCAGTGACGTTTTGGGTCGTTGAATTGATATGTTTTGTTTGTTTTTTTTCTTTAGTAACTTTGTTACTCTGGCTGTCTCTCAGGGTTGCACCATCGTTACAACTCTAAGAAATCAAGCACTTATGTTCAGAATGGCACAGAGTTCTCGATCCAATACGGCAGGGGGAGTCTCTCTGGCTTCATCAGTCAGGATACAGTCACTGTGAGTAAAGACTTCAGGAACTGGTCATGAACGCTGTAAAAGCTTCAAAATAACAAGAACCATAAAAGTGACAACAGGCCTCTAAAGAAATCTGATATAGCTTTGTGTGGAAAAATAGATCAACATTGTTTAGAAAGGAACTAATAATGTTGCTGAGGCTTGTGTTATTTTATTTATATACTATTAATTTATTAATTTGAGTTGACTTTTAATTTTATATTCTATTAGATTTTTTTGTAATTTTTTTTTATGTGCGTTTGTCGTTTTTATAAAAAAAAAATTATTTTTTTAAATATTGCTTTTTTTCAGTTTTAGTTTTAAGAATTTAAGTACTTTAATACACTACACAACTTGTTCTGAGCCATTCTGCATGATTTCTGGCAGTCAGAGTTGTCATATTTCACAGAAAATCATGTGGTGTATTATGGGCACAGACTCTTATTTATTTATTTTAGCTTTAGATTGCAGGGATTAAAGTTCCGTAGCTACGACGGATTTCCGTCAGTTCATAAAGACAGTCACTTGCTTCATTCCTGAATGATTCAGCCGCTCGAACGAATCAATTGAATGAATGATTCAGTGATAAAATCAGTGACTTGCCGCCACCTGCTGGCGGATTTAGTTTCATTTTTAGCCTATAATTTCAGTTATTTAAATCATATTTCTGTATTCAAAATTGTATATTTAAAACATTAATCTCCACATGAATTTATGAATTTAATTGCACTCATGCTACCTCTGAGCCTCATTAAACGTCTGAAAATATACCTACAAGCCACTTTTGTGTGCCACCTCTGTAGTACAAATTAATTTATTAATACTAATTTCATATGATTGGTAACTTATTTGTCTTATTCTACTAATTATTATATTGCAGGGGTTAAAGCAAAAAAAAATCTTTTGAGTGAAAAATTTTCTTCGACCGAACCCCATTCCACAGCCATACCGGTCACACACCCAGTTTAAGAGCAGTTTTTTCTTCTTGTAATTAGGAGCGCTTGTCCTCCTAATTTAAAAATTAGGAGCACCTTCTGATCAATAATCAAAAATTCTGATCAAAAATTTGCCTTCCTTATACGAGGTGACATTTGACTC
>NW_015659335.1:307265-308455 GCF_001515625.1 Sinocyclocheilus rhinocerous
ATAATAAGTAGAATAAGACAAATAAGTTACCAATCATATGAAATTAGTATTAATAAATTAATTTGTACTACAGAGGTGGCACAGAAGAACACAAAAGTGGCTTGTAGGTACATTTTCCGATGTTTAATGAGGCTCAGAGGTGGCATGAGTGCAATTAAATTCCTAAATTCATGTGGAGAATAATGTTTTAAATATAAAATTTTGAATACAGAAATATGATTAAAATAACGCTAAAAATGAAACCAAATCCGCCAGCAGGTGGCGGCAAAAGTCACGGATTTTATCACTGAATCATTCATTCAATTGATTCGTTCGAACGGCTGAATCATTCAGGAATGAAGCAAGTGACTGTCTTTATGAACTGACGGAAATCCGTCGTAGCGACGGAACTTTAATTCCTGAGATTGTGACTCCACCCAGTTAAGACCGATATTGACTGTTTTTTTTCTTTTTGAGGTGATTTGGGAACACCTAGCGTTTAAATTTGTCAAGCAATTTTTGAAGCATGTTATGCATGAGTTTGTGTTCGGATCACAAGTTTGGTAGTGTGTGATCCTCAGTCATTTAGTGTATGATGCCCAGTTTTTCTCTAACTATTTGCAAAGCATAGCCTACTTTAAATAGTTTTAGGAGGCATCAGCATGCCCAAACACTCACACATTTGTTTCTGTCTGTAGTTGGCAGGGCTGAAGGTGCCAAACCAGCAGTTTGCAGAGGCGGTCAAACAGCCTGGGATCGTGTTCGTGGTGGCACGTTTTGATGGCGTCCTGGGCATGGCATACCCCGCCATTTCTGTAGATGGGATTACGCCAGTGTTTGACACGGCCATGGCTGCCAAAATCCTGCCCCAGAATATCTTCTCTTTTTATATCAACCGGTAAGCCTCTCTTCTGCTCATTTCATGGTACATTTGACTGGTTTTTCAGATTGTTTAGCCAATTGGTAGACCTTTAAAGGGGTCATAGGATGCCCATTTTCCACAAGTTGATATGATTCTTTAGGGTCTTAATGAAAAGTCTGTAACATAGTTTGGTTCAAATTTCTCAATGGTAGTGTAAAAAACACTTTTTTTTTTTACCCTGTCAAAAACAGCTCTTTTCAGATCAAGCTGTTTTTGTATCATTTTCCTTTAAATGTCCTTTAAATTTTCTCTGCTCTCAGAGAGACTGTTTACTTTAGCCACATTCATC
>NW_015659335.1:308508-313969 GCF_001515625.1 Sinocyclocheilus rhinocerous
GTGTGTGTGTGTGTGCGTGTGACTCACTTTAATAGTCAGGATGATATGAGGCTGACTCTTCAGCACTTCCACTGCTCTGTAATGGTTGATGTTCTCAAAGCTCACGCCATTGGCCGACAGGATCTGATCCCCCATCTTAACTCCGCCCTGTTCCGCCAGACCCCCGGGATCCAGCCTGCAAACAGCCAATCGCACACAACACTAGTGCTCTGTTCACATTGAAACACTTTCACATTTTCACACTGTATCAGAACTTGAGTTTTTTTTTTAATTCCTATATTGTGGCCTACTGGGTCTGATGTGGTTTCTAGGGCTTAGGTTTAAAGGGGTCATAGGATGCCCATTTTCCACAAGTTGATCTGATTCTTTAGGGTCTTTATGAAAAGTCTGTAACATAGTTTGGTTAAAATTTCTCAATGGTAGTGTAAAAAACACCTTTTTTACCCTGTCAAAAACAGCTCTTTTCAGAGCACGCAGTTTTGTAGCATTTTCCTTTAAATGTTAATGAGCTCTGCTGACCCCGCCCCTCTCTTCATGACTGTTTACTTTAGCCGCATTCATCATGAAACTTGGCACATTTAAATTAGCACATTATTAGGAAAGGCGATTTGCAAAGATTCGTTAAAAAAAACTTACACTCACTTCTGTTGGTGAAGCTGGATCACGAATGATTCGCGCGAACATAAATGCATTTATGTAGATCGGGGGCGCATTCCCTTCAGAAACAAACGTAATCCACTGCGTATTTAGCGGCTCAGATGTCGGGAGTAAACGACAACTACTGCTCATTATTACATCCAACAACAAAACATCTCAATCGCTTAGGAGACATTCTTGTCTACATCTGCTCCGTCGTCGAAACCATGGCGGACTGATGACAGTCACTCAGGGCGGGTCTAAGGAAAGACGCCAGTCCAGTCTGTGCTGAAACGCTACTGTCAATCAAACTATCGTGGGAGGGGCCTGTCTGTGTGATGTCACCCAGACAGGCATCTGAGATCGGCTCGATAAACACTGGGTGGATTTTTATCATTATAGGGTGGTTGTGTACAGACACTGCCAACACACATTTCAGTTCAAACAACTTGTAAAAGTGCATGTAGCATTATATGACCCCTTTAATATTGACACGGGAGAGTTTGGAAAGGAACTGGGAAATGACATTGTTTCCCTTATCTGGGGTTCCTCTATTTTTTTTCTCCTTTTCGGTTTCATAATAGTGAAGAATGTGTGACCTTCAGCATGAAAGAATTGTATTTATTCTTGTGTTAAATGGTAACGCATGACTCTGATTACTGCTTGCATAGCAGTGCCGCCCTCTTCTCGCTTTCCATAATGCATGTGCACGGCCAATTTATCACACTATAGTTGATTGCTCTGTCTGTATAAAAAGCCTCTTTTACTAATTGAATGATTCATGGCTAAAATGTGTATATGTGGGTCAGGCTTTGCTTACATTTTGGGGACCAAATGTTTTTATAAGGTACTTAAAAACTTAGTCACCTGTGTTGTAGGGACTGTCATCGCAATTGTCTAATGAACATGCTAAATCTCATTACTAAATGTTGTGTGTGTGTAGGGACCCTGCAGGTGAGGTTGGAGGTGAGCTGATGCTGGGAGGCTTTGACCAGCAGTATTTTGACGGTGATCTGCATTACGTCAACGTCACACGAAAAGCCTACTGGCAGATAAAGATGGATGAGTATGTGATCACTATTACTATACAAGCCATGTTTCAACAGCCAAGACTGTGGCATTCAGACGGATATACTTGATTGATTTTTGTTTTCCCAGATTTTTTTTGGTTTGAGTTTTTATGATGGTTGGAAACTGCGACAAATCCTGTTTGTAATGATAATTTATTGCATATATTGGTAATTTTCCAACAGCGTTCAGGTGGGTGGCACTCTTACCCTCTGCAAAAATGGATGCCAGGCAATTGTTGACACGGGAACATCAATGATCACGGGGCCGGTTCAAGAGGTGCGGGCCCTGCAGAAAGCCATCGGAGCCATACCACTGCTGATGGGAGAGGTGAGGAGCATTCTAGCTAAAATATCTTCATCAAAATATATACGTTGAATAATTTATCATTTTTAATTATTCTTTATTGATAGATTTATTTATTTTCATTTATTTCCTTGGTCCACTTCAATTTGTTGACACTTTCACCGCCATTTATTTCCAGCATAAAGTGAGTCATTATGTGAATATTTTGATGCGTTTCCTCCTTTTTAGTACTGGATTGACTGTAAGAGGATTCCATCACTTCCTGTTGTTTCCTTCAGCCTGGGAGGGAAGATGTTTAACTTAACTGGAGAGAACTATGTTTTGAAGGTGCGTCCCCCTCTTTACAGAATCTGGTGGGGTTTAGATAGAGGTAGGAAAGGGACATTTATAGAGGAACTTAGAGTGTTCCTCTATACCTTACAATCTTATTTAGAAGTGCAGTTCCTTGGAATAAATAACCAGAGTTCTTGAAGTGAAAAATTATGTTTTAAAATGGTGGCTAAAAGATAGCTTTTTTTGGTATGTGAAGTCATCTCTTTGAATTAGTCAATTGCTCAATTTGTTGTATGGTATGTGATTGTTTGAATAAATAGAATTTAACATTATACATTGTGTAATGGGTTTGGGATATGTTTTCTTCACCTTCATACATGCCTCCAATTATTTTAAAGAATAGTTCACCCAAAAATGAAAATTTGATGTTTATCTGCTTACCCCCAGGGCATCTAAGATGTAGGTGACTTTGTTTCTTCAGTAGAACACATATGATGATTTTTTAACTCCAACCGTTGCAGTCTATCAGTCTTATGCATGGCAATGGTAACAAAATCTATGAGAGTAAAAAAAACATACACAGACAAATCCAAATTAAACCCTGCGGCTCGTGACGACACATTGATGTCCTAAGACAAGAAACGATCGGTTTGTGCGAGAAACCGTATTTTATCGGTTTGTGCGAGAAACAGTATTTATATAATTTTTTACCTCTAATACACCACTATGTCCAACTGTCTTTGGGCGCGCGCACGGCATCCGGCGCGTGAGGTGTGTACACGCTCTGGCGTAGTTTATGCAAGCGCCGGAAGTGATCTCTCGCGCAAATATGTCACTCATTGTTTACACGGTGCACAAACATTGTAGGTACGACGGCTAATCAAAATGGTACTTACTTGCGCTTATCCGGATTGTTCAAACAGAATTAAAACTAAAAGATTACGTTCTCTCGCGCGAACTCATTCGGGAGTGCTGACTTTCCACGTATTCCCAACTTCTGAGCCTGCTCGAAGGAAAGGAAAATGGGATCCTCTGCAATGAATGGGTGCCAAACAGCTGATAAAAACGTTGCAATACTCCACAAGTAATCCACACAACTCCAGCCCATCAGTTAATGTGTTGTGAAGTGAAAAGATGCGTGTTTAAAGTCCATGTTGGATTTGTGACTTATAAACATGCAGCTTTTCACTTCACAAGACATTAACTGATGGACTAGAGTGATGTGGATTATTGTGATGTTTTTATCAGCCGTTTAGACTCTCATTCTGACGGCACCCATTCACTGCAGAGGATCCATTGGTCCAAAATCAAGTGTTTTGATGTTCAGTTCCTCCAAATCTGTTCTGATGAAGAGAACAAACTCATCTTGGATGGCTTGAGGGTAAACGTTCAGCAAATCTTCATGTTTGGGTGAACTATTCCTTTAATTACATCAAGGATGACATTGCATAGGATGATTTTCTTTTTCTTGCACACTGAAAATCAAACAATTTCTGTTGCTTTTATGTTTGGAATCGAATTGAATCTTAGGACAGTCAATAAAACTATTTTGGAACTGAATACAGCATTGAATAATTGAACACTTTACATCAATTTAACTCACTTCTATCTTTTCTCAGGTGACTCACATGGGTGTGAGTGTTTGTCTGTCTGGCTTTATGGCTATGGATATCCCGCCCCCCGCCGGGCCGCTGTGGATTCTGGGAGATGTGTTCATCGGCCGTTACTACACTGTGTTTGACAGGGAGGCAGACCGCGTGGGCTTTGCTCCTGCTAAATGAAAAGAGTAAATCACATTATTGTATTTTACTGGACCCAATGGGCCATTAGCAATACAGAAAGCACTGGTTGAAGTTGTTAAATCTATTGCCATTTGAAATATGCAACATAACATAAGAAAATCAACAAATGCCTGAGTGACAGGACGTGTTTTTCCAAGTATGAAACTCAAAGCCTGAGAAAGAGGAAATGAGACAAACTTGTTTAGCTAGGGATGCTCTGTACTTCCCCTGGAAGACCAGCTTGTTTTTATTTTGCACTGTTTCAATAGATTGTCAAATATGAATTTTTATTTTATAATTAAGCTATTCATTATTTTTGTAGAAACTAACAAAGATTGATTAAATTGCCGGTAGATGAATAGTACTCTGGATTTGTGGTGCTCTTATGTGTTCGAGTTTTCTTTTGTCAGTTGACTTTTGATAAACCATTTTGATAATGTTGGTGTGTTATACTCAATTTATCATGAAATGAATTCTATTTCTGTTAAAGCTGATCAAGACTACTTGGTTTCTTTACTGTCTAATCATAACTCAAGTTGTCACAACTCAACATTGCAGCAAAGGTTCTTCCAAACCTGAAGTTAAATAAAGTTTTGTTTGTAGTTGCCTGTTTGATTTGTGTTCTGTTGAAACACTGTCTGCGGTTGAATTTACTTGGAAAACTTCTCAAGGAAGTTGTTTTCTAAATGCACAGGGAAATGTCATAAAGAGGCCATGCCCATAAATGGCTTGTCTGAAACCTGAACTAAACTGCTCGACTGATGGTGGTTTTCCACTTTTGCTATTTTGTTATTTGTTGAATCCCATGTGGGGAAAACCAGTACAAGCAGGGATGTTTTCTAGATCATTATTTCTGGAAGTTTCATCAAATTGCTCTTTTAAAATTCTATTCTCATACTTCAATTTGAAAGCAGTTATTTCTAAGGTTGATTTGATTGGTTGACTGACTCTCTAACCCTACAGAAACAAGACACTGGTTAGTTACTGCATGCTGTGATTACACCCTCGAACTGTTTATATCGTCAGTCATCTTCTGTTTTCTGAGATGATGCAAAATGTCCATCACATGACACCTAGGCTCAGTTTACCACATTACATTTAACGTTAATATTTACCTTTGGCTGAACTTCTGTCATACCACTGAAGTTAAAGGTGACATATGTAAATCTGACTTTTCCAGGTTTTAAGTGCTATAATCAGGTCCCCGGTGCATCTACCAACCAAGGAAACGTGAAAAAGATTAACCCAGTAACTTGGTTTTGGTAAGCCTTTTTCTGCAAGCGTCTGAGAAAACGAGCGTGTCTGATTTCGCTCCCTTGGTGACGTGGCAAAGGGATCTCATTATAATATTACCGCCCCTTAATCTGTAAGTTTACACCCACGGCGCCATTATTGTG
>NW_015659335.1:314961-319716 GCF_001515625.1 Sinocyclocheilus rhinocerous
CAATGTGTCGTCACGAGCCCCAGGGTTTAATTTGGATTGGTCTGTGCATGTTTTTTTTACACTCATAGATTTTGTTACCATTGCCATGCATTATACGACTGATAGACTGCAACAGTTGGAGTTAAAAAAACATCATATGTGTTCTACTGAAGAAACAAAGTCACCTACATCTTGGATGCCCTGGGGGTAAGCAGATAAATATCAAATTTTCATTTTTGGGTGAACTATCCCTTTAAAAAAGGAAAGGAAAATGGGATCCTCTGCAATGAATGGGTGCCAAACAGCTGATAAAAACGTTGCAATACTCCACAAGTAATCCACACAACTCCAGCCCATCAGTTAATGTGTTGTGAAGTGAAAAGATGCGTGTTTAAAGTCCATGTTGGATTTGTGACTTATAAACATGCAGCTTTTCACTTCACAAGACATTAACTGATGGACTAGATAGAGTGATGTTATTGTGATGTTTTTATCAGCCGTTTAGACTCTCATTCTGACGGCACCCATTCACTGCAGAGGATCCATTGGTCCAAAATCAAGTGTTTTGATGTTCAGTTCCTCCAAATCTGTTCTGATGAAGAGAACAAACTCATCTTGGATGGCTTGAGGGTAAACGTTCAGCAAATCTTCATGTTTGGGTGAACTATTCCTTTAATTACATCAAGGATGACATTGCATAGGATGATTTTCTTTTTCTTGCACACTGAAAATCAAACAATTTCTGTTGCTTTTATGTTTGGAATCGAATTGAATCTTAGGACAGTCAATAAAACTATTTTGGAACTGAATACAGCATTGAATAATTGAACACTTTACATCAATTTAACTCACTTCTATCTTTTCTCAGGTGACTCACATGGGTGTGAGTGTTTGTCTGTCTGGCTTTATGGCTATGGATATCCCGCCCCCCGCCGGGCCGCTGTGGATTCTGGGAGATGTGTTCATCGGCCGTTACTACACTGTGTTTGACAGGGAGGCAGACCGCGTGGGCTTTGCTCCTGCTAAATGAAAAGAGTAAATCACATTATTGTATTTTACTGGACCCAATGGGCCATTAGCAATACAGAAAGCACTGGTTGAAGTTGTTAAATCTATTGCCATTTGAAATATGCAACATAACATAAGAAAATCAACAAATGCCTGAGTGACAGGACGTGTTTTTCCAAGTATGAAACTCAAAGCCTGAGAAAGAGGAAATGAGACAAACTTGTTTAGCTAGGGATGCTCTGTACTTCCCCTGGAAGACCAGCTTGTTTTTATTTTGCACTGTTTCAATAGATTGTCAAATATGAATTTTTATTTTATAATTAAGCTATTCATTATTTTTGTAGAAACTAACAAAGATTGATTAAATTGCCGGTAGATGAATAGTACTCTGGATTTGTGGTGCTCTTATGTGTTCGAGTTTTCTTTTGTCAGTTGACTTTTGATAAACCATTTTGATAATGTTGGTGTGTTATACTCAATTTATCATGAAATTAATTCTATTTCTGTTAAAGCTGATCAAGACTACTTGGTTTCTTTACTGTCTAATCATAACTCAAGTTGTCACAACTCAACATTGCAGCAAAGGTTCTTCCAAACCTGAAGTTAAATAAAGTTTTGTTTGTAGTTGCCTGTTTGATTTGTGTTCTGTTGAAACACTGTCTGCGGTTGAATTTACTTGGAAAACTTCTCAAGGAAGTTGTTTTCTAAATGCACAGGGAAATGTCATAAAGAGGCCATGCCCATAAATGGCTTGTCTGAAACCTGAACTAAACTGCTCGACTGATGGTGGTTTTCCACTTTTGCTATTTTGTTATTTGTTGAATCCCATGTGGGGAAAACCAGTACAAGCAGGGATGTTTTCTAGATCATTATTTCTGGAAGTTTCATCAAATTGCTCTTTTAAAATTCTATTCTCATACTTCAATTTGAAAGCAGTTATTTCTAAGGTTGATTTGATTGGTTGACTGACTCTCTAACCCTACAGAAACAAGACACTGGTTAGTTACTGCATGCTGTGATTACACCCTCGAACTGTTTATATCGTCAGTCATCTTCTGTTTTCTGAGATGATGCAAAATGTCCATCACATGACACCTAGGCTCAGTTTACCACATTACATTTAACGTTAATATTTACCTTTGGCTGAACTTCTGTCATACCACTGAAGTTAAAGGTGACATATGTAAATCTGACTTTTCCAGGTTTTAAGTGCTATAATCAGGTCCCCGGTGCATCTACCAACCAAGGAAACGTGAAAAAGATTAACCCAGTAACTTGGTTTTGGTAAGCCTTTTTCTGCAAGCGTCTGAGAAAACGAGCGTGTCTGATTTCGCTCCCTTGGTGACGTGGCAAAGGGATCTCATTATAATATTACCGCCCCTTAATCTGTAAATTTACACCCACGGCGCCGTTATTGTGTTTTCGCAAGCGACAACGGTGTACTAGCTCTAATGCCATGGTGAAAGTTTGAGCAAAACACGCTAACTGTTCTGTCTTTGGCTGCACAGACGAGCACAGAACACTATTTAGAGTCCCAGCCTCAGAGGAGACAAGAGAGCAGTGGATTTATTGATTTATTTACTGTAGGGGAGAGTGGGGTAAGATGAGCCAGTGGGTAAGTATCTTGCCAACTGTACACTTTTATTGTCATGTGACCATATATTTTGAAACCACCCATAATTTCTGCCAGACTGTGAAAAGAAGAAACACACGGGAGGAGTGGAAGGCACCCAATTACTTTAAAAACTGCTTTTACTTTAAAAAAAAAATTTGCATAACATATGTAATGGCTGTTACATCAAAGTAAATTTATCCAGGCCTAAAAATATTTATGATGCATATAAGTGATTTGGCAATGTATAAAAAAAAACATGTAAATCATTTAGCTAAATATTAGCCTGAATTAGTAAGCAAGCTCTGATAAGAACCAGAAGATGCTTTTCATCACATTATGATCAGATATATCTTTCCACCTGTAGTCCCTTGGCCTGTTCGACATTGCAGAAAAGCTACCATGCCAAGAATCTTTTGACTAAATTGTTCATTAGTTTCAGTGACATTTATTCCTTCGTTCTAATTCAGTTTTTTTTATTTAATTTTACTCAACAAACTCTGTTTAGTCTGTTTTTGGGAAGATTACAACTTTGGTGTTAAACATATTGTTTCAGAAATGCAAACAATTAAAGATTTAAATTTTCATTTGGTTGGTTTTATGTTGTTTACATTAGCTTTAAGAAAAGAAATAAGACTGTTTCCCTTATCTTGAGGACCACATAAGTAAAAAGTGGCTCATCTTACCCCACTCTCCCCTATATTGCTGCTGCCACACAGATCTAAAATATACATGCGATTTATTTCCCAGCAGTTTACCTTCACAGACATAACCGACTGTTTTTTTAAGTCATGTGTGTTTTTAACGTAAACTTGTGTGTGAATGAGAACTTAGTTTAGTACTCACATGGCAAACTGCGCCAAAGGAACACTTTTTTACAAGAAGCCATATTTTTAGAACTTTTTGTCATAGATACATTCTGATAATTTAAAATGATAGGAAACATCCTGAAGTTACTTTAGATACTTTGATTGTACTTCTGCGTCATTTTCCCTTATCTTGAGGACCACATAAGTAAAAAGTGGCTCATCTTACCCCACTCTCCCCTATATTGCTGCTGCCACACAGATCTAAAATATACATGCGATTTATTTCCCAGCAGTTTATCAGAACCAGAACAGATGTTTTTAGCAGGTCCAAGCTGTAATGGAGCAGCTCTATTCTGGAAAAGGGGGCAGGGAGCAGCAGCTCATTTGCATTTAAATAAACAGGCCCAGAAATAGCGTGTTTCTGCTTCCACTCAAAATAGGCATTTTCAAAATGTTATAATAAATGATCTGTGGAGTATTTTGAGCTGGAATTTCACAGACACATTCTGGGGACACCAGAGACTTATATTACATATTGTAAAAATGGGCATAATATGTCTCCTGGTTTGTCTTCAGCACAGATCTAATTTCAAAGTCATAAAAACTGTGTTGTTAAGATTGTTAAATGTTTAAAAAAAAATCTCTTATGCACCAAGGCTGCATTTATTTGTTTAAAAATACAGTAAAAACAGTAATATGGTAGTTGTTTTCTATTTTAATACATTATTGTGATGCAAAGCTGAATTTTCAGCATCATTACTCCAGTCTTCAGTGTCACATGATCCTTCAGAAATCATTCTAATATGTTGATTTGCTGCTCAGCAAACATTTCTTATTAAATACTCATTTCTGAAACTTTTTGTGGAAACTGATATATATTAAAAATTAAGAAATATAAATAATTATGAAATAGAAATCTTTTGTGACATAAAAGTCTTTACAGTCACTTTATCAATTTAATGCATTCTTGCTGAATAAAAGTATTAAAGGGTTAGTTCACCCAAAAATGAAAATTAGCCCATAAATTACTCACCCTCAAGGCATCCTAGGTGTATATGACTTTCTTCTTTCAGACGAATCCAGTCGGAGTTATATTAAAAATAGTCTTTGATCTTTCAAGCTGTTTAATGGCAGTCAGCGGGTGTTGCAGTGCTTCAGTCCAAAAGAAGTGTAAAAACAGTAATATGGTAGTTGTTTTCTATTTTAATACATTATTGTGATGCAAAGCTGAATTTTCAGCATCATTACTCCAGTCTTCAGTGTCACATGATCCTTCAGAAATCATTCTAATATGCTTGGTGCTCAAGAAACATTTCTTGTTATTATCAATGCTGAAAACATGAAAGG
>NW_015659335.1:319916-320306 GCF_001515625.1 Sinocyclocheilus rhinocerous
CCTGTTGCATTACAGTACATGAAAGTTCACTTACCACATACACAGAGTAAGGAGAAATGTCTGATAGGACGATGGTGAATGATTTGCAGATCCTGAGCACCAATGACAAACATCTAATCTTGTCAAATGTGTGGTAAGTACTGCCTCTCCATAGAGTCCTTGTGATGGCGAATCTCGAAAGTGAAAATGAAAGTAAAATGAGAGCGCGCAATCGAAAGCGGTTTCAATAGCGGCTCCCTAATGCCCGCAATTTATATACAGTCACCTATACTTACCCAACAACATAATTGCGAGAAAAAGTGTTGAAATATATTTTTTTATCCTCCCATCTCGTAGGCTATTTATTCCCTTTAGGGTTTCCGTAGTACACTTCATTTCCTTTCCGAACAC
>NW_015659335.1:320801-360328 GCF_001515625.1 Sinocyclocheilus rhinocerous
ATGGGTGCTTTTTATTTAACTTCTTTTGGACTGAAGCACTGCAACACCCGCTGACTGCCATTAAACAGCTCGAAAGATCAAAGACAATTTTTAATATAACTCCGTCTGGATTCATCTGAAAGAAGAGTCATATACACCTAGGATGCCTTGAGGGTGAGTAATTTATGGGCTAATTTTCATTTTTGGGTGAACTAACCCTTTAATTTCTTAAAAAAGAAAAAAAAAAGAAAAGAAAAATCTAACCCCAAACATTGGTCTGTCAACTATTGGATTTGCACAAATAATTCACAATAACACTGTAATACAGTTTCACTCCATTAGACTTTATATTCATCCTTTGCTCTGTATTGCAGCCCAGAGAGCCGAGGCACAAAACACTCTTACAGAACAAATGATACAAAGTGCTGTTTAATAAAAATACAACTCACCAGGAAATGAAGACACAAGTACACAAGCATCACATGCAATGTACTAGGCCAAGCTGAACTCCACTAGCAGATCTACTTTTGGATTCGGTGCTGCCCTTTCATATCATTCGCTAGGTGTTTCTGCTACATCACACAGGTGTTCTGGTTACACAAGCAAAATAAATGCTTCGATACATAAGATTTTCTGCGAGTTTTGGCATTTCATATCAGAGACGTAGCCTATTGTATATTTTGTTTGAACAAACGTCACTCTCCAAGCACAAAGTATGATCATAACAAGATATACATAAATACTTTTACACTGGTTTTTTGTTACATTTGTACAATCAATACAAAAATACTAAAATGTCTCTATGAAGTCTGGTTTATTATAGGCTTCTATGTACATCTACACAGATGCACACAATACCAGCTTTCGATTCACCCAAAATTTCCATATAACCCACAGCCTCAAAACATTAAACAGAGAGTGTTTTTAAATTATTATATAGATTTAAGTAGGTCTGCATGGGTTCCCTTGGTTTACTAGGCAGCTTTAATACAATAAAAAAAAATCACATCTACTCTTTGTATAGCCATTCTAAAGATGGTTAAAGATGTGTTTTGATTATTAATTCAGGTATTTATCTTCATCTGGTTTCAGCCGTGTGTTAATAACCCGTGTTGACCATTTAAACATCATATCTCTTTAACATTTCTATGAGTGACTTCTGAAAGATAATTAAGATAACGTATCTGAAAACAAGCACTGTATGCTACATTATAAACTAATAAAAATCTTAACATAATACTCCAGTAGCACTCCTTGTATTGTAAGTAATTTGCATATATGGCACAAACCGACAAGAAAGATGGAAATACGTTTATGAAAAATCACTGGAAATTTAGTAACTGAAAGATAATTTTGAGAACCTGCCATGTGATTAATCTAAAACAGCTCCCCATGTCATATATATATTTCTCTAAATTCACTCTGATGAAAGTATTTTGATGAATCCAAGAACAAATTGGAGAAAATACCACGGAACAAATAACTGCGGAACATAAAACCATGAATTTCATAAATCAAATATAACATGTCAAATGAACGCCATAGAAACTCATGGCATTTTGGGTAACAGAAAACACATAAGAGATGATGGTGCTTGAATTTATAATAAAATATCACTGAAGTCAGAATCTGATTCTCCACTAGATAAATATATAATCAACATGACACTTCACTGTGCATTAGGACAATCAAAAACACTGAAATTATATAAGATGGGCCACATAAAATATGACCAACAGATGAGGTTGTAGTACCTGAAAATAACTGATGATGGTATGACTGATAAAAAAATGATCTACTGAGAACAAGCCATGTATGAAAAGGATGCCATTATTTTGGTTTGTGTATCAGCTCAACTCAAAAAGTGGTAGCATATGTGAATGTGTGTTTGCTAAACAGTTCTCAAAAGGCTCTCTGGGTCGGACAATGCACAGTAGAGTGTGTATCCCAGTTCATCTATTTCCTGTGGCGTTAGCTCACAGAACAGATTGACTTTGAGATTAAGGATGCAGGGTAGCCTCCCAGCCTCTAGGTGTCCCACTAGTGCACGAAGCAGCTGCATGAAACGATCGGCGAGAGCTTCCTGAGTCCAATCGCCCTCCTGTTTGCTCAGGAGAAGGATTGCATTAGTGAGCTGGCTTGCGTTTAATCGTGCCAGCGCTGGATTTAGTTTAAACGCAGCTTTAATGACTTTAAGACATGCGCAACGGCACCCGGCGTCTTCCTGATCGAGCGCACGCAACTTTGCCGTTTCTGCCACGCGAAAACTCTGCCGCCACAGGTTCTCATGTCGTTCTGCGGCCAATCGATGCGGTTTGGCGATCAGCGAGACGCCGTCTTCCATAACAAGCAATGGGAGGAAGTCCACATAAAGGCGACGGTCTGTTTCATACTGCACTTCTAGCGTAAGCGTTTCTGACGGGACCACCGGTCGGATGATGTAATCTAAAACACTACCGATGGCGGGCCAGTTGATGGAGCCAGCGACAAGCTTCTCGAAAACTTCTAGGACGCTCTTTGGGGAAAGGTAGCCACCCACCATGCAAATAAAAATCACATCTGCTCTTTGTTTAGCCATTCTAAAGATGTGTTTTGATTATTAATTCAGGTATTTATCTTCATCTGATTTCAGCAGTGTGGTAATAACCCGTGTCGACCATTTAAATAACATCATATCCATTCAACATTTCTGAGTTGCTTTTACAGGATAAAGTAACTGAAAATAAGCAATTAGGTAAAATAGGTTATTTGCATATTTTAATGTCACAAACTGACAAGAAAGATGGAAATATGGGGGAGAAACACGATCAAATAAACATGATCTTTTTCTTAAACATTATTATCACTATGCAACTGATTTTGAATAATGGACAGAAATCCTCTGAAAAAGATTATGTTATTTTAGGCATTTTTTTTACTGTGTTTTAATTACATTTGCCTTCCAATAATTTAATATTTCAGAAAGTTGGTTTACTAAAAATAATTAAATTATACAATCACACAGAGTTGCAAGCATTTCTGAAAAGATCACAGGAAATTTAGTAACTGAAAGATAATTCAGAGACCCTGCCATCTGATTAATCTAAAACGGCTCTCTGTGTCATATATTTTTCTAAAGGAAAGTATTTTGACGAATCCAAGAACAAAATCGGAGAAAATACTGAACAATGTTCCACGTAACGAATAACTGGGAAACATAAAATCATGAATTTCACAGATCAAATGTAACATGTCAAATTACCACCAGATACTCATCGCCGTTTGGGTAACAACAGAAACACATAAGTGATGACGGTGCTTGAATCTATAAGAAAATATCACCGAATCAATCTGATTCTTCACTAGATAAATATATAATCGTTATGATACTTCACTGTGCATTAGAAAAGTCAAAAACACTGAAATTATATAAGACGGCCATATAAAATATGACCAACGGATGAGGTTGTAGAACCTGAAAATAACTTATGATGGTACGACTGACAAAAACAATTGAGGTTCCTGATCTACTCCGAACAAGACACGTATGAAAACATTGCCATTATTGCCAACTCAATTCTGTGCGGGGAAAAAAAAGTGGTGGGCATATGTGCATGCGTGTTTTCTAAACAGTTCTCAAAAGGCTCTCTGGGTCAGACAATGCACAGTATAGTGTGTATCCCAGTTCATCTATTTCCTGTGGTGTTAGCTCACAGAACAGATTGACTTTGAGACTGAAGATGCAGGGTAACCTCCCAGCCTCTAGGTGTCCCACTAGTGCACGAAGCAGCTGCATGAAACGATCGGCGAGAGCTTCCTGAGTCCAATCGCCCTCCTGTTTGCTCAGGAGAAGGATTGCATTAGTGAGCTGGCTTGCGTTTAATCGTGCCAGCGCTGGATTTAGTTTAAACGCAGCTTTAATGACTTTAAGACATGCGCAACGGCACCCGGCGTCTTCCTGATCGAGCGCACGCAACTTTGCCGTTTCTGCCACGCGAAAACTCTGCCGCCACAGGTTCTCATGTCGTTCTGCGGCCAATCGATGCGGTTTGGCGATCAGCGAGACGCCGTCTTCCATAACAAGCAATGGGAGGAAGTCCACATAAAGGCGACGGTCTGTTTCATACTGCACTTCTAGCGTAAGCGTTTCTGACGGGACCACCGGTCGGATGATGTAATCTAAAACACTACCGATGGCGGGCCAGTTGATGGAGCCAGCGACAAGCTTCTCGAAAACTTCTAGGACGCTCTTTGGGGAAAGGTAGCCACCCACCATGCAGCGGTCCCAGTAGCTGCTTCCAC
Source organism: Sinocyclocheilus rhinocerous (assembly GCF_001515625.1). NCBI lineage: Eukaryota > Metazoa > Chordata > Actinopteri > Cypriniformes > Cyprinidae > Sinocyclocheilus > Sinocyclocheilus rhinocerous. The sequence continues at coordinate 325,062 of NW_015659335.1, forward strand.
GCGGGAAGTACTCCAGGTTTTCCCGACGAACCAGCCAGAAGCCAGGAACATTCATGATGGTGTCCTCACCAGGAATGGATGACCAGAGATTCTTCTCAAGGATCAAGGGTACCATTAGCTGGGCGTGGTCAGCAGTCACCACCTAAAAATGTGAAAAATGAAGAGTGAGGGGTGAATTAAAAACCATTCAAAATATTGGAAATTAATACTTGAATTCAGCAAGCATGCATTAAATTGATCAAAAGTGACAGTAAAGACAGAAGTGACAGAAAAGATTTCGGTTTCAAATAAATGCTGTTCATTTGAATATTCTATTTATCAGAAAATCCTGATAAAATGTGTCACGGCTTCCACAAAAATATTAAGCAGCACAACTGTTTTCAACACTGATAATAAGAAGACATTTCTTCAGTATATTAGACTGATTTCTGAAGGATCATGTGACACTGAAGACTGGAGTAATGATGCTGAAAATTCAGCTTTAACATCACAGGAATAAATGACATTTTAAAGGGGTCATATGATGCTTTTTTTAAAGATCATTATTTTGTGTAGTTGGTGTAACAGAATATGTTGACATGCTTTAATGTTCAAAAAACACATTATTTTTCAAATACTGTACATTATTGTAGGTCCTCTATGCCCCGCCTCTCTCAAACGCTTCGTTTTCTACAAAGTCCCTCCTTCCGACAAGCGCAGTCTGCTCTGATTGGCCAGCTGACCCAGTGCACTGTGATTGGCCGAACACCGCAAGCACTCCTCCGAAATGTAACGCCCCTTACCATAATCACGAGCGTCACAAATACTTAAACTAATAGCAAAACATACTTACAGTAGCTGATTCAGAAGTGCCAGATTGTCATAGCAAAGTCAGAATTACCTCCTCTCCTAGGTTCATGAAACGGTCGTCCATAAAATGCATTGCTGTTCTGTTGTAAGTAATCTTAAAGATTCCTAAATGCATCTACTTTCGTAAGGCCAAATAAAGTGCTTTTGCTTTCGCCTAGAAACACACAGCGTCTCTCTGACATGGCTGCTTCAACACTAACTGCGGTTACTGAAACCATGCCTTCTTTCTTTGCGTGCACATTTGGGCGCATTATGCAAATATTTCCACATGGTGAGGTAGATATGTGGGGGCGTGTTAGAACGAGCCGTTTTAGGGGGGCGTGGCAGAGTCTTAACTTTGATAAAGAATATCTCTTTGGTTTTGAGACTTTAGTCTTTGCAACTTCAGGGATCTTATCTATGCACAATCAGCTTGTAACACTCCAAAGAGAAAGGAAAACTTGAAATCGCATCATATGACCCCTTTAAAATATATTCAAATAGAAAACAGTTATTTTAAACTGTAATAATATTTCACAATATTTCTGTTTTTACTGTATTTTTGATTAAATAAATGCAGCCTTGGTGAGCAGAAGAGACTTTAACAAGATTAAAAACCTTATTGACCCCAAACTGTATATCAAAAGCACTTCAATAAAGCCATGTTTTTCCTATATTCTTGCTAATTATGTGACAGAATTAAAACACCCTTCTCAGAATTGATCACCCTTGTTCTCACCTGAAGGTCGTCGTATAGACTTCCGCTCAGGTACATTTCTCGTAGAGGCATATCCGGCAGTTTGGCGTGGAGAAAGACTCTGAGCTCCGCACAGATATCCAACGCGGCACGGCGAGCGACGGCCTGCTCCTCCGAGGGGATCGCCACTCGTTCATGAAAGAAGGCCCAGAGGTGTTCCTGCAGTGAGAGGCGCATCCGTGCCTTCTGGAGTTCAGCCTTACCAGGGCGGCCACCACCACGGCCCATAACACAATGTAAAGAATCTAAACAAAAAAAAAACAGAAGAAAACAAAAAAGAGACATATGGAATCAATTTAGCATACTTAAACATTCAGACAGCTTCCAAAGTTCAAAACCTGGTAGAATAATTCTACTTAATCACAACACACAGCCTAAAGCAACACAATCTTTAATCTTACTTTACATCGACTAGTAATTCAGACCAACTAGTCAAAATAATTACACATATCCCTAATGCCCATACAACAAATGAAGGGTCTACAGAAATCTACAATGTGTTAGTTAAAGAAGGGTTTAAATACCCACTGAGCAAGTGGAGCAGACACTCCAATATGTACAAGCCTGGTAAACAATAAGGATACAGGTTAGGATGAGATAAACCAGGGAAAACTGTGTCCATGATGGCCCAGGATAAAATAAATGAATAAAGGTTCATTAAAATGACAAATTATGAATGAAAATAAAAAATAAATAGATTAAAAAAAAAATAACTTTCCTCAAATCTATAAAAAAAAAAAAAAATTCAATATGGAACAAACCTAAAACAAACAAACAGTTGAAAAGCACACATTTTCTCATGGCTGTTGCATTCAAAAGCACAGGATGTTAAGTATGCAAGGCACCAGAGATTCATTACCTGGCTTGAAGGAGCTGGAGGAGGTGGGGAGCGTCTGTAGAGAGCGGCTGACGTTCTGTTTCATGTCATGGTTCAGCGTCCGTGGTGACGACCCCAGCCAGCTCGGCTCCTCCCAGCTTCTTCGTCCTGACGGGTCGGCTTTAGTGGGACTGGATGGGGCACTGAGTGTTCGATCGTACATCTGAGACAAAGCAAACTCATTCATACACTAATAATAATAATAATGAAAATATCTACAGTGCTGGTAACAAAGTATGTACTTTAAGGGATCTTTTTTTCTTCTTCTCATGAGGTACACTTAAAAAAAAAAGCTACAGAACTTGTGCAGGTCTCTTGCATAGGATATTAAACAAAGTTGACTTCCTTCCATCCTTCCATAACAACATCTTTACAAAGCCGAATTACATTGTGACAGAGTCATAAAATAATCCACACTGAATTGTGATGCTCAAAGTGCTAAAATCAAACTGAAATGATCAGAGACATTGTGAAAACTAAACTTTATCTGCCATTTCATATCATTTGGACTGTGACTCAAGTCGTTTTTGCTGCTCAGTTTCAATAAAAGCTCTTTCAGAAAGACTGGAAGTTAGTTTTCAAGATCACTGGAAAAGTGATTCCTTATGACATGACCCCTTTAATATACCCATAGGATCGAAGAGCATTACAACCTGTTCCTGTACTCACTCTTTTGACCGCCAGTGTGGCGATCCCGAGCATGGCTGCTCCCCCGACTCCCAGCACCAGCTTTGCATTAGAGAGCACAAAGTCGATTGCTGTGCCAAGCCCATTGTCATCTTTCTTTCCCTTCCGATCCCCGTTCACTCCTGCCATCGATCTTTCCCCTCCCTGAGACAAAGCAAGAAAGAGGGAAAAGAAAATAAATGGATTTTCTCATCAACTACAAGTTGTGTAATATGCAGAGCTTATTTGCAGTTCACGAAGTGATGACATCACGTGAATCAATGTCACATGACATGTTCTAGTTATGTCAGCAAATGGCTTGTGTTGTTATTGGTAAAAAGTTTAGACAGAGAGAAACAGGTATGCCAGGGCTCGATATAAGAGGGAAAGACAGTTTATAAAACGTTAAATATATCAAAATATATGAAAAATGTTAAATGACAGTTATTTTACCTTTTACCCTTAAACCCTTAAAAGAAAATCAAATATGTTAACACAGTAGACCTGTGCATTCAGTCTTAAAGTGACAGTAGCCTAATATACCTACTGCTGTCTGTGTCATTAATGTTAATCAAACAACAAAAGACAAAGAGAAAATCTCTTGACTGAATGACTTCTAATTTGAGCTTTAATAAGGATTAATCTTGGTATTATAATGGTATCTAAATTTTGGCGTCATAAAAACCTTATTTATTATAATGCAAGATTAAATGGGTTAAAACAACAAAAACAGTAACTATTCATGTTTATTTATTTGTGGCTGGGACAGTGAAAATTCTTAGCGTCGAGCCATGTACAGACCAGTGTCATTTTATAATTTTTTATATACTACTAGTTTTAATTAATATTTTGAGTTAGCGTTTATTGCTATTTTTATATTATCAGTTTTCATTTTAACTTTAAACAATTCTGTTATGTGCTTTTGTAATTTTTATTATTATTTTTCTATATTTCCATTTATTTTTTATTCAGGTTTAGTTTCTATTTATTTCTAGTTAGTAATTTTAGTCCTTCAATTTATTTTAATTAGGTGCCATGGGAATTTTTCACATTTCAAGTTTTCATCTAATATGTATATAATATTCAATCATAATAATACTACTACTACTAATAAAAACACTAAGAATATGTTTTATTTTAGCTTCATCTCAACTGACAACAAAATAATTACGTTTTAGCTAATGATAAAAACATCAAGCAAATGCAAACTGGCTACAATGTTTCTGATGCAGAAATTCCTTCTTACCGACTAGCGGTCAAACTTTCTCTTGCTGATGGACCGCTTCTTCTACACCAACCCACCCAGCCCGCTGTTGAGGAAGAACTGGCCTCTCTTCAGCGCGTCCTCTCTCTCTGCTGGGGCGCTGAGGGTCTGACAGCGCCGGAACTCTCGGGTCACTGCGCGCCGGTAGTAATCACGGTCGGTGTACTGTAGGTGTTGGCCTGCACGGAGCAGTGCTCGGTACAGCTGCAGCACAGCACTGCGGGACCAGCCGCCCATCAGGGAGAGTTCAGAGCGGGCAGAGACAGACGTCTCACACGCACCTGCAAAAAGAAGTGGATGCTTTAATACCACCCTACAATAGATGACAACAGGTCACTGACCACACCAAAGTGCTGTGGTTACTGCTGTCACAGTGCTATCAGATTCAACAAACAGCTGACACACCCAAACCGCATTCAAATCACCACAATTCAGTGCTCTTCTTCAAACAAGGACAGTCCACAGTGTGTCCTTTCAAAACAAACACACATAAAACGTGCGACTTCTTGACCACATTCTCAGTCATGTGACCCTGTAATTACATGTGCAATGTCACCGCACTTCAAATGCAAACTGGCTACAATGTTTCTGATGCAGAAATTCCTTCTTACCAACTAGCGGTCAAACTTTCTCTTGCTGATGGACCGCTTCTTCTACACCAACCCACCCAGTCCGCTGATGAGGAAGAACTGGCCTCTCTTCAGCGCGTCCTCTCTCTCTGCTGGGGCGCTGAGGGTCTGACAGCGCCGGAACTCTCGGGTCACTGCGCGCCGGTAGTAATCACGGTCGGTGTACTGTAGGTGTTGGCCTGCACGGAGCAGTGCTCGGTACAGCTGCAGCACAGCACTGCGGGACCAGCCGCCCATCAGGGAGAGTTCAGAGCGGGCAGAGACAGACGTCTCACACGCACCTGCAAAAGGAAGTGGATGCTTTAATACCACCCTACAATAGATGACAACAGGTCACTGACCACACCAAAGTGCTGTGGTTACTGCTGTCACAGTGCTATCAGATTCAACAAACAGCTGACACACCCAAACCGCATTCAAATCACCACAATTCAGTGCTCTTCTTCAAACAAGGACAGTCCACATAAAACGTGCGACTTCTTGACCACATTCTCAGTCATGTGACCCTGTAATTACATGTGCAATGTCACCGCACTTGTTATTCCCATTATTAACGTTGGGGATTTATAAAATGCATACATAATTTTTAAAAAACGCCTTAACGTCACTTGATAGCTGATCAAATAAAATAGGAGACTCACTGAACTATTGCCTTTATAACCACTGCGACAGATTTCCAGCCTGTTCCACACCTAATATTTAGGATTATCAGGTAAAAAAATAAAAATAAACAAATATATACGTTGGTACATTAATCGCACGATCTAGGGGAAGCAATTCAAGCGAATGTGTATGAAAAGTAGACGTTTATAAACAGAGCGGTAGTTATTTGCATGCTACCGTTAGCTAGCCTCTTCTCCAGTGACCTTCTTTAACTGTGTAAATATGCCAATAGTCTCAACCTCTGAGGTCTCATATACTTCATAAACTCATATTCGGAGCCGATAAAAAACTTGAACTCACGTTTGAAATAGACAGAAATGAATGTTTAGCTTGTCAAAGGTGGAGGAGATCAGTCTTCAGTGCGGGGTCGACCAATGCCGCTCCGGAAGAAGATTGGTAAGTGACTAGAAACTAACTTCCGGGATTATTGGAACAAGTTTTTAGCCAGGGCCGTGGCTCAAATTAAACAAACCCTTCATTTAGAACTTTGTGACATTTTACTTTGTTTTCCAAACCCATATTTTTCTGAAAAGCAAAATTACATTATCAATTTTTGAATTATGTTAGCAAAGTTTTATATTCATTACACAAAAAATAACTCAAAAGGAACCCTCATATTACTTTTGTAACACGGATCTCAGAATATACTTTGAAAATATGAGATCACAAAACAAGAAGCTTATAAAAACAATAACAATTCTAAAGCTTTTCAAATTTATGTAACTGCCCCAATGTTACATAGCACCTTTTTATCCTCGTATTTATTTTATTTTAAATTTTTAAAAAAAAGTATATGTTCATTTTATGTTTTTGTTGTTATTCACGACACTGGCTGGAAATTTGGCTTGTACTTTGTGCATTGTACTTGTGTGTGATTGAACTAAAAAAAAAAAAGGGGCTGTGGCTCAAAACGGACTGATCTAGTTAGCACTTTCAGTGCATTTTATAATTTTTTTTTTGTAATACTTTCAAAATGCATTTTATGGACTTTAAATCAAACTATGAACTATGAAAGTAGTAATTATTGATATGAACATAAGCACACACAAACACAGGCTTCCGTGTTTTATGGGTTCATTCCATAGACGTAATGGTTTTTTATACTGTACAAATTGTATTTTCTATCCCCTTATCCTGACCCTACCCCTAAACCTACCCCTCACACAAAACGTTCTGCATTTTTAGATAAATAAATAAATCTGTATGATTTATAAGCTTGTTTCCTCATGGGGACCAAAAAAATGTCAAAGGTCAAAAGGTCAAAGTTTATTGTTATTACCATACTTGTGGGGGACATTTTTTTGGTCCCCATAACGCCTGTTTCACACATACTCCGTCTGCAGTGTGTATGCGGTCCGTGTGCGTTACATATGCGGTGCAGAAGCAGCACAGACTCATTGTGCTTTCGCACAGGACGCGTTTGCAGTCCGCTCCTGATCTGCGGCAGTTTACCACAAACACAACATCTATCCATTATTTTGATTTCAAATCCAAACATAGTTAGCCTATACTGAAAGTGCTTTTTCAGCATTGAAAAATTTCTCAATTTAGGTCCCCACCATGACACGAGTCCCCATGAGTCTGTGTGTATTCAGGTTTAAGTCCCCACCAGAATAGAAAAACAGGTACACACATCACACACACACACACACACACACACACACACACACGTGTGTATATGTGTGTGTGTAAACATATCCATGAATTATTGTTCCTTTCTTATTCATTTTGTCATAGTCTGATTAAATTGTGATGAAATAGTTCAGGACTTTGAGGGGGGAAACTGTAATGCATGTATATTTACTAATGACATTGTTAGTAAATACATTAAATTACTGACACTAGTGAAAATGTGTTTTAAAGTTTATTGTCAAAAAATCCACAGTGGCAAAATTGACAATAAGTTGAGGAACCCAATCAAACTTCTTGACAAGAAGCAATAAACATACAATTTTTCAAGTTATGCTTGATGAGGACATGTGGTTAGTCTGAATAAGTTGGACGTCATTGTTCATAATTTGGACGTCTGATAACAAAAAGCACCTTTCTCACGTGAGGCATTACTTGCTCAATACATTCTTTGTTCAGCTAGCAGGAGACACTCACACGCGACAAAAATCATCTCCACACAGTACATCACATGACTTTTTTTTTTTTAGGTTTCCATGTCTGAACTCTCCTTCTTCCACCATGTCTTTTAGTTCGATAAATGTCCAGATTATATCACTGTCATACTATGATATCCTAAAACTGATGAATGAGATTATAAAGCAATACTAAGCTAATTTAAATTCAAGCCTAAATTCACAGTACAAGGAATGAATTCACATGTTGCAGGTCTTTCTGAATGAAGGAAGAAGGTGAATGCAGAAAGAACATGATGATTGCGGGTCATTCGATTTATAATCTCACTGTTTCCGAACGAGAGAACAAGCCATAATTAAACACACATAATTAAACACATTATTACAGCATACTGGTAAGGATCAAATGCAGCTTGCACACAGACAATCTACAAAACACAGTTTATATAAAGACTTTGCTCTATAATAAGTAGCTTCTGCAGGAGTTAATGTTCAGAATAAAACTGTAGTATCAAAAATGGTGTACAGTTGTAGAAACTATAAATGAGACTGACCTTATACTCTTTTATTGCATATACAGAAAAGGAAAGTCAGTGTGACAATCTGCCTGTTATACTGTCCATGTCTATTGGGAGATAGGAAATTAAATTTCTTAATTGGAATCACTAGGTTCAGATTACAGCCCTCTTCTTGCTTGTTCACTGCAACAAAAGCTTGTTGCACTCTAGCTCTCATCGCATTGACAAGTCGACATAAACTTTGGAAGTCTTTACTGCCCTGAGGTGAGTTGAATGTTTCTATATTGCTTTTTACTTAATATTTCTGCTCTGACATTGAAGTACACACGTTTGTTGACAAACCTTAAATAATTGTACAAAAATCTAAGAAATCACATTTTGCATACATGAGCAAATTGCATAGGATTAAAATCAAGTAATAAAAAAGTAATAAAAGTTTTAACTGAATTAGGGTAAACCCAACTTTAACCCACTAGCCATGTGCATTGGTTTGTAGTACTAAATTAAAAAATATTTTATATATATATATATATATTTTTTTTTTTTTCAGAATATACTAATTTGTTTAATGTCGTACAGCCACAAAACATATAACAAAATAACCAAAATACATACAATTCAAACGTTTATACAAATATATGCTGGCTTCATTTGTGATTGAAAAAAGAAAAGATAAATACTGAAAAATTTATTTCATGCATTAGAATGCCAGATCTGTATGTAAAATGTATTAAGTTCTTTGCTAGAAAATATATCTTAAACCAAACAAGATGGTTTGTTGGTCTTAGCTGATTTAGGTTGGTCGCACAGCATGGTTTAGGGGTGGTTTAAGCTGTTTTAAGCAGGCTAATGTAATATTTTGCAGGCAATTAATATTGTAAGAATATTGTGTTATGCTTTACTGAATGAGTATGCTAAGGCAAATTTGTCTAATAATAATGAATTTACTTGTAATCGTACTTACTTGGGTGTTGCTCCTAATTAAGGTGAATGAATTCAGTAGTAATCAATGACATCACATGATCAAGGTTACCTACAGTGAACTTCCATGTCACCAGGGAGCATAAATGGAAAAAAGAAAGACAGCATTACAAGAGTTACAAAAAGAGACACGGCATGATTAAATCAGGCTAAATCAAATTATACAACTAGGGACATGCAGCATGAGACATATTCCCATGACAACTGGCTATACAAACAGCATGCTATACTCATTATGGCCACATGGTCAAAAAGTAATTTTGAGTATGTGCACCTTTGGAATGTGTAAAGGTTGCCAAATCATTGTGTACATTAAAAATGCTCATCCTTAGATGTATTGTATGCCTTTTAAACATGCGTGTAGAGTCAAACTACATTTCCAAGCCACACTGAGACTTTGTGCTGGAAATAAGCCACTTTATTAATCCATGTAATGAAATGATTGAATTACACATGACAAAAAAAGTCATGTGTCACATGTACCCTGAGAAAACGCACTGGTGTACTCATTCAAACATGGACTTAAATTTAAATCACATGACACAATTGTAGCATGTGGTCTAAAGTTTTATGTTTTGTCCTCTACTCTACAGGATGGCGCAATCTGATTATCCTATTCCAGAACTGGATGTTACGCTCCAGGAGGCTAGTCGGGTGCTTCAGCTCACTTTAAATCCTGACCAGTACCAACACTACAAAACTGCCCTTCTTCAGCAGAAAGATGCACTCCAGGAAGTCCAAGAACAGCTGAAGAAACACGTCTCTGGACGTGAGAACTGGGTGACTGAGGAATTCAAAAAGCGGCTGCTCTCCTGCTACGATCCTCTGCCCAATTCCACTGCTATTCCTTCTGTCCTGCCCTCCTCTAAGCTTAAGGGGGAGTTTGCACAGACAGAGCGGGCTACGGCCCTGCTGTGGGCAGTTGCTAAGCTGTACAGTGAACCATGGCTGGTGGAAGGGGATGTACCAACTGAGCGAACACAACAGTCGCAGGTTTTTGCGGCTAGTCGCCTACCAGGCAAGAGCCAGGATGAGCTAAAGGTGAAGTTTTGGTTCCATTATTTTTTTACATCTAACTTCCAGTTTTTACTATTGTATGATTCTTTAGCAAAGTAATTTTTTGAAATACTGACTCAATCTTAATGACATATTTTCTCGGCCTTAATGTTCCAGACATACCCAGACAGCCTTCACGCCATATTGACCTGTCGAGGGGGTATATTTCCGATTCAAATTTTATGGCAACCAAGTTCAGGGGAATCTCTTTCTCCTTTACCTCTCAATGACATCTATGCCCAACTGGTGCATGCAATGAGTCACCCAGCAGCATCCCCCAAACAAGACCCGTCTACTATTTGTGGTCTGTCTTCTCTTCATCGCCAAGTCTGGCATTCTGTGAGAAAGGATATTTTAAATGCAGGGGGAGAAGCAGCAGTTTCGCTTGAAACGATGGAGAGTGCCATTCTGGCTGTTTCCCTGGAAGACAGCCCAGCACCGGCTGATCTTGCAAATATACTCAATGCTGTCCGGCTAGGAGAGAAAGATGGCAGATGTTTGAGATACTATGATAAGGTATGTAAAATCAAATTAGGATGTTTAAAATTAGCACTTTATAATTAGTACTGTGTAGTAGGAAGCTTAAGTTCCCATGCTAATCAGGGTTTGGCAAGATTCATAATTTAAGAATTGTATCGCTTTCAATTCATGTCTTGGATTTTGAATGGAATTGGCCCCACCCCACAGGAAGTTTATCTATCTATCAGGCCTATAAACCCAAACTTCAAAGCTTTTTAAACTTTTTTTCAAATAAAAAAGTCATATTAATTACTTTGCATTTTAAAATATTTTAACTCTAATTCTTACATTAAACTTTTGCAACTTGTTTGTAAACTAAAATTCCATTCAAAAAACTGAACTGGAATTTAAAGGCATTCTCAATTCCATTTTAAATGACGCACAACCCCTGATAATTTATTTTAACAAACATACCTACAATGTTTTTAGTAAGATAAAATCAAGTACTATTAAGATTAATGGATTAATACATATTATTACCTCAACTGTCTGTAATGTTTAGATATGACTGGCAGAATGACATAACTATTTACCATCTCCATCAACAGGTGGTGAACTTGGTGGTTTTTAAAGATGGACAAGCAGGCATGTTGTTCGAGCATAGTGCCCTGGATGGAATGGTAGCTGGACTTGTCGTTGAACGTCTGTGGCAGCTCTCAGAATCAGAAAACATAGAAATGATAAACACCCAAACCAATAGTTTAGCTCCACCCTCAAATGCTAGTTCCCTTCATCCTAAACCTCTGAAAATGCCACTGGAAGGCATAACTATGCCAAATCCGTCTCTTTCTAGCCTTCTACAAGCCAGCCAGTCTGTCATAACTTTTGAAGTTTCATCTTACCCAGATGTGTTCACCACCTTAAGGGGCCACAGAGGTTTATATGATGCATGGATTAATTTTACTTTGCAGCTATCCTTGAGGCAAACACTTGGGGATGCAGCTACTAGCCTTATCATGGTGACACCTACTCACATGCGTCACTTCAAACACGGCCGCTGTGATCCCACATACTCCACAACTGTGAGATCTCACCAGCTTGTTACAGCACTAGCGTTCTGCATTGGCCCAGACAAGGTTCCCCGGTACACAAATGAGCTTTTCAGGCTCTTTCACCTTGCCTTTTTAGAGCACAAAAACCTAATTAAAGCCACAAAACTTGGCCTTGGTGTGGGGCCTCATCTGGCAGCCTTGCGCAGATCTATGTCTCAAGATAACCCACTCAAAAAGTTTCTTGACCCTTTTGGATGCCCTTCAATTTACTTGACTGGATCAGATCTGATGGAGGGAGTTGAGTGTGCTGTAGGTAACGTGTATGCTACAGACCAACTGGCAGTCACTTATCTAGGCAGGAAGGACCAAGTACGTCTAGTGCTGAATGGGAAGGGTACTTTCGCCAACATTCTAGGAAATCTCAAAGAAAGACTTGAGCTCAATCTAAAACTAGTAATGCTTCTGGCACTAAGGTATGCCATTGCTGGGCAGATGGGAGCCATTGAATGTCTCCTGCAAGATAATGAAGAAAAACTAGTAAATGGATCTTCATTGGATGATGCTGTCAAAGCTGTAGAGCAGAAAGGACAAAACAAAACCAGGAAGACAGATTTCACTTTAGTGATTCATGGCGGGGCAGGTGAGGAAATTATGTTGAATCAAAAGGTGATTGAGAACATCGAATTTGCTCTTCAAACAGCTCTAACTCTTGGAGCACAAGTGCTTTTTCATGGAGGTAGTAGTCTGGATGCAGTACAAAGAAGTGTAGTTGCATTAGAGGATTGTTTCTTGTTTAATGCTGGCAAGGGATCAGTATATAACAGAGATGGGGAGCATGAAATGGAAGCCACCATTGTGGATGGGCATGGAAAAAATTCTGGATCTGTGGCTTGCCTGCGAAAAGTGAAAAACCCAATAAAAGCAGCCCGATGTGTTATGGAAAAGAGTATGCACTCATTACTAATTGGAGAAGGTGCAGAAGAGTTTCTAGATAGTCTTGGAGAGAAAGACACAACACTGAAATCAGAGTATTTTGACACTGACATAAGATACAAGGAGTTGCTTGTGAAGTCAGGTAATGGCAAGAATAAACATCCTCAAACTGTAGGTGCAGTTGCGCTGGATAAGTGGGGCAAGTTAGCAGCAGCCACATCTACCGGAGGTTTAGTTGGCAAGTGGAAAGGCAGAGTCGGTGATACTGCTATAGTGGGTGCAGGAGTATATGCTGATGAGAAACTTGCCGTGACATGCTCTGGTGATGGTGATGCTTTCTTACGCCAGTCAGTTGCTCACAAAGTAGCCAGCTTATACAACCTCAAAGGTTACAGTCTCAGACAGGCTTGTCGGGAAGTTATCCATAATGATCTGGAGGAAAAGTGTGCAGGAATTATTGCTGTGGACCATCAAGGTGAGGCCGTTATTGAAACCAACGCTGGGGTCATGTTTGTTGGTTCAATGGTCAACGGCATTCCTCGAACTGAAGCTTTGAGACCTATGAGGGGGTTTTCAAATGTGATTTGGGAGACTAATGAATTGGTAGCTCACCTACAGCCTAATCCTTGGACCCCAGGAGCCGCTATTCTCACTCGAAAAACCATTAATGGACCTAGAAGTATCTTTCAGTTAGTGTTACCTGACTACGTAGCAATGATGCAGGGGGCACGGACTGTTGCCAATCTCCTTTGCGAGAAACTTGGTGTGCACCGCTGTGCCCTTGTGTCCATGCCAGAATTCGACAAGCCAGCTTACATCAAAGTCTTGCCTCTTCATGGCCTAGAACCAAACTGGAAGCCTCAGCTAGCTGAGGAAATGGAGTTCAATCCTTATGACCCTGGATACTGTAGCTCCAAAAGTGGTCCACGATGTGAAGATATACATCTTGACCAGGTGCAGGCAAAGATTCGCTCTCAACTCCCAACACCCAATGCCCCTTCTTGCTTTGACTTCCATGGGGATCCCTCTGGTGGTGGCCTTTTCCCACGCATTATCCGTGGTGAAGAGCAACAGTGGCGTGTCTGGGAAGACCATGAACATGTGGCCTTCCTTACTCCTTTTCCAAATACACCAGGCTTTACAGTTCTAGTGCCAAGAAAACCTCTTACCAGTGACATTTTCCGTATGAATGAGAGTGACTCTACAGCCCTAATTGTGGCAATACGAAAGGTTGCTCATCTTTTGCAAGAAGGAATGAATGCCCATGGTGTAGCTCTCATATTTGAAGGCTTTGAATTTGATTATGCCCATGCCAACATGATTCCATTAGTTCCTCAACCTAATGCCCTAAAACCTCCAACTGTGGCTTCTCAGTTCTGCCCAACTTATGCAGGATATGTAACATCGGTAGATGGGCCCCCAGCTAACAAAGAGGACCTTACAGAGATGCACACCAAGATCACAAAGACTACTGCCCCTCAGTCCTGGGAAGACCCCCAGACTCATGATGCATCAGCCATTAAGAGCAAATGGTATCGCAATCTCTTTCAAATCCAAAACACCCTGTTTCATAGCACGGTAGAGTACTTCAACAACAAATGCAAGTATGCTTATGCACTGACACCTATCACAACTGACACAATCTCTTCTCCAATGGGTCTGGGGTCAGATTCTGAGCCTGTGTTTGTAAACATGCTGGGCCAAGATGTATATCTAGCGGACTCTATGCAGTTTGTTTTAGAGTACTTTATGAGGTTTCACGATGGTCTTCCCGGGGCTTACTACGTGTCCCCCAGTTTCAGAGGGGAAGATCCTGATGCTACACATCTAAACCAGTTCTACCATGTGGAATGTGAGCTCCTGGGTGACATGAATATAGCCATTAGTATAGCTGAAGGCTATGTTGCCCATTTGACTCAGGCAATGCTAAAGGAACATTCCAACATTATCTTAAACACAGCTGGTACACTATCTCATGCCCAAGGACTACTGAAGAACTTAGAAAAACCCCTTCCAAGAGTAACCTTGGATCAAGCCATTCACATTATGCCTTCCTCTGATTGCCTTGAATGGGTTCAGGAGGGACAACCACAGTTTGGAAGAAAGCTAACTCGAAAGGGAGAAAAAGTTCTAATTGAAAAGTATGGAGGTGCTGTTTGGCTGACAGAAATGGACCATCTTGGAGTGCCTTTCTACCAAGCATACACTGAAGGTTCGGGCAGGAGCAAAGCCAAGGCGGCTGACCTTCTCTTAGGCTTAGGGGAGACAATAGGGCTTGGGGAACGTCATTCGACACCTGAAATGGTACGAGAGGCCTTACAACACCATGCTGTATCAGAGGACTCATACAAATGGTACATCAACATGCGCCAAGTCATCCCTCTTCTTACAAGTGGATGGGGTATGGGCACAGAGCGATACCTATGCTGGCTTCTGCAGCACAAAGATGTCAGGGACATGCAAATCATACCCAGAATGAAAGCCAAAAAGTTCATGCCTTAAATGGTATATACTTGTCCTTGTGCAAGAACTTTCTACAAACACAGGATACTCAGTAATTATATTGACAGTTGTAGGGTTATAACTTGACATATAAAGCATGGAATCAATGCCAAATACACTCTCTAGTCAAGTCATGTCAAAATTTATTTCTATAGCAAATTCTCAAGAAATTTAGCAAGAATAAGGATATGAAATTTTGAAATAAAAGTTATGCTATAACTACACAACATTTCAGATTGTTACATTTTTAATTTTCTGACAGAATATGTTATGTGTTATGTTTTGAGCTGGGCTTGATTGACAGGTTGATTTATACAAATACTCTTTATCTCTATCTTTGTATCTTTTCTCTTTCCTTGTTTTGTTTAACACTTTCTTAAAATATTATATGAATGCATTACAAACCAGCTTGCTGATTTATAAAAAAAAATGCATTATGTATTTTAAAAATGTATTTTATAACACTATTTCACAGTATAATAATAAAATTCAGATAAATTACCCTTAATGTCTTTTAATTGTTTTATCATTAAACACTGAGCTCATTATCATTAAACACTAATCTCAAGCTTGTCATACAAAATATGTGATATAAATTCTTGTCATGTTGATACATTAAACACATGAAACACTAAAGTACCGTAATCAAATGTAGTTGGATAATTATGCTGATACCATAACAGAATGAAAACCACTAAACAGATAATGATCAAGATCAAAGGGCAACAGCTATGCCCTTCTGTGACAATAAATATTCAGGCTAAAACAGGACCAGAGCTTTGCTAAAACCTTCATTACCGACTATGTAATTTTATTCTCATGACCAACACTCACTCCCACAGAACTGCATACCTTGTGACAAGCTACTAAAAAAGTCTCACAAACTGGCAACAACACTCAGATAAAGAAAACAGTGCCTCTTTCTCCAACTCAAAAAAGTCACATAGGGGCAGTATGTATAACAAACAAAGCAATAATTTCTACTTCCAGGTAAGATATTTGCACATGACACAGCTAAACTGAGATGAATCATATGAATGAAACAGATGGCTTTTGGAAAAGCTAGATGATATTATATGTCATCATCTATTCATTACAATGCAGACATTTAAGTGACTCGGTTAAATGATTTCAGAAACCTTGCACTATTTACACCCATTAAAACATCACTTGCATGACTCCTATTCTATTATTTACATCATTGATTATTGGAGGTGTGAGAACCAGAAGGGCGTAAGTGACATTTTGGGTGAAATGGAGATATATATATCAAATGAAAGCTCTTGATGAGCTCTTTCTACTGGCAAAAGTAGTAGGCCTATACTGTCATCCATGAGTGTACACATTTTTATTATAAACGATTGAAATCAGTGCACAAAGTCAGCTCAAACTATGGTAAATTTTTGTTTTGGCCCTCCTGTAAAGCTGGTGAAATGTCACTTACGCCTTCTTTTCTCACCCCTCGATATTTATATGTATGAATTTCAGTGTTGGGAGTAACGCATTACAAAAGTAATAATAGGCTATTACAGTAGTATATTACGTTTTGCTGTAACGCAGTAATATAACGCATTACTAATAAAATTTGGGTAATATTATTACTCGTTACAATCTCAGTAACGCAAGTTACAACAACATATTTTAACTCTAAATTAAGTGGTGAATTTACCAACACCGCAAAACAGCACCAGAGAAAAAAATCCGCGGGTAAAATAGTTTGTCTATCTTCTGTTGCTGGAATTAGATGGTTCAGATGACAGAGACGGATTCTACATTTGTGAGACGGACACACTCCTGTTATTTTCAGTTCATCGGAGAAAAGGATAAGAATGCATAGTCAGGTGCAATATGTGCAACACCAAACTCTCAACATGGAGAAATAGCACGAGTAAAACCTGGAAACACCTGGACTGGTGCCACTAACAGTAAGCTATCGCAGAGAGCTGCGGGGTCGGAGAAGAGAAAAAGACGGCGGACGAGCAACAAAAATTAAGTTTAACTAAAAATAAAATCTGTTTTTATTAAATCATAGTGTATATATAAAATGAATGAATATGCGAAATATTTGACTTAAATAGCCTAATTAACAGATTAACAAAACGAAAGGAAAAGACTGAGAGATATAGGCTATGTTGCTGAGTTTGGTTCATATGCTATTTGTGTGGCGCGGCGCTCTACGAAAGTCCAGGGAAAGGAAACCGAGATGACAGAAATAAAGTAAACACATTGCAGTTTCGAATGATCTGTATGACCAAAAATACAGAGTATTTTTTTGTTGTTTGTTTCCGCTGTTCGATCGCGCCGGCGCCTCATGCACACACATACAGCATTGCAAACGTTGCAGCCTGTTCATTATCAGAATAAAATACAGTCAACCAAACATATAGATACACTGGTTAATTTAAATAGTGCGTAGCCTACTGCGTAGTACAATCCGTGTCGATCAGCCTGAGCTCGGGCCAAACACACATTTGCTCATGTGACGAGGATGTTTTTTAAGTGCGTTAAGTAAGCTTGGTTTACATAATAAATAATAGTTTAGCATTCAAATACGTCGCAAATATGGACACATTTAATTGGATTAATGGCGAATGAGAGAGGTAGGCTGCGCGAGAACGCCATTTGCTTTCAGATTCGCATTGAATTAGACTAATTCATTTTGGCTTGTTTAACTTATATTTTTCATTCTTGTTTTCTTCTGAAACCGTTCAAAATAGCCTATAGGCTAGGTATTGTGTTTATTGTTTGTACATGATAATATTTCGCTTTATTTACTGGTGTTATTTATGAATGTAATAATGCGGTTTCTGCTTATCTGTGTTTACCCTAAACTACAACGTAACATTAATGTAGACCTACATACCGGTATCTAAATATGATTTCATATATTTTATGCTATATAGACCTACCACTTTACCCTCCACTGGGTGTAGAATGAGCAGGAATAAACTACATTTTGGCATTTTATAATACTTCTGTGGATATTTTGGTGAAAGTAACTCAAAAGTAGTGTAACGCATTACAATTCAGAGACAGTAATACTGTAATGTAACTAATTACTTTCAAAAGACAGTAACTAGTAATATATAACGTATTACATTTTGGAAGTAACTTGCCCAACACTGATGAATTTCTCATGCATTTCCATACTGTTTAGAAAAGAAGGCTATTTATGTTTGGAATGGAATAAACGGTCAAATCCAACCATGTATCTGTCAAAAAACCCTTACAAACCTGCCCCCTAAATCTATGCCTACGCAATCTGTATCATAAGTGCTTCTTTACTGAATAGCATTGCAGTCTATAAGGCATACATCAGAATGACGTTCAATGGTATCAAAAGAGAACATAAATACTGTAGCAAAGCCATTAAAATACCATTTTTGTACAATCTACTCTAAAAAAGCAAAACAGAAAAAAAAAACCAATTAAGCAGGGGGCACCCGGATTTGAACCGGGGACCTCTTGATCTGCAGTCAAATGCTCTACCACTGAGCTATACCCCCTCGCGGTTCTATATAGCGCATATGTCGTACCTTAAATACGGTCAAAAGTAACTGTATATCTGATTTTAAATAAGCAAGGAACAAATTATTGATATTTTCCCTTTTCCGGCCCACAAAATATCACACCGACGTAATATGTGAGCTCTGATTCATTGCTCGCTATTTGCAACATCGACTAACGTTACTGAAGGGGAGCGAGAGAGAGACATGGCTGCTCAAGCTCGAGGTCTTGTAGCGGCGCGATGGCTCGCGGACGCTGTCAAAAGCAACCGAGTGGGCCCAAATCTGCGGATATTAGATGCATCTTGGTATCTACCTAAAATGAAACGCAATCCCAGGGCCGAGTTTGAAAAAACTCACATTCCCGGAGCCTCGTTTTTCGACATCGACGAGTGTTGTGACAAAAGCTCCAAGTTTGATCACATGCTGCCTAGCGAGGGCGAGTTCGCACACTACATGTATAATCTGTGAATAGGGAACAACACTCATGTCGTCCTTTACGATGCCAGCGACTTCGGCTCAGTGTTGCCAATTTAGCAATTTTGTTGCTAGATTTAGCAACTTTTCAGACTACCCTAGCAACCTTTTCTTCCAAAACACCTAGCAACAAATGTAGCTATTTTTTAAAATGTATTTGGCAACATTTAGCCTTCATATTAATAGATTTTGCCCTATTTTTACAGACTTTCTTTAGATTGAGGCTAACAAACTACTAATAAATTCTTTAAATCATAAATGTTCCGAAATAGTAGTTTTACTAATTTACTAGCTAATAAAAATAAACTTAAATTGTAATTGTTAAAAAATGTGAGTGTTTAATAATTCAATGTTGTATTTAAAATTAGCTATTTATATTTTAATATTATATTATGCATTTATATTATTTTATAAACACATCTAAATTAACATATTTACATTTGTTTTTTTTGCTGAGATTTGATGCAGTGACACAATTTTGCATCGTGATTACGCAATGACGTCACCGCGCAATGACATCGCGTCATTTAGCAACTTTTAGCAACAAATCAATCTTCCTTTAGCAACTTCCCCTGAAAATTAGTTGGCAGCACTGCTTCGGCTCGTTCTCTGCTCCACTGATGTGGTGGATGTTTAGGGTGTTCGGGCACACTTCGGTGTCGGTTCTGGACGGCGGGTTCAAGAACTGGTTAATGGAGGGTCATCCGGGTACCGAGCAATATAGTAAACCAGCTTGCGCCGAGTTCAGGGCGTCTTCAACAAGTCCTGGGTCAAAACTTATGAAGACATTTTGAGCAATATTAAAACCAATTAATTTCAAGTAGTCGACGCCAGAGCCAATGGAAGATTTCGTGGGGTTGAACCAGAGCCAAGGGAAAGTGAGTATGGATTGTTAGCCGTCATACCTGTTACACAATTTCTCTGTAAAACAGGGTAGCATTGACTAGTTATGATGTCTTAGGTCAGGAAATGTATCCATGCATGTTACCCCTTTTACTCTTTTGCAAAGACTTAGCACTTTGCACAAATGTTGTCCATACAATACCAGATAGCCTTTTAATTCACTGCAGTAATACAGTATAAGTACAGACCATACAGTTTAAGCAACACATACAAAATTACAAATTAATAACTAATTTTTATGTCTGTAACATTTCTATTTATTAGTTTTAGTTTACTTATTAGTTTTACTTATTTTAGTATTTCAAGTTAAACTAAACAGAAATGAGAAATGTTGCTGAAATATATATATTTTTAAAATATTTTCTTTTATTTCAGTTAACATTTATTTTATTTAAAGTAATGAAAATAAACAGGGTAGCATTGACTAGTTACGATGTCTTAGGTCAGGAAATGTATCCATGCATGTTACCCCTTTTACTCTTTTGCAAAGACTTAGCACTTTGCACAAATTTTGTCCATACAATACCAGATAGCCTTTTAATTCACTGCAGTAATACAGTATAAGTACAGACCATACAGTTTAAGCAACACATACAAAATTACAAATTAATAACTAATTTTTATGTCTGTAACATTTCTATTTATTAGTTTTAGTTTACTTATTAGTTTTACTTATTTTAGTATTTCAAGTTAAACTAAACAGAAATGAGAAATGTTGCTGAAATATATATATTTTTAAAATATTTTCTTTTATTTCAGTTAACATTTATTTTATTTAAAGTAATGAAAATGTTTTTTTATTTTATTTTATGGTTTTAATTTTAGTTAACTATAATAACCAAGACAGATAAGGCAAATGTCTTAGGTCTGGGAATTCATGCATGTTTCCCCTTTTTCGCTTTGTGAGGACTTTGCAGAAATGTATGTATTCAGTCATTTTCAACTATTGATAGCCTTTTAATTAGGGCTGGGTATCGATTCAGATGTTCCAATTCGATTCGATTTCGATTTTCAAGCTCTCAATTCGATTCGATTTTGATTTTCGGTTCGATATTTGATTCGATCTTTGATTTCAATTCTCGATTCGATTTGACTATATGAATGAATATAGATTTAATACAAATCCTATATTTATAAAAAATGAACAGTGAACATAAGATTACAAATGGTTAATTAATAGGAAATTACGAGCCACAAACCTGTATATTAAACACTTTTTATTTTAGGTACACTTTGGGTACAATAAAACAAAACCCCACTATATATTTCAAATGCATACAATGAATAGACAGAATTTTGATGCAAGATGAAAAACTGATGCTGAAAATTGGACAAGTCAGAACAGTCGCATGCCTTGATCAAACAGGATCAGGTTATTTTATGTTTAAGATAAAACAAACATAAAATCTCACAGCATTAGCTGTAACATGGAGGCTCCAAGCCTATGAACGGTGTAGGAAAATTAATACTGGCTTTTGGGTGATAGTTCACCCAAAAATAAAAATTCTGTCATCATTTATGCATGTATGAATTTCTTTTCTTCTGTTGAACACAAAAGAAGATATTTTGAAGAATATGGATAACCAAACTGTTTTGGTCCCCATTGACTTCCATATATTTTTCTCCATACTATGGAAGTCAAGTCAATTTTTTTTTTGCCCAGCCCTACTTTTAATTCTCTGCAGTAATACAGTAGATGGTAGTTAATATGACAAGCTGTGACAGCAGTGTCACACAGTGCCATGCTTCATACATACTTTTGTATAATTAGTAGGCCTATACTTGCATTTTGTGACCACATTCATACGGACTTCTAAGTTATTTGTGAGGTACTTTTATAGAATATATAACGCAAGGTACAACAACCAAAGATTTTATGTACCAATGTAAGACAAATGTTATTTATCAAAAATGCAAAAGTGCCACTGGCTTATTTCTCTTTATCTCAGACACCGAGCCTGGTCATATTCCTGGATCGATCAACATGCCTTTTCCCAGCTTCCTGGACTCGACATCAGGTCTAGAACGTCCCGTGGAGGAACTCAAGAAGCTCTTCCAGCAGGCTGGAGTTGACATGCAGAAGCCATTCTGGGTCACCTGTGGCTCAGGTGTGACAGCTTGTCACATCGCCCTCGCTGCTCACCTGTGCGGCCACCTGGGGGTCTGTCTGTACGACGGGGCATGGGCCGAGTGGTTCACCAGAGCTGCACCAGAACATGTGATCTCTGAGGGAAAAGGAAAACAGCCACGCTGAATGGTTTCTTAGACCCATACTACACCATTTCACTGGAATCAAGACTAACACAATCACTAGAGTTTTAATTGAGGCCTCATTTGTATCAGAAATGATTGCATAAGACTATTGCATAAAGACTATTAAGTACTGCACTATTCTACTACTATCGCATATGCATTAAAGCCCCTTTTCTGGTTGAAATCTGGGTATATATATCTAGGAAGAGAGTTAAAAGAAGGCATAAGCAGACAATTATGCTTTAGCAATTCATAAATCAGATGTAAGAATACAGAAGAAAACAATATTTCAGAATAAGTTTCTAGAATGTAATTATATATGATGTTAAAATGATATCTTTATGTCAGTATAAATGAATTATTTAGGATTTTAATGTAAATTTACCTTTATGAAGGAAATATTAATAATCATTAATGCTACATTTAATTTTTAGGCAATAGAAATGTGATCTTTACTATTATAAGTTTTAAAAATTAACTAAATTAACTAAAATTACTGACTTTAACTCCGTTGTTCCTGTTTTCTTTATATTTCAGAGTTTATCTAATAAATACAATATACTGTAAACACAAACAGCTCCTGTCTTGTGTGCCAGTGTTTAAAACGTTATAAATACTTAAAAAAATGCATTTTCATATTGCTCTCACTGTTAAATTATGAACTTACACACACACACACACATATATATATATTTATTGCTGTGATGCAAAGCTGAATTTTCATCATCATTACTCCAGTCTTCAGTGTCACATGATACTTCAGAAATCAGTCTGATATGCTGATTTATTATCAGCGCTGGAAACTGTTGTGCTGCTTAATATTTTTTTGGAACCGGTGATACTTTTTTTCAGGATTCTTTGATGAATAAAAAGTTAAAAAGAAGAGCATTTATTTAAAATAGAAATCTTTTCTAACAATATACACTACCGTTCAAAAGTTTGGGGTCAGTACATTTTTATTCTTTCTTTTTTTTAAAGAAATTAAAACTTTTATTCAACAAGGATGTGTTACATTGTTAAGAAGTGATAGCAAAGATTTATATTGTTAGAAAAGATTTATATTTTGAATAAATGCTGTTCTTTTTAACTTTTTATTCATCAAAAAATCTTGAAAAAATGTATCGCAGTTTCCAAAAAAATATTTGGCAGCAGAACTGTTGGCAACATTGATAATTCTAATAATAAATCAGCATATTAGAATGATTTCTGAAGGATCATGTGACACTTTATACTGGAGTAATGATGATGGAAATTCAGCTTGCCTATATGATCTCCTAAATGGATTCAGATTTCAGATTCCCGTTTGTCTAACACACGTGCCACACTTAAAATGGC
The DNA here is from genome assembly GCF_001515625.1 of Sinocyclocheilus rhinocerous. Classification (NCBI taxonomy): domain Eukaryota; kingdom Metazoa; phylum Chordata; class Actinopteri; order Cypriniformes; family Cyprinidae; genus Sinocyclocheilus; species Sinocyclocheilus rhinocerous. Next base: position 348,805 of record NW_015659335.1, read on the forward strand.
CGCTTCTGATGGACGTTTATAGTTGACTCTGATATTGCCTGATGGTCCTGCGAATAATAACAAACAACGCTACTCCATTCCACTGCCTTCATGGATGAACGTTTATTGTTTATTTACCCGACGTTTTAGACCAAATCTGAATGTGATTTTAAACCTATTATACGATCAGTTGGGCAAATTCACTTCGATTCCGAGTAGAAGATTTCAAAATCAAACTGTTGAATATCAAACGCTAGGTTGGGTCGCGAGGTATTTTCCTCACACGCTTGGCTCTTTTTAACGTTTCCAGTGTTTATTTTAGAGTTCGTTTTTCACTAAAACAGTTTTGGGTTGGCTGAAAAGGCATTTTTAAACATTTATTAAAGGTAAGCCAGCGACTGTAATCGACAGCGAGTTACATAAAATGCTAATGATGACATGAAATGCGTGTTGCAAATTAGCGCTGAAAACATTGAAAGTCGTTCACCTTAATCTTTATGTGTTGTATCTAAAAACATTATATTCATATAAGCCCTGTTGTAATGTTTATTTGTGCCTTTACGAATGCACGGTTGATGGTGTATATGTGTTTTTTTCTGTCCGCAGGTGGCGCTGTTGAGTCATGTCTGGAATCGCTTTGAGTAGACTGTCACAGGAGCGCAAAGCCTGGAGGAAAGATCATCCTTTTGTAAGGGACACACACGATCAAATGTTTGAGTGTAGACTTGCAAACTATTCAGTCAGTCTGTAATCAGTCTATATTTTGCGCTGTTGTACTTTTGGTTGTTTCTTTGTAGGGTTTTGTGGCTGTACCAACCAAAAACCCAGATGGCACCATGAATCTCATGAACTGGGAATGTGCAATACCAGGAAAAAAGGGGGTTAGTATCCTTCTTAACAATCTTACACCTTTCTCTAAATTATGTTTTAGAATAAGGTACATAGAGTTCTAAGCAATGTCTCAATCTGTATGTTTGTTTAGGGTATTTTTTATGCTTATTTGTTTTTAACATTTATACTTGCATGCTCTCATACTTTTATATACATGTAATCGCTTCACATATTTTATTTTATTATCTGTGTTTTTTTCTTCTTCTGTGTAAGCATACTTGGCTTTTTTTTTTTTTTTTTGCCTGCAGAAAAAAAGTTTTGCGAACTTTTGTTGTTTTTATGTCATGACATTGTTTGGAGCATAAGAAACAAATGGAGAAAAAAAACATTTTTTGAAAAAAATATATTTTATTCTATGTCCTTTGTAGAGGACACCAGGACTAAGTTATTCAAAAAGATAAATAGACATTAAAAGGCATGTATAGGCAAAAACAAAGTTTAATTTTTTCATTCACCAATCAACCATTCACCAGTTTTTAGGTTTCAGGCTATTTTTAGCCAAACTTTGTACAAGTCAAGTCACCTTTATTTATATAGCGCTTTTAACAATACAGATTGTGTCAAAGCAACTGTACAGCATTAATAAGGGAAATAGTGTGTCAATAATGCAAAGTGACAATAGTAAACACTAATTTTTCAGTTAAAGGCAGTTCATCATTGAATTCAGTGATGTCAATGATTTGATATACTACTGTACTTTATGGAATATGTGCATAAAATTTCCATAAATTGGTTTTCCCATTCTATACAATGTATCTATACATTACATCTAATTTGCATATTGATGTGTTCTTGGGGAAAACCATAATGAAAAAGAAGTGTCATAATGGGAGTAATAACATGGTAAGATTTTTCATAAGACTTTTTCATATTTCATAGGAATATTGATCTATAATTTCTTTCCCTATTGACTTGTTGTGTCTCCCCAAAATGCCTGATTAACATGATGTTTGTCCTGGTGTCCTCTACAGAAGACTCGTATGAAAATTATGCCCTGTTTCGTAACAAAAAGTCATATTCTGATTTGAAAACCCATAACATTTTTCTGAGATGTTTATGACAAACAATTTTAAAATTCATCAGATTTAAATAATTACAAAACATCATATTTCCTTAAGCGTGCTAAATTTTATCATTCTGTCAATATCAGTCATATTTAAACACCAATGAGAAGGTGTGATTATGATCAAACCTCCAAACAGTTGAGACTTCTCAATGTAACATGCCTGTGGACAAAAGGGAATCCATGGTCTCTTGGATTAGTTCGTAGATGCATGTCATATCATATTTAAACTGTTAAACGAATAATATTAAATGACAGATTTTAAAATCTACATCTGTGTTTTTTGTATCCTTCTGTGTCCTGTAGACTCTTTGGGAGGGAGGCTTGTACAAACTGAGAATGCTCTTTAAGGATGATTACCCATCTTCACCACCCAAATGTGAGTTTTCTCTTCTACAAGAAATGTTAAACCCTATATAGTGCTTATTATTGTCATTGTCACTACACTTCCACATATATTTCCTGTATAGTTCTTCGCTAGTGCCTATAGACAACAAAACGCTGAGAAATACTTGTTGTTAAGCTGATTTGAAACAATATGTTTTGTGAAAATAAACCTGACTTGTTCATTTTCTTCTCAGGCAAGTTTGAGCCCCCAATCTTCCATCCAAATGTCTATCCTTCAGGTACAGTGTGTCTGTCCATACTGGAGGAAGAGAAGGATTGGAGACCAGCCATCACCATCAAACAAGTATGCAAAAACACACAAACAAAGACATACAATAATGTTCACCAAGGCTGCATTTATTTGGTCAAAAATAATGTAAAAACAGTAATATTGTAATATATTATTACAATTTAAAATAACTGTTTACAATTTGGGTATATATTAAAATGTAAATTATTTCTGTGATGGCAAAGCTGAATTTTCAGCATCATAACTTCAGTCTTCAGTGTCACATGATCCTTCAGAAATCATGCTAATATGCTGATTTGCTGCTCTAGGAACATTTCTTATTACCAATGTTAAAAAACAGTTGTGCTGCCTAATATTTTTTTTGTGTAAATCGTGATGTATATTTTTCAGAATTATTTGAAAATCTTAGTTCAAAAGAACAGCATTTATTTTAAGCAGAATTTTTTTGTGACATTATAAATGTCTTTCACTTTTGATCATTTCAATGCATCCTTGCTGAATAAAAGTACTAATTTCATAAAAACAACTTACTGACTGCAAACCTCTGAATGTGTACAGTTTCATCATTATGATAGGAATATGTTAAGATCACAGTATAACTCATAAGGTTAGGCATTTGAACAAACATTTTGGCCCAATAAGCAGTAGGGTTTTTTATGTGATTATGTTGTTGTGGCTGTAGATTTTGTTGGGCATCCAGGAGCTCCTTAATGAGCCCAACATTCAGGACCCAGCGCAGGCGGAGGCCTATACGATATACTGGTAAGGGCAGCCAAATTCCACCTACACGCTTTTATATATGATTTTATTATTTCAGCTGATACCATGCCCACAACATTAGCCTCTTTTCCACTGTCGGGCCAGTGCGTGCCAGGGCTAACAACGAACCGTGCTGGGCCAATGGCCTCGCACCTCAAGCCACGAGCCCAAAATCAAGCCGCGTTTCCACTGTCGGAACAGCGCTACTGTAAAATCCGCCCTTAACACACCTTGTTTCCATCCCAACGAGTCAAAGAGAACAAAATCGTCACTTCCTGATAAACTGGCACTAAATATCACTAAGAAAAGTAGGAGAAACCACTGAATATAATAATTTTCATATATAATAAATCACTTCGTGCCTCAGAGCGAGCAGATGAAACTCAATGAATCTGTCTAAGTTCTTCAAGCGGTTTCTGGTATTTTCATAATCATAATGTTCATAATCATAATGTGTTCTTCTTATAGCGATTGTAAGCATATGCAGCCTTTTGCATCGCGTAGGCCTATAATACATTTCTGCCTCATACGGTGATCAGAATTCCCATCTGGTAATCGTAAGTTAATTCAGTAAGTTATCATAAGTTAATCCAGACTCTCGCTGTTGTCTGAAAGTGAGTTTTGCCATTAAAATTGTTTTAAATGTCTTAAATGTTGATGCTAGCTGGTATCTTCATATGAAAACATGGGAAATTAACAGCGGTGCCGACCGTCTCTAACTCGGATAAACTCCGCCTTTGTTCATGACCACTCCTCTAGTCCCAGCTGGCCCGCTTTGGCCCAAGGTATTCGGCGGGCCGAAAATCCCTGGCCGTTGGCCCAGAGGAAGCCCCGACGAGGCACGATCAAGCCCTGGAAGTGACAGTGGAAACACGACTGGCCCTGGCACGCACTAGCACGCCTGCTTTTGGCCCGACAGTGGAAACGCGGCTATTGATCTTATCTCTCTCACTCATTCTCTCGCAGTCAAAACAGGATGGACTATGAAAAGCGTGTGAGGGCACAAGCTAAGAGATTCGCTCCGACATAGAGCAGCATGTGCACAATCTAAAAAATTCTGCACAGATGCCATTCTGATGCTCCAGAATCCTTCACCACTCAAAGAAAACCCCAAAACTGCAGTTGAGAGTTGAAATAAAGATTTATTCAAGTTGGCTTCAGCACAGAACTGAATGAGAATGGGTGCAAAACAATTCTAAAATGAAAGCAACCAAGACAAGTTAATGTTGGCTGCTGATCATTGACTGGTGTTTTATATAGTGATGGTGAAAGCTGGTTTTGTTTAGTTTATTTTTATGATTATTATTATTTTCTTTTTTTTTTCTGGTGAGGAAACGGGTTGGAGACCAGTCGCTAAGAAACAACTTTTACACAGAGCAGAGATGGTAAAGGTTTCTGTGTATATATAGAATGAATATTGAAAACTATTACTTTTATTTACTTTTTTTACTGTTTCATTACATTAATTAAAATATGTGTGGCCATAATATATGTAATGAGTGTATGTTTAATTTGAAATAAAAAGATAAAGTGGTTGCTACAAGCATTGTGGTTTATGTTGTTTCTATTAATGTTAATAACAGTTTCCTTTTTCACCAGTATCATCTTGTTTTATTTTTCAGGTAGCTTTAATTATGTAAACAAACTGGTGCTTTGCCATGTTTGTGTGATTTTAATGATGCCGTCAGGATTCGTAACCACTGATACTATGTAGAATTATTTATTAATATCGCAGGCAGAGTTTCGCCCATACCAAACAAAATATGCCCAGCTGCCGGTGGGTAGGTACAAACCTCCTCTTACTTTAACTATCCAAAGTCTTGATTCTGTTTGATTCACTTTGGTTTTAGGATATTTGTCCAGTCACTATTTGATATTATGAAAATATCGTTGGCTGAAGTTCTTAAGGAGTCTTATAAAAGAAGCTCGAGGGGAACAAAACTTATCATGGCAAATTGAACCTAGCATATTTTTACAGTAGCCCCTCACTGCGGAACAAAAGATCCAGGGGGTGTGGTTGGATCCACATCTACGGGTGGAGATTGGTAGGTTTAGGGGTGGAGATGGGTGAGTTTAGGGATTAGGGGGTGGAAACGGGTAGGTTTAGGTATATGTCAGGTGGGAGGAGTTGGATCTGCATCCAACAACGCCTCCTGGACTTGTGTTCTGCAGTGAGGACCATCTCTATTTTTATGTAGCATCAACAGTTCTATTTCAAGCGTTCACTCACATTGCGAAGCTTTCGCTGTGGGAACTCCTCCCCTTCTCCAAAATCCTGAAACCTTATAGGATAATGCCAGTTCAACTGTCTTTAATCTATGTTAATCGTATACAAATACTGGCAAGTCTGCGGGCAGTATAAAATGCGCAGAGTGACAGTTTCTTCAGAATCTTCTTCTCGCTGCCATCATTGAAGACGCAACAGAAGATGGCTACCTTCTGCAGGATTTGCACAGGCCCCATCGACCCGCTGGACACAACCACTGCATAGCCTGCCTGGGCCTGGCCCACGCTGAGGCGGCCTTCTCTGAGTCCGACTGTGCCCTGCGCTAACTTGCCAGACTGTTTTGAGGACCCGAAGGGGAATCGCTCATGGTCTTACGTGCCTTCCCCTCCCTTGGGGTGACAGTGACGACTCGGTCAGGGGCAATCGTCCTCTCCCGTCGCCCCTTTCCCCTGTCTTTTTTGCAGACGAGAGCCTTTGCCCCCCCCTGCCGTTGCGGACGTAATTTCGTTTGGCCCTGGGGAAGACGAAGACTCCATGTCTATCTCAGTGTCAGAAAAGGACTGGGCGGAGTCAGAGCAGGATTGCCTCAACACTGAGTGCCCCCAGACCTCCAGGAGGAGTTTACCAGGGTCCTCGACTTAACTGCGATGCTCCAGAAGAGCCTACAAGGAATAAGCTCGACTCCTGGTACTTCCAATTGAGCTGCCACCTGGATGCGTAGAGGAGGAAAAATGGAAAAACTGTTTTCTATTGTCTTTTGCATTATCAGCACGTTTTTCCCGTTTAAGACTGTAAAGCTGCTTTGACACAAGCTGTATAGTATAAAGCGCTATATAAATAGAGGCGACTTGACTTGAGGAGGGTTCCCTTCTTCCCGGCTGTCCAGGTGGTGAATTCGTGGTCTGCACCAGTGTTAATTTCGTTGACGAATAATTTTCGTCATAATTTTAGTCAACAACATTTTTTTCACCGACTATGATGTAAATCTATTGACATTTTCGTCAACGAATACAAACAAGACGAAAATGTTAGGGAGGGACGATTTGGGAAGAGATTCATTCAGAACAAATCTGCTACGTGGTTCAGAGGTTAGATGCGTACATATGATATGAACCGGCGGGACATAAGCTAACGTACACTTGCTGCACGTCGCATAAAACGTCCAAAAATGTCAATATGTGGGAATAAGAGAAGAGCAGACATATAATATATAAATCTGACGACACAAGAGAGAGCTCAACTCGCGTCGCATGAACGGAGAATTACACACAAAATGATGTTGAATTGTGTTTTGAGAACGTGTATCAGTACATTGCATCCATTGCAGCTGTGCATTCGGTTTTAAAGGGAATTTAAATTTAGTAATTTTAGTAATTTAATTCTAATTTAGTTGCTGTCATTGATGTTAATCAAGCAACAAAAGAAAGACAAAATCACGCACTGCTCTTGACTGAAAAACTTTAGTAGCCCTAAAGATTAATCTAAATTTATTTATAGAAATAAATATGTCTGCTTGAAAGAATGAAGAATATGGTAAACAAGTTGCTATAAAGAATGCATAATTAGCCTATATAACCATTGGTATTTTATTTTTAAAAAGACCATGTTCTTGTTCTTTATGAGAAGTGGTTTTATTTAATTTGAACATAAAGGCATGTTGTGTGTCACCGCAGTTTAATCGGTATCTATCATGATAAAACCTTGCGTTGAGCGCACAAAGGTGATGAGTCACCTGATGCCCCGGCGCGCATTCCATCAGCCTTCAAGATCACACTTCTCTTCGGCTGCCCGCTCCACTCAGAGATCGGCTAAGCAGCCTGCCACGTCCTCCGCCGCTCCTCGACATGAGCGGGATGTTCACCACAAGCAGTGGACGGGATCCAGGAAAAGGTGCCACGGACAGAGGAGGAGCCCCTGCCGTGACAGCGGACCACCCCCCACTGCTAAGCCTTCGTCCTGATGGACTGGCAAAGAGGAGGAGAGAGCTCACTGGAGGCCCTCCGCTGGGGCAAGGTGCCAGTCTTTTTTTCGCTGAAAAAAATAGTGATAGCAACCGGAGAGATTCGGCCGCTATGTCAGTTCCTAGATGCATGGAGAGCTATTCCAGGCGTTTTGTGCTGGGTGCTGGACATAATAGAGCATGGGTATTCTCTCCAGTTCATACTCAGACCACACCGTATCAACGGCGTGGTTCAGTCACTGACACTGCCTCAAAATGCCCCTGTTTTAAGACCGGAAGCTCACAGTCTGCTCACAAAAGGAATGATAGAGCATGTCCCTCCGAGTGAGCTGGAGAGCAGGTTTTACAGTCGCTAATTTGTGGTACCCAAGAGAGATGGAGGACTCAATCCGATCCTGGACCCGAGACCCATCAACAGAGCACTTCACAAGCTCACGTTCACGATGATTACTCTGAAGCAGATCCTGGCACAAATCCATCCCAGGGACTGGATTGCATCCATAGATCTGAAAGATGCATACTGTCATATTCAGATAGCAGCACGCCACAGACGCTTCCTGAGCTTTGCTTTCGAGGACACAGCATACCAGCATACTCAGTGCTCCCGTTCGGGCTGGCTTTAGCCCAGCACACATTCTTGAAGTGCATAAATGCGGCGTTTTCCCTCTCGGAGTGGTATGCGCATTCTAAACTATCTGGACGATTGGCTGATTTTAGCCCATTTAGGAGATGTGCTTGTCAGTCATACGGACACACTGCTTCGACGTCTGGAGTCCCTAGGGTTGGAATATGCAGAAGAGCATGTTCACCCCGAGTCAGTCTATAACATATCTGGTTGTGTGTTTCGACAACGGTGGAGATGCGAGCCCGCCTCTCTCAAGAGAGCATAACGACCATTTCATCAGCTCTGTGCCGCTTCAGACCGGACCAGTCTGTTCCCTTGAGGAAATTTCAGAGGCTTCTGGGACTTATGGCGTCGGCTTCATCAGTTTGCCACCTGGGTCTTCTGCATATGCGGCTGCTACAGTTGTGGCTGAACTCTTGAGTTCTGTGGAGAGCATGGACCACGGGGGAGTATGTGCATCGAGGTCACACACAGCTGTGCGCTGAGGCCGTGGCACGACTCAGAAATGTTCAGCAGTGGGGTTCCCCTGGGATTAGTGACAGCACGCACTGTGGTCATGACAGATGTGTCGACCTCGGACTGGGGAGCGGTGTACAAGGGTGTACCGGCTTCAGGCCTGTGGTCAGAGTCTCAGAGCAGGTGGCACATTAACCGCTTGGAACTGGATGCGGTGTCCTTAGCTCTAGTGGCTTTTCTGCCACAGCTGAACAGCGACATGCGCTGATTCACTCCAACAATGTGTCTGTGGTTTCATACATAAATCGCCAAGGTGGCGTGCACTCCAGAGCCCTTTTCAAGCAGGCTGTGAGTCTTCTATTATGGGCTTCTATTATGAGAGTAGATCATCATCTACTCTCCATCAGAGCAGCGCATATCCCCAGTCTCCTAAACCGTGGAGTGGACCTGCTTTTAAGGAACAGAATCCCTAATGGGGAGTGGAGACTGCATTCCAGTTCAGTTCGGATTATTTTGGACCACTTCGGGAGGGCAAAGGTGGATCTGTTTAAAATGAGTGAGAACACTCACTGCCCACTGTTCTTTTCGCTGTCCCAGCCCGGAGCTCTGGAGCCTTAATGTTTGGCTACTTCAGGGGTCTTAGAGTGGCTAAGCGCCCTGCCTCCTTGAGTGCTCGACACACTCACTGAGTCTCGTGCTCTTCTACTAGGTGTTACTAGGTTAAATGGGGAGTGTTCGTGAAATGGTGCTGTGATAGAGATATCGACCTGGCGAGTTGTTGTCCTACATTTTCTGCAGCATAGGCGGGATAACAGGAGTCTACCATCAATGCTAAAGGTTTATGTGGGCACTATTGTTTCATTTTGTTCCCCGGTTGATGGGTAATTGATCGGGAAGCACATGCTGGTGGTCATATTTCTCAGGGGAGTGAAATTACGTCCTCCACGCCCACCTTTGGTGCTGCCGTGGGACCTAGTGCTGGTTCTGAAAGCTCTCTCTCTACCCCCCTTCAAGCCCTTGGAATCTGTCGCTATGAGGGAGCTCTCCCTCAAAACTGCTCTGCTTCTCGCCCTTGCCTCGGTTAAGCGCTTAGGAGCTTCATCTTCCGAGTGGTCGACCTTGTGTGACGCCGAGGCTCAGAGCGCCGTTTTCCCAGTCAGGGCTAAGGATTTATATCGACCGCTCAGCCGTCTTTTGACAATCTGACCAGCTCTTTGTGTGCTTCGGTGGCTGTACTAAGAGATGAGCAGTATCTAAGCAGAGGTTTTCTCACTAGATAGTGGACGCTATCGTGTCAGCTTATGCGAACCAGGGTCCAGAATGCTCTCTCAACATCAGAGCCCATTCGATGAGGGCTATTGCCTCTTCATGGGTCTGGTCTAAAGGCATGTCTATTTGATATATTTGTTATGCAGCTGGCTGGTCCTCTCAGATTACTTTTGCCAGGTTTTACAAGTTGGATGTGCCGAAAAGTTTCTTACGCAAGATGCAACCCATAGCAACATTACAGATCAGTGATACCGCCACCTATTGCACGACACCGGAATGACAGCTAAAGAATCACCGATGGATCGGGCTTAAGAGGGCCGATACTGATCAGTAAAAAAAAAAAAAAGCCATCTATGTTTTCAAACTGTTTTATTCCAACCTACTTGGAAATTTGAATCTGCATCATTTGTCTATATCATTTGCATCAACTTTGATTACCATGCTGCTAAATTATACTTAGTAAAATTAGAGGATGAACACCATCAGCAAATCAGAGAAGAGGACAGAGAGCGGCAATCAGGTCAGTTCTGAACCGAATAACTTGTTTTGTCCAATATTAAAAACTAATCACAAAATTGATCATTTTAGAAAATTGAAATACGGTTGCATGAGGATTATAATTAAAATGGAACTCATATCATGATTGTTATGTGTTTATTTATGTGCATGTCAGGTGTGCAGAGTGCACAACCCACAGGTTCCTCTGCTTTGTGCACCTCACTACTCCGATACAGGCTCAGGCTGCACAGATGAGCACAGATCCTATAATATGATGGGCCACTATCTGCGTGCAAATGTCTTCCCAGGTGTGTCTTGAACATATAGACAAACTGCATCTTTGTAGTATATTACATATCTTATTATGTGTCCACTATCAAAGGGCCCCCAGTTGGTCATCCCTGGTTAAAGGCAGGGTATGTGATTTTTCAAAAACACTTTAGAAAACTGATTCGGGCCGAATAGCAAAACAAACTTGTAGCCAATCAGCAATAAGGGGCGTGTCTACTCGTGATGTGGAGGAGAGAGCTTTCAGTGCAAAGGTGGCTGTCAAAATAAATCTGCATCGTTTATCTTTTTGATCTTTCATTAAAAAAAAATCACTAAATTCTAACTTATCATTGAAGTAAAACAATGGAAAGCGGGGGTAAAATCACATTATAAGATAAATGTTTTTCTTCAATGCATATTGGCCACAATTATTGGCACCCCTAGAAATTCTTCTGAGTAAAATATCTCTGAAGTATATTCCCATTCATATTTACATATTCTTAGCACACCAGGGTGACTAGGAGCATGAAATTGTGTCCAGCCATGACTTTGTCATGAACCACTACTGTGAGGAGCACGGAGCGAGGAATGAGGAGACGTGGTGTAAACTTCAAAACGAACAGACTTAATAAACATCAAGGAGCCAGGAACACACATGTAGCAGGGAGAGACGACATTCAATACCGGACGACCACAGAACGCAAAGGCTGGGACTTAAATACATGGGATAATTAGAACTAACTGTGGAACACCTGGAAACAATAAACAATTAAACATGAGGGAAAACTGGGTCATGGAGCACGTGGGGGAGGAGACCACGAGACACAGGACTGACAAAAGGCGATTTTCTCAATATCTTGACTTTTTTGCACCCTCAGATTCCAGATTGT
>NW_015659335.1:360350-401864 GCF_001515625.1 Sinocyclocheilus rhinocerous
AACATCCAATGGGGAGGGGGGGTGGGCGCTCTGTAGGCCCCTCAGGACTGGTTTACACTGGCCGGCTGGCCTCCAGAGCGTTACCCATTCCGGAACCCATGTCGGATCAGGCAGACTAGGAAGCCATGGCGGAGCAGGCAGACTAGGAAGCCATGGCGGAGCAGACAGACTAGTGTTGAGCTTCACAAAATAGAAAGTAGCTATAAGAAAACAGCTAAAGCATTGAAAATCCCCATTTCCACCAACAGGGCAATAATTAAGAAGTTCCAATCAACTAAAGATGTTACAAATCTGCCTGGAAGAAGATGTGTGTCTATATCGTCCTAATGCATGGTGAGGAGGCGAGTTTGAGTGGCCAAAGAATCTCCAAGGATCACAGCAGGAGAATCGCAGAGATTAGTTGAGTCTTGGGGTCAGAAAGCCAAAAAAAAAAAAAAATAAAACAGCCCCTACATCAGCACATGTTGTGGTCCTGGACATCTTGATCAGATACATGGCATCATGGATTCTATCAAATACCAACAGATAAAAAAATCTAAACCTGACTGCCTCTGTTAGAAATCTTATAATAGGCTGTTATCTTGGGAAAAGGATGTTGCAATATAATTGCAATAATTGGGTGCCAACGTTTTTTTTAATCATTTATTTCATGAGATTTTCCCCCACTTTCCATTATTTTACTTCAATGAAAGGTTAGAAGTTTGTGAATTTTTTTAAATGAAAGATCAAAAAGATAAATGATGCAGATTTATTTTCACAGCCACCTTTGCTCATATTTACCAAGGGTGCCAATATTAGTGGAAGGTACTATATATAATATATATATAATTTTAGAGCTGTCGCGATATCAGATTTTTCACTACACGATTATCGTGGTGATTATTTTAAAGGGGGCTGATTCTTAAATAATAATAATAATAATAAATAAACCATGTTATCAGTCAAAATAATCCTTATTTCTCCTTTTTCTGACCAATGAATCACATCATTGTATACAAAAGGAACAATTACACTAAACAGAAGTCTAAAATGCTAACCATTTTTAGTTTTATCACAGTGTCAAAGTAAGACAGTTTATGAGAATAAACGATTGATTCAAATAACTTCCTTCTGTGAAGTGATTTTTTTTAATAGTATTCTATACAGTGATAAAGGCTATGTCGATTAGCATTGCAACATAAATATTACATTATCCATATGAAGATGGCTTGAAGAACACAGATCAACCATATACTGTTGTAATCGTGTGCTGATTCTCATCATATTTCATCATACAAAACATTTCTTTCTGCATTTTATTCAGCTACAGTGGCAGCTAGATGCCTTTGTCCATATAAGGGATTTCCTGGAAATATATATATTAAAAAAAACAATTGGATTATGAGCTGAATCAAAAAGGTTAAAAAAAAACACTGCTATAAATAACTTTTGTCATTTTCAGGAAGAGTTTAATCAGTTTAATCTTTAAATGAAGATCTGATCTTAATGTAGGTCAAATGTATGCAGAAATACAAGAAATGTACAAATGTGCGTTAGGCATAAGATAGGAGTTGATAAACGAAATGTGAAAATATTCCATAGAGAGAGCAGAATATCATAGATTTGTAGCTGTAATCTTTTGAAGTAGGCCAATATACAACCACTTAGCAACCACTCAGTACACCCTAGTAACCGCACAGCAACTCACTAAAAAACCACTCAGAATCAGAATCAGAATGAGCTTTATTGCCAGGTATGTTTTCACATACGAGGAATTTGTTTTCATGACAGAAGCTTCCGCAGTGCAACAGAATGACAGCGACAGAACAAAAACACAGATAATAAAAGAAGAATAAAAAAATAGAACAAGTAAATAAGGAATAACAATATATAAATTGACAATTGTATGTGCAGGTATATCACAATAGACAGTTTTGTATGTACAGGTATATTACGTGCAAATTTGAGGTGTAGACTAAGTATGTGTGTTAGGTAAATAAGTGTATGAGTGTATAAATAGTGTTGTGTGTTCCACAGTTATTGTCAAGTGTTCATGAGATGGATTGCCTGAGGGAAGAAACTGTTCCTGTGTCTGGCAGTTCTGGTGCTCAGTGGTACAGAGCGTAGCGTCGACCAGATGGCAACAGTTCAAAGAGGGAGTGTGTTGGATCCCCCTTCCTGTAAGCATCTTCATATATACTTCAGATATACATACATCTTCACGAATACTATAGCAACCACAAAATAACAGAAATGTAGTTGGATATCTGAACTAGAAGACTTAGAAATAGAAAATATCAATATACATATTTATATATACACACACATAATTATAGAAAGTGTTTTAAATGGCCACATCTCGCTTGTTCTTCCTTCTCGTTTCGCCCTGCAGTGAAATGGACGGAGCAGAACTTTCTCGACAAACAACTGCATAAGCTGCTGAAGGAAATTGAGTTCAAGGGTGTGTCCAAATGAGCCTGCAATTTTGAAAACCGCAGCAAATAAACATTCGCACCTTCAGAGAAGTGTTATCACAACACCCACACACTCTTGTCTGTACATATATATCCACACATGAGCCTCTGTATTCACATTACCCTCCTATTCACACTCAGCTGCTAAATGTCTTACTTTCTGTGCTGTTTATATCACGAGTCAAATGTAGTGACTAAAACTGACTTTGCACCAGCTGATAGAAAATATAAGCTGCCACCTGGTAATGGCTGTGTGTCAAATATTAGAGAACAGTGTTGTTTGGCGCTTGATAACTGAATGAAGCTCTCACCTTTAAGTTGCTCCTTAGAGTTCACAACGGTTAATTTACTCAAAAAGGTTTAAAAACCACTGCTATAAATAACTTTTGTCATTCTCAGGAAGAGTTTATTTTCAGGTCCCCAGTATAGGACTTAAATGAAGTTTTTTTTAATGTACTGTATACCTGGAAATTAGAGTGTCCAATAACTGAGAAAGTTGTATTTGTTTTTTGACACAAACGTATATTTTATATAATTTGAAGTACTTCAAATACAGCTATGCTTTGAAAAATCAGTTAGCTACATGTAATAAAACATAGCTAAGTACATTGAAGAAATGGTGTATTTAACCAAATATTCAATTTGCTACATAGAGCCAGACCTTAAAAAAACTTAAACTTGTTACTGGCTACACTGTTTTGAACTGTAGGGGATTTAGTTATAGTCATAGTTACAGTTTAAGACCCAAGGACCAGATAAGATGAATGAAGACCAGGAGTCAAAGATACTATCAATCAAAAATTTACTGAAGAAAATAGTTTGCAGTTTCATTAGCAGAAGTCCGCTTCAATACTCGAGAGGAGTTCGTAAGCTGCTCTGTGTACATTCTCAATACATCAGTAATTATACTCTAACAGAAGTCACTAAATACGTCATTACTTAGGTAAAAAGGATTCTGATTGGTTAAATTGTGGAAAAACATGTAAAATCTTAACAGATAATAAAGTCCAAAACATATCTCCGAAGGTTTGTTTAGATGACACACGATTAGAGGTCACACGCAGCGTCTCACTCCCAAGACTTATGTCTGCCAACCAGTGCATCAGGGTGACAGAAGAGGTCCAGATGAGCCTTCCACCCTGGGTGCTGTTAAGATTGCCCCTGGAGACTGGTACTGCACAGACAGATACCAACACACATACATAGAGAAACCCTTATCTACTTCAAGGTTGAGTAGCTAGGCTCTTACTCTTATCAGGTACTGTTCCCAAAACACACAGACAATGAGTGCAGCTTCTCAGAGAGAGAGAGAAGAAGAGAAGCTCAGACCATAATCACTTTATTCTTTAACGTACAGACAGAAAATAATATCAGTGCTCTGAGTATGAGTTGGTCCCATCACCGAGAGGCCTTGATGACCTTAATGACATTAATGTCTACTAATAGTATACAGTAGTCAACATTTGATGTGGATCAAAACCTTTCATCAAAGTTGTCCTAAAACCATACCTGTTCTTGTCTTAGGACAACGTTGATTAACTTTTTTGATCCACTTCAAATGTTGACTACTGTATGATAATTTTATCTCAATAATATTTTCAATAATATTTATCTCAGATAATTATTTCAATCAACTAAAATATAGGAGGTTAAATACTGATTAATAACTTGATTTATAAGCACTCAAAAAGGATTTTATATATATATATATATACCCATGACCTTGGTCGTTGTTAATATCATTTGAAAAATGAAAAAATATATCAACTTACAGGCCTGTAGCCAGCCTGGGTGTTCTTTTTTTGAAAAAGTGGACCTTTTTGCAGTTTTTCCCCCTCATTTGTATTTAATTATGAGGTTCAAATACTTAATTTTGGTGACTTTTTATGCACTAATTTGTGCTGGATTAGCTTGTCTGCTGGTATCTTAACAGCACACTTTTTGATGCAGGAAAATGTTTACTATAATGTAGTCAAATTGCTTTCCAAGATCATGTACCACCTTTTTCAGTCCACACACACACACACACACACACACACACACACACACACACACATCACACATATGCAGGGTAAAAACCTTCTGAAACAGTAACTTTAGTAGCTAGTTTCTCTGGGCGATAATGTTCCGAATTTACTGTGTTCTTCCTTGACCCATGCTACACCCCTTCATGGAGTTTTGTGAAAATCGATCTTGTAGTTTTTCCTGACAGACACAGACACACATAAGTGAAAACATTAGCTACCTTCTGCTCCTGTGAGGTTGACGACTGTTAGCTAGCACGTAGCTAGCGTTAGCTATCTCAACTCTTAGGTAAACAGGGCTTGACATTAACTTATTTGCTCACCAGTCACTGTGGCTAATGGTTTTCCAAAATTACTAGCCACTCAGAATTTTCACTGGCCACAATATTGTTGTTGGGACATAACATTTTATATGATTAAATTTACTGCATACTAAAATGTACTTAAATTGATTTCCAGGTCATTTTTGCTTATATAACGGGCATTTTTTCCTAACCTTATTAAATGTATGTGTCATCTTTCATATCAAATTCTTACATTTTATATATAATTTCAGTTAGTATAATAAGGCACTATAGGGTTGTTACCAATCAAATGAAAGCAGCATCAGCAAAATTGATCTTTCCACTGCAGAAGAAATGGAAGCAGCTGAAGCAAAGACTATAGAATCCCCAAGTATAGTTATGAATATATATATATAGTTATGAATATATATATATAGAGAGAGAGAGAAATATTTTTTCTCAATAAGAATATTTTTCCCTCTAATATTTTTATCTAGAGCCAAACGCGCTTCATTCAAGCCCATTCTGCTCTGTGAGCAGCAAAACAGATGGGTACTTTCACTAAAACACTGCAGAAAACGAGAATGCAGCAAATGCAGTTATTATTATTTTTATCTGTTATACATATGATTCTAACCATTTAAATAAACCAGGCTTGTGACAAGACGTTTTTTTTAATTTACATTTAGCATTATTAATCTGCATGTTAAGAGCATTTCATAAACACTTGAAATTGGGGAAAATATTTGTAGATGGCAAGGAAAGACAATTAAACTTTGAAATTACTAGTTAACTTTGATTTCATGATGAGAGCGTTTAGATTAATTACATTGTTTGTTAGTTTTTAGTAGATAATTAGGCCTATTTTAAGCAAAATATAAAAATGGTCCAGACTTCAAGAGGAAAACCCTGAACCACCATACAGTATCTTTAATGTCACAGTCCTCTACCTTACAAAATCTCAAAATAATAATTGCCTGATAAAACATCTAATCTTATCTTTTAATATTCATATCCAAGTGGGCTCATCTAATGATGTGTATATATATATATATATATATATATATATATATAAGTAACACAAAATATATATATATAATTTTATTTATTTATTTATTTATTTTTGTAGAAGAATCCTCAGCCACCACTGCTTTGGCTCTCGGGGCCCAATATCCTCATCTTTGATGACTATTTTGACTGTTTAGTTTTTCTTTCTTTCTTTCTTTTACAGAGAACAACTGCTGCCCAGATGGAAATGTATAACTATTCCAAAAAAGTATTGTCTGGACCTCTGCTGCAGGAACTATAGAGACCGGACCTCTTGAAACTTTAACTGAATACCCCTACTGTAGAGCATTGTGCTATAGCAGTGCCAACACTGTTCGGTTTCCAGGGAATGCATAAACTGATGATATGTACCTTCAAAGCAATGTTGTTCACTTTGGATGAAAGAATCTGCCAAATGTATCACTGTGTCTTTTGAAATGGATTGAATGGCAGTTGAAGCATGTTTGGATAAAAACAGATGATATATGTCAGATATAGACAACATTAAAGACATTTGGCGAGGTATTGTGGGGAAAGTTTCTGCGACTGATGTCTCTTTTTTTTTGCTGTAAGATGTGGTATGAATGTAACGTAAAACTGACATCCTCACTTGCGTGGTTTGATCTTAAAAACCACTGAAACCTGTTTTTTGTTTTTTTCCTCTCCGGTTGTGATGGCTTGATCTTTTCATGTAGAGCTTCCTGAAAATCTGGTGTCAAATCGGAGGCATTAAAAATAATTAAAACGGCACTTGTTTTTCAAGTATGTTTGAACACCCACTCGGCACAAAAACATGATAGCATAGTGCACTCCAATACAAAAAAGTTATGTGGGAGTACCATGGTAAAGAGTTGGTATCAGGTGGTAAAAATGTTACCACACGTTAGTACCACGATCATTTTTGGTGCTAAAAATGCACAGTTGCATGAAAAAAAGAAAAGAAAATGTTTGTTGAATAGAAATTTGTGTTTGTGAAATCTCGACACGTTCACTTTCCCCATCCCCCCTCCCCATTTTTATCTGTTTATCTTTCAGTAAACACCACAAGTCATATCGGATCAGATTTCAAACAAAAAAATATTCACTATCACCACAGACAGTTTTTTCTATCTCGATAGTTGTCGAACCACAGGTTGTTTATACCTCTGTTTCTGTGGTTTGTACAGCTCCGAATCCAGGACTGATTCACGTGTTTGCAGCACACGACGAGTGCACAAATACTAGGGTGAAAATTTTAAGTTCTTTGTATGGCAAGCGACTGTTAAATTGTTTCACAATGATGACAACTTATAATGGGCCAGTTTCACAGATTCGTGTCAAGAATTCGATTCATTTTAGTGAATTGTGGTGGTTAAGTATATGTTACGTAAGATCCATGCTCCATTGCATCATATTTTCCTCTATTTACTGTCTTCCTGCAAACAGACACCTGCGTAACACCTCCAGTGTAGATGTAACAAACAGCACACCAGCCTTTTAAATCATAAAGTTATGTATTTCGTTTTCTTTTTTTCTTTTTCTTTTTTTTATATAATACTCAACATTGTTTTGTTCTTAACCAAAAAACTGATTTTTATTATTTATTCTGTCCTGTAACATTTTAAGCCTGGTTTCTCTAATACAGCTTAGAATCTTAAAATAACAATAGTAAACAATATGTATCACAAGTAATGAAAAGAACATAATCCAGTCCATAGTCTGAAATCTTCAGTTCAATTCTTTGTTTCTTTTTCTTTCTTTCTTTCTTTCTTTCTTTCTTTCTTTCTTTCTTTCTTTCTCTCTCTCTTTCTCTCTTTCTTTCTTTCTTTCTCTCTTTCTTTCTTTCTTTCTTTCTTTGCAGTTCCAGGGTTTAATTCATCAATAGAACAAGTCTTCTAAATCCAAATCAGCAACAGTACTAATTAGAACTCAATGAAATCTCATTGTCAACCCTAAAAAAAAAATCTCAGTCACATGTTGTTGTGCAATTGAGGTTTTGGCCAAAGAGATTCGTTTTTGATAATTTCAGCATATCACATTCCATAAATGCATACGTATGGATTAAAATCACAGTGTATGTTTATGTAATATGTATTTTAAAATAAGTATCTGCCTTTTTGAAGTAATTCCTTTCCTGGGGAAAGAAAGGTGAGAGACTCTTGAAAAACATTTCATTAGCTCTTGAAAAACATTTGATCGGTTTTGTTATTTATTTTATTTTGTGTATTTTATTTGATTTTTTTCAAGAATATTGCAGGTTAAATAGAATTGATTTCAGAAAATTATCTGTGAAAGATTTGTACAGTTATTAACAACTAAAAAATATATATTTGAGTATTTATGCACTTACAACATTCTGTCATTTCTGTACATGTTTTTTTTTTGTGTGTGTGTGTAATTTAGATGCAAAATGAGTTTAATGGCCAGGATGTGGTAAAGGACAGGATGTCACGGATGCTGTCGAAGTATGTTGTTTTCTGTTGTATTGAGAGTATTGTACATGGAGTATTTCTTTCATTTTTATTCTTGACTCTTGATTTCATTCTTGATTGTTATGGAGTTTAACATTTACATTTATTGATTTAGCAGACGCTTTTATCAAAAGAGACATACAAACTGAGGACTATGATCACAAGCAATTTGTCATAAGAGCCAACAATATTTGGTGTTAGCTAGATTAGTGCATGAGCTAGAGCAGAAGTGAAATGCAGAATAGAAAGAGAAAAGGTGTTGTTGTTGTAATAATTAGCAAAATTATTGTGTTAGCAAAAGCTGAAAACAGTTTGTGACGCCTTATAAGCTCTGATTCAGATGTTGGTGATACTTTACAGTAGGTTTGTTGAGTAGATTTCAAATTAGTTAATGCTTTAGGTATCATGAACTAACAATGAGCAGTCGTTTTTACAGCATTTCTTTCATTTCCATTCTTGACTCTTGATTTCATTCTTGATTGTTATGGGGTTTAACATTTCATAATGCATTAACATATGTAAACTTTTTAGAAATCTACTAAAAACTATCTATACCCAATCTATTAGTGTACATGCTGTAAAGATAGTTTCATTGTTACTTTATGTGAACTGTTGTGTTAGCCAATGTTAATATACAGCTTTATTGATAAGTGATACATAGATGTGATGTCACTCTAATGGTAATATGATGACACTTTTCCACTGTAACAAGCTGTAAAAAGCATGATTTGGTTTATTTTGGGTATTGCTGGTCAAGTTATAAAATGCTTGGTTGTATGTAGGTTGTAGTTTCTACCCACACATATGCACACACACACACACACAGTCTTAACACCTACCTAAGACCCCTCAAACACCCAGTCTTTGTGGTTATGCAATTCGAGGCTGTTTTCTTGTTTTGCTCGAGTGTCAATCCCTCCCCCTTCCCTTCACAGAGACAACTGACCTTTACCAGATAAGCGCATTACGTGTCTCATCGGCCCACTTCATACTTTGAATTCCTGTTCTGATACAACATCACATGCGGTCTGTTCTTAGTAAGTTTTGAGTACTTTTTTCAACTCTGTGTTCTCACCTAAAACATCTTGCATCATAGTACAAGACTGTTAACTGTCAGATACCAAACTGTTAACAAAAAGGTTGTGCATGTAGCTGTGGGCTTGTAAGTGAGGCTGAATTGTTGGACAATCATTAGTGTTCATTCTGCTTTTTGGTGACATTTCGCTAGTTAAAAAAAGTTCCATTTTCAATAGTGTAGCTGCACATTAAAGAAAGAGTTCACCCAAAAATGAACATTTACTCACTCTCAGGTCATCCAAGATGTAGATGAGTTTGTTTCTTCATCTGAGCAGATTTAGAGAAATGTAGCATTACATCACTTTCTCACCAATAGATCCTCTGCAGTGAATGGGTGCCGTCGGAATGAGAGTCCAAACAGCTGATAAAAACATCACAATAATCCACATGGCTCCAATGAAGGGAGAAATTATGTGTTTGTAACAAACAAATACATCATTAAGATGTTTTAACTTAAAACTGTTGCTTCCGGCTGAAATACAAATCTTCTATCCAAAATATTACTTTCTCTATTGAAAAAGTCTTGTCATCTGAATCAGGAGAGAAATATGCACAGATCGAGCACCGTTTGAAAACAGTCCAAAACATTTCTAAACAAATATATTGGTGGATTTTGATGTGAGAGGACAACAAGGGACGGACTTTTTTCACTGGAGGTAGTGTTATTGTGGATTAAGGAATTGTATTTTGGCCAAATTCATAAGAATTGGCACTTTTTTCTTTCTTTCTTTTTCTTTTTTTTTTTTTGCAGAACCCCAAACATCTCATGCAAATTATTAAAATGAGTGGGTTGATTTACACTTTAGCTCTGTGACACTATCAAAGCATTGTTTGAGCATCACAACCAACCTATCACAACAATATTGACTCCTTCACTGTTGTGAGTTTAGGGCGGGACTATCTTTTGCAGAACCCCAAACATCTCATGCAAATTATTAAAATGAGTGGGTTGATTTACACTTTAGCTCTGTGACACTATCAAAGCATTGTTTGAGCATCACAACCAACCTATC
Organism: Sinocyclocheilus rhinocerous; assembly: GCF_001515625.1. NCBI lineage: Eukaryota > Metazoa > Chordata > Actinopteri > Cypriniformes > Cyprinidae > Sinocyclocheilus > Sinocyclocheilus rhinocerous. Next base: position 370,699 of record NW_015659335.1, read on the forward strand.
ACAACAATATTGACTCCTTCACTGTTGTGAGTTTAGGGCGGGACTATCTATTTGATTGTGTCCAGAGATCCTGTTTGAAATCAGTCTCGTTTTTTTATTTTTATTTTTATTTTGTATGGTGATTCTAGTGATGCAGAAATTACAAACTTTAACTGTGGTGTATATTTGCCTGATAAAACATCAGTGGCCTGTGGTATGCTAATACTGGACAAATTTTGGTGTTGCTAAGTTTTGCTGAAGTGTTGCTAAGTTTCAAAATAAATATTGTATGCATTCTAAATTAGACGCATACTTATAAAAGATTATGAAAGTACAGATTGATGCAAGATGCTTTTCCCTCAGTTCATTTTTTCTATATAATTTGGGATATCCTTACACTTCAGCAGAGCTCATTTGTCAGTGCATGTGGATTCTTGCATGCATGCATTCATGCATGTGTTTGTTTATATGCATGTTTGTGTGTATCGTCTGTGGGTATAAAAGTTTGTGTGAAACAGGATGTGGTCCTCATCAAACTTTTGTGCTTTGAGCACCGCTCAGGCGCTGTGTCGAGCCCAGCATGGGGCCCAGGGGGCTAATATTTATACTCTCATCAGAAGCCGAGAAGTTCAGTCTTTCCAGGCCTTTTTAAAAACTTGCAGCTCTAAAATCAAACTACAGACTGTCACAAAACTATACATACTATAAGTACTCAAGACATAACAATAAAACAGACATAAATAATAAGAATAAAGAATAACACCCTTGCAAGAATTGCACCCTTGAGACGGTCTTATTTCTCTGCAGGCCCTCTGACCTTTTGATTTAGCGTTTCATGCTTTGTAAACTTGTCTGAGTAACTCTGTGGTTACGCAGTCATACAACGAGCAGAGAGGAAGAAGATGCATTTGTCAAGAGAGAGAGAGAGAGAGCAAGAAAGAGAGAGATCGGATGAGTAACAGAAAGGAAGGAGTATAGTGATAGAGAAAGAGATCCTCCTGACAGATGGAGGTAAAAGGGGAGGGGCAGATAGAGCAAGAGCGATAAAGGGAGGAGGATGAAGGGTTGGGGGTCAGGTAGACAGACAGACCTCAGCATCCATGGTGCCTGCTCAGACAGCTGTTTGACAGACAGCTGAAGTCGAAGGGTAAGTCTTATACTTCCAATATTAAATAACTGCTTGGTTGAGCAATGATCTGATAAGATCTGACCTAATCCGACATAAAAAATGACGTAATGTCATGTACACTGACCCTAAAATATATCTGAACACTTAAGCCGCTGTTAAAAATGAATGTCATTGCATTATATGTCAAACCAAGCAGCATTCATTTGGAATTTGTTGATAAATCATTAGATATACTATTGAAGACTCAATGTATTGTGACATTTTGTAGTTCTTAAATCATTCTCGAGCATGAGGACCAGAATCGACTTCATCTGCTAAAAATCACCCTGCTGCTTAAAAGTAATCGCAAAATGACTAGTGAGTAATTGTGAGTAGAATTGTAGTTCTGGGAAAAATTCTAGCAAAGTTTTTTCGCAGATGCCACTTTTAGCCAGATATTTTGTTTTCTAATGCAACAACCTACATTTTTAAGAGTGACTTCAGGGTCCAGATCATTTCTGTCGTCACTCATTAGTAAACAAATTAGTGGTAAATACTCATTATGCATTGATAAATAAACGTTTTTTAACTGTGCACTTGCAATGTACAAGTTGGTTTGTAGTAATCTTCAGGTGCTCTTTAGAATAACCCAAAAGCTAGGAAACGCCGAAGCATTTTGTGAAACCGAGAGTGTGAACCATATGTTTGCAGCGATCACTCAGATCAGGAGTTGAGGTTTAAACCTCTGTGTCAAATACACTGTATCCAAATTACTTGGCAGCCACTTTTAAAAGAGTTCAAGTGAAACCGCATCGTCAGTGTTTGCTGTAGACTGTCCTGTCACTGTTTGATATCTCTCATCGTTTTGGCCATTGGTATACAAGTACGCCTCTTTACAAGAAGTCACCTTACGGTTATAGCTGAGGGTTTCTGCTGTTGTCTGTGGGTGTCGTTTTGTAGTGTTAGTGGAAATTGCCTGTTTACAGGTTGACCACCCACTCACAAAGAGGGGCGTACTGCTGACAATGGCCCACTCAGCAAAAGAGCCACCGGTAGCTTGCATCATATACACAGATCTAAAACTCATCTAAAGTTCATGTCAAGAATTTTGCAATGGAATTCATTATGCGTGCTCTGCAGTTTACCGTATTCTTTGGGCAACATCCTGTCAGGTAGAAAGCCACAGCAATGCCATTTAAAAGTGAAAGTCTGAATTTTAAAAATTAAAGCTCCTTTGGCTGACTGGCTGCTTGCATTATTATGCAAAAATGTTACCTAAAATAGTCAACGATTATGTACAAACATTAAGAATCACTTAAAGGAAATATAACACCAAAATGAAATTGTTATAATTTACTCACCCTCATGTAGTTCTAAACCTTTTTTCAACCTTTTTTTGTTCTAGACATTCTTCAAAGTATCTTCTTTTGAAAGTAAGAAAGTAACTTGTATAGGTTTGTAACAATATGAGAGTATGGAAGCCTGTTTATGCCAGGGAATAAAAAAATAAATTAAAAAAAAAGGTAATTCCAACATTTTATCTCGCAATTCGTACTTTGTTTCTTGGAATTCCGTGAAAAAAGTTGGAATAGTGAGACATAAACTTGCGATTCGGTGCAAGGCAGAGATATAATCTCACAATTCTGAGAAAATAATTTAGAATTCTAAGATAAAGTCACAATTACAAAAAAATAAGGTTACACTTTACTTGAAGGGGTGTGCATAAGACTGACATGACACCTTCATAATCATGACATGACACATGTCATGAATATGAAGGTTTTTTATGCATGTTTATGACAACTGTCATTAAGTGTCATTCGCTCAATTATGTAATTTTTAATGCAAAAATAAAATAAAAAATTCAAGATGTAAACTCAGAATTCTGAGAAAAAGTTAGAATTTCGAGATACAAACTCAGAATAGTGAGACGTAAATTCAGAATTGCGGAAGAGGAAAATAGTCAAAATTTAGAGTTGCGAGAAACTTGAAAACAGGCATCCATATGAGGGTGAGTAAACATTGACAGAACTTACTTTAAACTAACATTAAAAGGATAATTCATCCAAAAATTTAAATTCTGTCTATTTTTTTATACTATGGAAGTCAGTGGCTACCATCAACTGTTTGGTTACCAATATTCTTCAAAATATTTTCTTTTGTGTTCAACAGAATAAACAAACTCGTACAGGTTTGGAACAACTTGATGGTGAGTAAATGATGACAGAATTTTCTTTTTTGGTTGAACTATCCCTTTAAACTTCAGTGCAAGTCCTGTTCACGCCAAGGACGAAAACTATAACAATAACGATAATATTGACAGCCAATTAAAGCTCAAGCATTTAAAGCGTCAGATGACATAACTGAAGCGCGTGCGCTTATACAGTAAACAGACCGTTATCGTCCACACCATAGTTATTGTTCTTGGTGTGAACGGGCCTTAACTGTGGATTTAAAATAATGCAGCTTTGTGAGGAAAGTTGTGCTATTACCTATATGTAAGTGGTTGGCCATACAATTTTGCCTTGCGGATGATAAAACGGATAGAATATTATTCTTTCATTGCATAGATTGGATTGTTTAATCATCCTATTTCAGTGTGACTAACCTAGTCTTCCTTCCCAGGAGCAATATGGTCTATTTTGTGCATTTCTATATGTGTCATTTTCAGCCACAGGTAAAAACCAGCTACATTTGCGGTTGCGTTCTTAGTCATAGTCTCTAGGGATGCACCGATACCACTTTTTCCAGTACTCGCCCGATACCGATACTTTTATTTTTGGTACTTGCCGATACCGAGTACCGATACCAATATTTTATTGCATTTGTAAATTTTTTAAATATTGGGTACAGAAACCAAAAGAGTATGTATAATGTTAGTTGGTTAACTTCATTTATCAAATAGATACAGTCAAACCAAAATATATTCAGACACCTTCAACATTTCTCACATTATCACAGTTTATTCGCTATAGTTTAAAAAATGGTAATAAAATATAACAAGAATTTAAAGTTAAACTTAGTCAGAACAAATTCAGCTTGATAATGTCACATAACTTTGATAGAAAGGTATGTAATGGATTACAATAAACCAAAAATTATTCATACAGCTGTCAATATTTACAAAACTTTCAAAACTTTGTCGGGTGACCCTTAGCCCTATAGTGTCCTGCACCCACTAGTAAAAAAATATCAAAAATTATATCTGGTCTCTGAATCATTTTTGGTTTCACTGTATATCCTTCGGTTATTTTCACACTTAATTATGGCCATTAAAATGTATTTTACAAGTTTTTGTTACTTTCACTGTTCATTTTTTGCTCTATGGTACATCATCTTTAATTTAATAGCATTAGAGCAGCGGCTTAGTACTGTAATCACGCGCTTTGCTGTAATAATGCAGGGAACCACTCGTTATAAATCTCCTAACTGTGATATTTTCAGAAATAGAAGTCGCGTTTTTTCATCTGAAACGTGCTGCGATTTATATTCCAAAGCCACTCATATAATGCAGAAACACTCAAGAAAGCAAAACGCGCAACGCGTGCAGGTATTTGTACGGATACAGAATAGTGCAGCCTAGCGCATTTTACACAGGCTGCTAGATTCACTTTCGCCAGAAAGTCGTGTATGCCTAAGGTTGAAAATAAATGATGTTTATAGTGAATGCCCCTATAAATGGTCTTATTTTTACGATTTAGTTTTAATCCAAATGATGCGTGTGCTAAGTGAGTGAACATCAAAAATCACACAACAGAATTGCACGCGCACTCGCTCTCTACCGTTAAGTAACTTGTGCATTGTTTTACTTACTTGTTTTTGACGTATCCGACCGAACTACAAACTTTCCAGTGATGTCTGTGAGAAAGGTATATTCACTGGACAAGCTGCCTGCTCAATCCACTCAGCCTGCTTTGTTTATCAGCTCGCGCACATCAGCTATACAGTCAATACTGAATGTTTAACATTATATTCATTGCATACATATACTTCGTAGACATCCTTAATCTCTAATAACTCCATTCTGCTGTCTGTTGTTCTGTTGTCGGTGTTTCATTGTCTGAATATGGCACTTATCACATGCTGTGTGGTATCGGCGTTTGTTATCGGGCCATTTTAACGAGTACGAGTACAGGAGCTCAGTATGGGTATCTGTGCATCCCTAATAGTCTCCATAGCGACAGTTTGAGTTATTAACAGAACACCATAAATCACATTATCTGATTACCACACTAGATATAATCATAGAAATTGATATTTAGGCAATACATTAATGCAACCACAGTCGTGCTGAATTGAGACCAAGTGTTAACCTCATACACTCTTATAAATAAAGGTTCCAAAAGAGTTTTTTCGCAGTGATGCCATAGAAGCACTAGTTTGGTTCCCTAAAGAATCTTTCAGTGCAGTTCTTAAAAGAACAATTTAATATTCTAAAGAACCTTTTTCCACTATAAAGAACATTTTGTGCAATGGAAAGGTTCCAAGGATGTAAAAGGTTATTAGATGCCAAAGAGCTTTTATATTTAAGATTGTAAGAGACTTCTAAAAGCCAGATTTAGAGTTAAAATGCTTACAGTAGCATGTGTTGCACTTATGGAGTGTGCATCATGTATTGATGGAATATTGAGTGTTGATATATTTTTGAGTGTTCAGTCACTCAAAAAGTAAAATTGTCATCATTTCCTCACCTCATGTCATTCCAGGCCTTTTCTGTAAAGCAGAATGTTTTTATTTTAATGTTTTTATTTATTTTTTTTATTTTATTTTTTTTTAAGAATTATGTTTTACATGTGTGTTTAAGATCCAAGGAGTGATGAAGGATTACTGGCATATCCCTCTGTTTATCTTCATCATATTTTATGGAACTGGCCAGTCCAGGAACATGCAAACAGGTACCTAGCAAACACAGAACGTTCCCCTAATATTAGTATATGGTTCCCGTTTAGATATTATATTTTTACAGCCATAAAATAATGTTCCCAGAATGTTGCAGGGAGTATTTTTAGACAACTTTAAAATAACTTATACAGAATGTTCCCTAATAATTATTTGTAGCAGAACATTCTGCAAACCTAGAAAAAAGATCATTATATTTATATAAAAAAATAAAAAATAAAAATAAAAATTTGTTTTGTAATGTTCTGGGAACCAAAAACTAACATTTTCAAAACGTTCTGAGAACCAATTAATGTTAGTTTGGTATATTTACGTCCATCTATTTTGTAGGGAACTCTGTTTTTTGCCCATTTTGTAACGTTATAAATATTGAAAAACAAAGCATATGTTTTCTAATCTCTTATTATGTTTGTCTTGGTTCAACCATAAACAGCAGGTCTGGCCTGTGTGAATGACTACGTGACGAACATTTCTTGTGTGTGGTGGAACTCTACAGATTTCTCCGGCCAGCGATGTGAGCTTGTGGGGAAAAGTGACACAAAAAGGTTTTAGTTTCAAGTCTCGGAATGGACCATTTTAACATTGATAAATAAACCTTCTCAAATCTGAATTGAATTTAAATGTGTTTGTAGATCATGCGAGCTGGTGCCACTAAGCAGTCAAACACATCCTAAAAGAAGTTGTTCTTTAAATTTTGACAAACATGTGAGTAGAAATGGATGAAATTTCAGTTAAATTATTATTGACACTGATTAACATGTATTCTCTTCCTACACTCCCCTCTCTTTAACACAGAACTTTTTTTTCCTTAACAAAATCTGGTTGAATGTAATCTGTAATGGATCTGTCATCACTAAACTGCATTATCAGCCTGGCCGACACAGTAAGTGGAAGAATTTCTGCTATTAATAGGTTGTAGATATGTTTAAAATGCCAGGTAAATGTAAAAATACAACACACACACACATACAGTACTGCAGTAAAATAAAATTCAACAAAGATCATATGCAAATTTGTGTTGAAAAAGCGTGTGAACTTCAGTCATTTGGTTTGAGAATGGTCTTTTTAATCCTTGGCACAATTAGACAAACTCTTCAATAGGCTACCTTTTACACAAAACATGGCATTTAGGAGATAAACTTGATCAAAATCTATAATAATGTGATAAATGGAAACAGTAGGCCTACTAGTTCACCTCTTTTTGTACTTGTTTCTCAGCGATTGCGACTTGCGTTTCAAGTGTCTGTTCGGTCACGCGACAGGCGAAATATGCACTCTGACAAACTTTATCTTTACACCATTGAAATGTAACGTATATAACGTGTAGAATTAAATGTGTTTATTACACATATCCAGTCTTTTATATATATATATATATTTTCTGAGTTTTGTGTATATGCGTGTGTGTTTAAGCCATTATTAGAGGATTCAGTCACCGCAAACCCCCCATAATCCGTATGATGGTTGCTATGCAATGAATTTAAGGATGCTACTTGTATTGTTTACATTTAAGCATTTGTAACTTACATCACAGTCAAAGTGTACACCAGTCCCTGCATTCCTTATGAACGAAACCCATGGCTTTGCTGTTGCTAGCACCATGCTCATTTTAAATGTTCTTCATGGTTGCTTGTATTTTTGTTTTTAAATGACAGTTAAGACCCAACCACCAGATAAGCCCACTGTAAGCGGGGACAACATAACTTGGAGTAAAGGCAGTAACTTTCCAAAAGCCGTAGACTCTTATGAATTTCAGCTGCAGTTTAAAGCCACATATACAAGCTGGGAGGTAAGTGAGCATTCGTGTTTGATTTACATGTTTTCTTTAACATTTAACTAATTATTTAATGAAATAAAATTACATGCATTTCAATCTTTAGTAACCTGGCCACAAGTCAAATACAGCATAATTTTAAATGTATGTTTTTGTGTATGATTGCATATTTTTGCATGCTTCTGCGCTATAGACGGCAGCACATAGGAATGTCTCTCATGGAAGTTACGTGCTGCTGGACCATAATTTACTGACTGTAGGAGAAGAGTACCAGGCCAGGGTACGTGTGAAGCCTGTTGAGCCCCAAAATGATGGTTATTTTCGGGGGGAATGGAGCGACTGGAGTCCTGCTGTGTCCTGGAGGTCTGAGATTGGAAAGCCACCAGTGAAACCAGAAGATGATGCATCTCCACCAGGTGGTGCTTCTTGCTGGCCCAGTAATATTTGTCTGTGAGTTAAGATGATAATATATTTCATGACAGCATTTTTTTTTCTTTGTTTTAGTACTTGATGATATGCGTATTGTTCTGATCATTGGATTCCACATATTGCTTGTTCTCGCTGGTCTTTGTTTGGTCATCTACAAGGCAAAGAAAAGCAACCGGTGAGTATTAGATGTATATGTGATATGTCTTGATGTCTTCATGGCCCTTTCTTTATTTAGTAACATCCTTATTGACTTTTTCTAGCTCAGGGCTGTCCAAACTCGGTCCTGGAGGGCCGGTGTCCTGCAGAGTTTAGCTCCAACCCTAATTAAACACACCTGAACCAGCTAATCAAGCTCTTACTAGGCATAGAAACTTCCAGTCAGGTGTGTTGAGGCAAGTTGGAGCTAAACTCTGCAGGACACCGGCCCCCCAGGACCGAGTTTGGACAGCCCTGTTCTAGCTCCTCCTCTTTGATATATATTTAAATTTTTACATTACATTTATTTATTTCAACAAATGAATGAAATCACACAAGTCTGACTTTTAAACAAGTTCCAAAGTTTGGTAACAGAGTTGCAAAAATTTCCAACCCCACAGAACACGAGCAATAAATAATGCACACATTTTTAGTTTGACCCCCTGAGGTGGAAGAACAACATTTTCTGAAGTTTAAATCCTTGTTATTGACTCTTTGTTGGAGAAGAACAAATATTTGACCTCATTTTTTAAGACGTTCAAGCCCTAGTTTTTACTCTGTTTGTGGAAAGTGCTGTGTGGGCATGTGTCTGTAGGTGTGTGTGTGTTTCTGCCTACAGTATTTCCGTGTCAGTATGTTGGTGTTTTTACCTGATATTTGTGTTTGTTTGTGCATCATTATCAAGCATTATTTCTTTGCAGATCATTAAAACCAAACAATCGACATGTTCCAGACCCCTCCAAATATTTCCAGCCTCTTCACACTGTTCATGGTGGAAACTTCCGGGTGAGTTCAGTTTTATTTCCTGCATGTGCACTATGCTAGTTTCCAAAGTGCTTGTGTTTAATTTGAGGTCAGTGTGACTTTTTAAAATGTTTTTGAAAGAAGCCTCAGGGCTGCATTTCTTTGATCAAAGACACCGTAAAAACGGTAATATTGTGAAATATTATTACAATTGTAAAAAACCTTTCTATTTTAAAATATTTTCAAATTTCATTATCATTAGTCTTCAGTGTCACATGATCCTTCAGAAATTGTTCTAATAAGCTGATTCGCTGCTCAAGAAACGTTTCTTCTCAATGTTGAAATCAGTTGTTCTGCTGAACATTTTTGTGGAAACGGTGATACCTTTTTAATTTGAAATAGAAATTCTATAATTATATTATAAATGTCTTTAATGTCACTTGTTTTGATCAATCTAATGCATCCATGCTGAGTACAAGTATTAATTTATTTTAAAAAAAAAACTTTTGAATGGTGGTGTATACTGATATTGCTATTTTCACCAGTACAGTGGCAATTCATTCTTTTACTTTCTACATTGTGTATTCACACCAAAAAAAAAAAAAAAAACATTTTACAGAACTTTTGAATGGTGGTGTATACTGATATTGCTATTTTCACCAGTACAGTGGCAATTCATTCTTTTACTTTCTACATTGTGTATTCACACCAACACATTTGAGAATACATAAGTGTATAAGAATAAGAATAACATTCTCAGTTTCACACATAGTTCTTCCTATGCAAAAACTTACCCATAAAAACTCTCACACACACACCCATGTTAACAGATGTGGCTGAAACCTGCATTTCTTGCAAATGCCTACTCATATCTTCTTGCAGCAAGCCACAGAACACACACACTGACCGCATGCGTTTCCTCTTACCTGTCCACAGAAATGGCTGGGCTGTCAGAATTCTGTTGGGCCATTTCTCACCCCTCAGTCATGTGACGATATCTCACCTGTAGAGGTCTCAGATTTTTGGGACGTGTCCTTGATAGATCCAAACGCTCAGACGTCTGCTGCCGCGTTCGTTCACTCCAATCAGGTGGACTCTGGACTGGACAACAGCGGCACTAGTCATGCATCATCATCTGGTTTCTCTAACACGGGCTACTTCTATAGCAAATCCAATACAGGCTCTCTTCATCTCGAATCCTGCCCCGTGTACTTCACCTACCACCCTGAGGAAGGCACAAGCTCCGCTCTCTCGTCGCCTGGGTCTTCATACGACTGTTTGCAAACCCCAAGTTACCAGACGGAACTGCCCATGAGCCCAGATTCAGGGTTCGACGTGCCTGAAGAGGAGCATTGTGAAGATGAAGACATCAGTGGCGCGGAGAGATGTGCGGCAGGACATGTGCTGGTTCCCTTCATTATGTCGCTGTCACAGGGTTCCCTTGATGCTGTTCACCCAGTAGAGAGTTTCACTCCAGTGGCCGTCATCACACCGTGGTTTGAACCTGTGAGAGCACCCAGTTGCGTTTCCACCGCTGAGCCTGCAGAGGGCGCCGTGATCAGACCCTCCTCCATGATTGAGCCCAGCGGCAGTGGATATCTGACCCTGAAGGAGATGCAGAAATACAGCAACAAATCCATCTGAACGGAGGCCTAGTCCGTCTCTGTCTGTATAGAGGAGACCGGGGTAAAATAAAACTCAGGTTAGGTTTATTTTTGAAAGTCAGTTTCTAAACAAACAGATAGAGTAAAGTTCGAACGTTTGGGGTCAGTAAATATTTTAATGTTTTTGAGAGAAGCCTCTTACACTCACCAGGGCTTCATTTATTTAAAAAAAATATATAAATAAAAATAGTAATATTGTGAAATATTATTAGAATTTAAAAGAACTGTTTTCTATTTTTATATATTTTAAAATTTCATTTCATTCCTGCGACGGCAAAGCTGAATTTTCAGCAGCCATTACTCCAGTCTTCAGTGTCACATGATCCTTCAGAAACATTTGTATTATTATCACTGTAGAAAACAGTTGTGCTGCTTTATATTTTAGTGGACACCGTCCTTTGTAACATAAATGTCTTTACTGTCACTTTTGATCAATTTAATGCGTCCTTGCTGAATTGCTTTATTAAAAAAATACACTGACCCCAAACTTTTGAATTGTAGTGTACCTTGAAGACTTGGCAAAAAAAAATAAAAAATCTATTGAACATTTTTAGAATTATTATTCACGAAAAACTGTTAGATACCTTTGTACAGCGACATGATAAGCTAGATTTAAAGGCATCTTCTGGGTTGAACACAGTTTAAGCTCTATTTGAATGTCAGTCAGTCTGTAATAAGGACGATATAAACTGTGTGAATGAGAGTTATTGCAGGTAGCATGTGGTCTGACATTTATAAGTGCCAGCCCGTTTCCGTTCACCGCTGTGGAGCGCGGCTTGTGTAACCAGACGACAAGTCAAGCTTATCTTCCCCACGTGACCTGAAAATTTTTTTTTTGAACTCAGTGAACCATAACAAAGTATTTTTCTAGAGAAGGAGGAGAAAGAACATCAACATGCTTTTTGACTTTATATGTGCCTATGTGACTTAAGTTTTTGAGTATGTTGTTTATGATCCCTGCCACACAGCATCCTGGTCCTCCTCATGTACAGTAGCTGCTCCTGCCTGAATTTGAACATATTTGAGGAAACTTGGTCTAACTGTTGATATTTCCACCAGAAGGCAGCAGAGAGATCATGACTGAGGGATGAATTAAACAGAGACATATCGGGGAGGTAACAGACCGCTTGTAGGAATATGAATATGAACAGTCACACCGTCAATGGTGTGACTGTGGAGAGGGTGAGCAGCACCAAGTTCCTGGGTGTGCACATCACAGAGGATCTCTCCTGGGCTGACAACACCGCACTGGCCAAGAAAGCACAGCAGCGATTTAATCTGTATCTATCTGTATTTATGTTTTACTGTTAGTGTTATCTGTATGCACCAAGGGTCTGAGAGTAACGCAATTTCAATTCTCTGTGTGTATGTGCTGTACATGTGGAAGAATTGACAATAAAGCAGACTTGACTTGACTTGACTTGAATGGGATATACTGGAATTATACTACTGTATATAGCAGTTTTCCCGCCTTTGATACATACACTGCTGTTCAAAAGTTTGTGGTCAGGATTTTTTAAAAGAAAGAAATCAATGCTTCTATTCAGCCATAATGCATTAAATTCATCAAAAGTGACAGTCAACACATTTATAATAGAATAAAAGATTTCCATTTCAAATAAATGGTTTCCATGAAAAGATTAAGCAGCACAACTGTTTTCATCTCTGATAATAAGAAATGTTTCTTAAGCAGCAAATCAGCATATTAGAATGTTTTCTGAAGGATCCTGTGTGACTGAAGATTGGAGTAATGATGCTGAAAATTCAGCTTTGACAACAGAAATAAATTACAATTTATATATTAAAATAATAAACCGTCATTTGTAATTATATTTTATTAGATGGAAAATAGCAGCATGGACATTGTGCCTACTATCTGTTTTTGTGTACCACAGAAGAAAGAAATCCAAATCGCATTTGAATGACATTGGAATGGGTGAGTTTTTTTTTTTTTCATTTATTTATTTAATTAGGGACAATACACATTAATAATACATAAAATCAATGTAAAATGTTTCAGATTTAGACAGAGTGGCTAATTTTCATTTGTATAGTTCCAGGGCAGGTTGATGTGGAAGCAAAAGAAGAAGAAGAAGAAGAAAAATCAAACCACAATGACTTTTTATACCTTTTATACCTTCTGTTAGAAGTCTATTCTAGTCATGTGTTCCTCTCAAGGAAAATGATGGGTGAACTACTGAGCCATTGAATGAGTGTGAACTATTCCTTTCATTTCTGAAATATTTAAACATTCCAGAAAGTTCTTACTAAACCCAGTAAGAAAAGCTTCATAATAATGTTTTTCACAGATCCTGACATTAACGGAGAATAATTATGCTTGCAAAGCTGCAGCGGAAAATGTTGGACAACAATATTGAAAGGAAAATGAGGCAGCAGATGGAGAGGAATGCAGCACGGCAGCAGCTTTTTGTCAATCAAAGGTCAATGACAAACCTTAATTTTCTTTCCATATGAAGAGAATGAGATGATTACTATTGCATAAGTAACAGGAATTCAACCAGTGACCCAGACATACTAATGCAAAACAGATGAGTGTGTGAAGGGTGTGTGTTACATTTAATGTTTCCAGAACCTCAAAAGTCCATCTTTTATTACACTAAATTTTTTAATGATCCATATGTGTTGGAAACATAAAGCCGTACATGCAGTATTGGCAGTATCATTTGTGAGCTCTATTATTAATGTTGACACTTAGACTACTCCAGTCATATATTCTCTTATTATTTCTATTGCCTTGCACTATTTAAGTTACCTTGGAAAACTACATTATTCCAAGCAAAAGTAATCACCTCTCCCCCCTTCCACTATTTATTTATTCATTTATTTATTTATAATTATTAGAAAAATACTACGTTTCTTTTAGGTTATGAGGAAATCTAGAGTAATTATAATCCTTTTTTTTTTTACATAAAAAATACATGAGTATCATTTAAATATAGAATATAGTATAGCAGGGTTCCTCAATTAGTTTTTGCCGAGGGCCGAATTCTGCCAAAAATACCAAGCCAAAGGCCACTGACCTACATATATACAGGTCTATTTATTTCAGTAATTCAACTCAAATTGTGAAACTCTTTATTAAATAAATTCAATGCACACAGACTGAAGTAGTTTAAGTCTTTGGTTCTTTTAGTGTGCTGTACATGTGGAAGAATTGATAATAAAGCAGACTTGACTTGACTTGACTGTATATTGTTGCTTTTGTTAAAATGGTCACAAGATGAATATTCAGATTTTTACTCCAGTAGTCTGTTTTATTCAAACAATTATGAAAAATGTGAGTTTGGATATTATTTTGCGTCATTTTTATAGCCATAGTGAAAGCAAAAATAGATATTTTACCTCAGATCTTTAAAATAAATTAAAGCAAACTTGTACGTTAAAACTGTGAACTCACTGCGAACCAACATCTGATGCAGCGTTTGAATTTTCATGCCACATTATTTGAAATTAGGCTGGCCAAACTTTTTTCTCTCACTCCCTGATGTTGCCCGTGGGCCGCCTATTGAGGAACCCTACTTAGATAAGTAAATGTGTGTGTAGGTCAAATTTAGTATAAACTGGGGGACCAGCCGATGATTGAATGAGAAAAAACAGCTTAATAAATACACAAAATAATGTTTTAATGAAAATGTAAAAATGCAAAAAGATTAATGGGTTTGGTTTAGGGTTAGCTCAGTATAAAACCAATAAAAATCAATGGAAACTCCCAACAAATGTGCATGTTGAAATTACTATTATTAGTAAGTTGTGCAGACATTTTTCCTGAAATTCCTTTGTGGGAGATGAACACGGGTCTCCAAAGATGGAAAAAATCTGTGTTTTTCATGTAACACGCCGCATCCTGCTAACATGCGTGCAACAGGACATATTGAGTTTCTGTTTGTGTGTGCTTATAAATGTTTATGTTCACAAACATTGTGGGTTTTCACATTGTTCACTCAGTTCTAATGTAGAGCAGGGAAACTTTTGAAAGAAACAGACATAAAGTTCTCTTTCAGAAAACAGCTTGTTTGGACATAGAAAGGTTTCCCTTCTTTGAAACAGTTTTGACTGTCATTTTATTTTAGAAAACGAGTAAAATAAGTCTGTCTGAGCTGGCAGGCTCATTGTGTGTATATTCAGGAATGGGATGGAAGAAAGGCATTGAGGGTAAATGAGAAAGGGAGGGAGAGAGAAAGAGGGAGGGAGAAATAAGCTCCAAGGATTTTTCCTTTTCTTTTTCTTTATTTCTCTTCTCAGCTCGCTGACCCAACTGCAGCTGCAAACGCAACAAGTACTGTAAGTTTTGCTTACACACACACACACACACACACACACATGCACTTACAATCACATCTGAAAGATCAGATATATTGTGCTTTATAGTTCATTTAGGCTTTTTATAAAGTAAAATGAGTTTAATGGCACTTTTGTAACCAAAATGGGCAGCCTCATTAAGATGATCATTAAGAGTAAGTTACAGTGCTCAGAAAGTTTTTTTTTGTTTTTTTTTGCAAGCTAGTTAACATCTTGCTAGCAGCTGGACAGCATGTGCAAAAGCGTTCTTTCTCTGCCACGGCTGAGATCCGCTGCTGATGTATCCCACACGCCTGCACTGCATCTTTTACAGTACAGTAATATAGGAAGACAGACTTAATGCGGTTATTTTGTTTTACCATGTTTTAGTAAAGGATTCAATTTTGTTGCTGCAGGTTATTAAAATCAATAGCTGATTTTGATTGTTACACTGAAGTTAGAACCGGGGTCTTCAACCATTTTCAAGCTGTGCTAAAATGGTCATTGCATTTTAAGCCTGGTTTAAAAAAACCTGTAGTACCACATTCATGCAGTTGCATTCTTTATTATAATGCCTACCTGGCAAATCCATTAAAATAATCATTATCAATGTATATAGATTCACATACTTGTACATCATATTTTAATTTAGCTTGATACATTTGTACTGAATTAAAAAATTTAGCCGAAATTTTAGCTTATTGTATTTAAAATGCATTAATGTCATATGCCTTCATTTTTACTAATTAATTAATTAATTAATCAACTAATTAATATTTGGTGGTTGTGGATCCTCTGTTGAAAACCCTTGGACTAGAATGTGATTTTTGT
This sequence comes from Sinocyclocheilus rhinocerous, assembly GCF_001515625.1. Taxonomy (NCBI): domain Eukaryota; kingdom Metazoa; phylum Chordata; class Actinopteri; order Cypriniformes; family Cyprinidae; genus Sinocyclocheilus; species Sinocyclocheilus rhinocerous. The sequence continues at coordinate 386,621 of NW_015659335.1, forward strand.
TGTGAATTTGAGTCATGCTTTATTTCATCATTATTCAAAACATGTCTATGTCTGTCACTTGCACTTTTGCAGTGGAAATTGCCAGTACTGAAAGTTTTATGACTAACCCCTTTAGACATGACTTTTTATGCTATTATCAAAAGCTTCACTTTTCTTATGGGTCTCGACATGTCAGACCCAGCAGCCTGTTATATTCTGATGTAATACAGATACCTGCAGATCATAAAAATCCTCTAGCTCAAACTAAATTTCAGCACAAAGAAATGTCTGAGTTTGCATTACAGGTCCTCTTAATTGTGCTGTTGATTTCCAAGTGAAAACAAAGCTGCCAAAAGCTCTCATTGGTCTGATCACTCAAGAACTCAGATGTGGTGCTGACATGCTCACCATGTGCTTCTGCTTCTCAGTTTTATTTGGCTTTATGGCTTGGTGAACATGATCACATGCATTTAAAAGTGGATTTGAGCTTCTGTTTCAAACATACATATGGTAAGATTTTTCAAAAGATTTCTACAGTAATAAGTGTTCTATTACTACAATTTAATTGCTTAATGTTTTTGTGGAAACTAGATTTTTTTCAGCGTTCTTCGATTAATAAAAAAGTTCAAAAGAACAGTATTTACTTGACAGAAATATTTTGTAACATTAATGTCTTTACTGTCACTTTTGACCTATTTAATGCATATTTACTGAATAAAAATGTAATGGTTATATAATAAATGTAAAAAAAAAAATTTAAATTCTGATGTTGCAGTCCTTCTATCCTCAATAGCAACATGAAGACAATTTTTTACCCTTTTTAAACAATGCTGATGCCATCCTTTTTTGTCTATTATTTTTTGCTTGCATATCTCCTACAACTAAGGTCAAAAGATAATTACATCATCATTAGGGTTGCCAATTAACTTCAGAAATAGAAAATAAGGGACAATTGTGCTTCTTTATATTTTATTCTTTAAGAAAATAGCGTTTATTCTTGTATTCTTGTAGGAAAGAAGTGTTTATTCTTTAAGAAAATAAGGGACAGAATAAGGGACGCTCCAAATATTTATACTATACCATAATGCTATGTCTGCCTGCAGTTAAAAAGTTCTCAGAAATATTGCTTAACCTATTTATGTACAATTAGGCTATTCCTTAAACAGCTACTTCACGAATAAAACAATGATTTGCACAAAAAGAATGATTAATTATCAATTGAGAATCTGTTATTGATATGGTCTAGTGAAAATAGTAATATGGGCTGCGAGAAAATAATAAATAAAAAGAGTGGTGCTGCTGTGAGTGCAGGCAATCTAGGGACAGCATCCATATTTCAACCCAGTGGAATGACAACACACCGGCCCTCGCGGCCAAAAAAGCAGACCGGCCTACCGGGAATCTTCCCGGTGCTCCCGATTAGCCAATCCGGGCCTGACAAGGAGAGATATGTTTAGGCTTTGATTATATGATGTTTTATATCCACTGATTTAAGCCATGATTTAAGGTCTACTTGCAGCTTTTTTTGGCCAAGAACTGCTAACTTGCTGACAGGAAGAGATGTTTGTCCTACATGTAAAGCATCCAGCTAGGTTTTCTTCTTTTATGTGCTGCTTTGGGACAGTTTATCTGAAATAGATAACAGTATGGAAAAACTGCAGCATGGCAAAAATTAATTTAAATAATTGCACAGTGGTCTCCATCTGATAAATGGAGTGCAGCCTCATTGTTTACACTTTTGGGGGGAATCAACCTATGATTACTAATAGTATCTGTACATTTAGCCTGGGACATGAGAAATAAACATCAAGATTAAACCTCAGCAGCGGATCTGAATTTGGAAGTGTTTTAAAGTTATATATCTCATGACGAGAGTTATCAGATGAACTCTGGAAGATACGAGCTGGATTCTGTCGAGTAGAGAGACAGACAGACTGAGCTGTGTTAGTTTAGCTGTAGTCATGTGCAGGTTGGACTCGGTCCAACAGAAACATTAATCTGTGTCTTGAAGGGGCCTACATTTGTCAGGCTGCATTCCACTCTCAGCATTACCCAGAAGCCCCTCTCTTTCTATTTTCTATCTAGTCTACATTAATGATCCCACTAATAAATAAACGGATGCTTCCACAATCTCGTATTAGTGAAAGAATAACAGTGTGTGGAAAGTTATTATAGGGAGTGACTGAAATACACATGAAATGAAAGCAATTACTCTTATGAGTGCACATTTATTCTTTTGACTCAGATCGCACAATGTTTGGGTCCCTCCTGCTTGCCTGTCTGTTTCTACATCTGGTTGTCTCTGTACCTCAACCGGCCTGCCGTCGATGCTGTGACCACCTCCCAGCACTAGATGATGCTGCAACCCTCAGAGAAAGCATGCCTGCGATGCCTGAGGTCCGCACATACATCAACATGACCATTCTCAAAGGTACACGAAAGCCGTCAAGTGCTTCAGCTTACATGACAAAAAGAAGTTGTGTAGTTAATAGTTATAGTTGTCTTATAAACTTTTGTCTGTTTGTGAGGTTGATTCTGTATAAATTGCCCTGTGAAGGGACAAATACAGATTTACTACTAAAAGCTACACGAGCACAGCTGCTACTTCTGTCGATCTCCATTCTTTGGGAGCAAACCCTGTAAAACGGTTTATTGCAAAATCAGCCATTTTTGGCCTAACCAAAAGTGAAAATTTGATTTTAAAAAAAAATGTTACTCTTCAGGCCATCCAAGATGTTGATGAGCTTGTTTCTTCGCTCACCAGCGGCTCCTCTGCAGTGAATGGGTGCCGTCAGAATGAGATTCCAAACAGCTGATAAAAACATCACAAAATAATTGACACAGTAATCCACACAACTCCAGTCCATCAATTAACGTCTTTGTGAAACGAAAAGCTGCGTGTTTGTAGGAAACTTCCTTCCAGTCCTCTATCCATAATATTGCTTTCTCCAGTGAAAAAGTCTCACCTGAATCAGGAGAGAAATATGCACAGATCAAGTAGCCTACTGTTTGCAAACAAAAACAGTCCAAAACAGATATTTTGGTGGATTATGATACACTGAAGGAAGCATTATTATGGATTATTGACTCATATTTTGAGCAGAAGTGACAGATCAAAGTTAAAATGTCTTAATGATGGATTTGTGTCTTACAAATATGCAGCTTTTCACAAGATGTTAATTCATGGACTCGAGTCGTGTGGATTACTTGTGGATTATTGTGATGTTTTTATCAGCTGTTTGGACTCTCATTCTGACGGCACCCATTCACTGCAGAGGATCCATTGGTGAGCAAGTGATGTAATGCTACATTTCTCCAAATCTGTTTAGATGAAGAAAAAATCTCATCTTCATCTTGGACGGCCTCGGGGTGTGTAAATTTACATATTTTCATGTTTGGGTGAACTATTCCTTTAAACCACTGAAAGCATCCATATGTGCTGTACATAATGTTTCAGAGTCAAATAACATCAGCACAAACTTTAGTGAATATTGAACGTCATTGTAGCCAAATTTTGACAGGGTGTGTAAATTTACATATTTTCATGTTTGGGTGAACTATTCCTTTAAACCACTGAAAGCATCCATACAGTGGGTACGGAAAGTATTCAGACCCCCTTAAATTTTTCACTCTTTGTTATATTGCACTTTAGTGAATATTGAACGTCATTGTAGCCAAATTTTGACCCCAATGATCCTTGTTGTATTTTAGTTTTCCCAGTTTCCCAATCTATTGCTTGTCTGGCACAAGTGCTGTGGGATATTGGTTCTGAACCCCAAAATGTAATTCAGCTGGAAAACAAGGCATTCATTGGGCTGAATGATGTGAAGATGTGTTTTCAGCTGCTCTCTTCCCTTCTGTGAGCCTCAGTTAACCTCTCTTGGCTCAGAAATATCTGCTCCACTGGAGGCCTATACTTGGTGGACAGGAAGTGACAAACCTGGCAGGAAAGGTGCTGATGTGGCGGGAACCGCATGAGAGTTGTCTTTATGTGTCTGTGCATGCACATATGCGCATGTGTTTGTTGCATAAACGGGAATGAAGCCTGCAGGAAATGTGGTCTTTGGAAACTTTGAGCTGAAGTCACAATTAGTGGCAAAATTATATGATGACAAAAAGACAAAGAAAAAACTGAACCTGAGATAAGTGTCTGAGAATGTCTTTTGTCATTTTAGAAGCTGTGATTTGAGGTTCTGAGAAATTATTTTAGTCTGCCAGAATTTGTGCTTGTGCCTTTTCAGTAAGGATTTACAATACTGAAAATGCACGAGTCTTTCATACACCAATCTTTTATGGTTCATATAGTATGATACAGAAGAATATGGAGCTCATACTCAAATTTTATTTAGAGGCCCAAACTAAGCAAAAATATTCTATTTGGTCCAGCATCGGATATTTTATCAGCCATAAAGATGGAATTCTGATAGCTTTCATATAAATCAACGAGATTTATAACAGTATACCAGACTACTTACATAAAATGCATATACTGTAAATATCAGTTGTCACTCTATATCTCCCAATAACATGTCTTATTAGGATGATATTTAAATGCTCAGTTTTATCATCAAAGCTCTGTAGTTTTTACTGTGGGGGAAAAACATTGAGGGAAAAGCCTGATATATCATATCTGATAATCACATTTTAACATGATTTTTCTAAAAAATGATCTATGGACAGTTCTACGTTGATTCAGTCCAGTGAGTGTTCATCTTGAAATATTACTAAAAAAAAAATAAAAGTTAATCTTACATTTACATTTACTTACATTTACTTTATAAAAATCAATTTTTAAAAATGTGTACCACAATCTACAATTATACTAAAAGATTTTTTTTATTTGCTAAAAAATATCAAGCCTTAGAAGCTTGTGTATCAGTAGGCTTTCTAGGGTTCGAGTTAGTTACACTGCAGAACTCTTTATAACATCTACCTGAATAATCAGTTTACTTATTGCTTCTAGTGCTTTTTCCTTCTGCATCTTTCTGCCATTTTCGTTTAATCTCACACCTTGTTGTCTGTTTTCAAGGTGACAAAGGTGACCGTGGAGAAAGAGGGACACCTGGGAAGCCTGGGATTGAGGGGTCACCGGGACCACGGGGGTCTGAAGGCCCCAAAGGAGATAAGGGACAAGCCGGAGCTCCAGGTGACGCCTGCAAGTCCCAGCATTCTGCTTTCTCAGTGGGCCGACGGAAGTCCCTTCACAGCATTGACAACTACCAGGCCCTAATCTTTGACACTATCTTCGTGAACTCCCCCGAACACTTTGACATGTTTGCCGGGAAATACCGCTGCCAAATCCCAGGAATCTACGTCTTCAATGTGAACATCCACACGTGGAACTTCAAGGAGACGTACCTGCACATCATGCAGAACGACAGCGAGAAGGCCATCGTTTACGCTCAGCCCAGCGACCGCTCCATCATGCAGAGCCAGAGCGTCATGCTGCCTCTGCAGGAGGGCGACGAGGTCTGGGTGCGTCTCTACAAACGTGAGCGCGAGAACGCCATCTACAGCGATGATGTGGACATTTACATCACCTTTAACGGATACCTCATTAAAGCAGAAACTGAGTGAGACCAGAAACGGAGAAGGGACATGATTAGTGGAGCAGCTTTAACCAAACTGAAAAGCATCCAAACATTTCATATTAGATTTCTGCAGTCCAAAAAAAAAATTCCTAATGCAGAGAAGTCTGCTTTTTCTACTTCGGTGTGGGGTCTCGTATGAAGAGAACCGGGAAATTGCGGTCACATTTCATTATTTCACATTAGAGACATTTTGTGCGCAAAAAAGTTTCCCAGCAAGTCTGTAGACTGTGCGATTTCAGCAATCTGATAAGATCATTACACTGTGTCATATTGGTCTAATAATCTTGGGTACGACATAGGCCTATATGTAGACTGTACGATGATGACACCTTATTGAATCCGTAGGCTATGACGCAAGTTAAGATAAAAGTCAAGATAAATCGCACTTTGGCAATTGTGGTTTCCACGTACCAGTATTCCTTCTTTTTGCCTCCATGGTATTTAAACTTCAGCACCATGTTGCGTTGATCAATACGTCATTTCATGTTGAATTTTTATTGGCTAGTCAGTAGACATAAGTCGTAGCAGCAAACACACTGTGAGATGGTCTGTGACAACAGCCATCTTTGAACCTCTCTCACAGTACAAAGTATGAGCCATGACCAAAGAAATCACCACGACTGTTTCCCGTTGGGCATCTTTCATCTGGGACCGCCTAAAATTGTGCAGTGCATACCAGGCATTACAGGGAACGTTCTCAGAACTTTGGCTAATGCTTTGGCAAGATTCTTTCAAAGTTCTGTAACATTAATAGAACGTCTGAAATGCGAGTGGGGAATTTATTCGAGAAGGCCCGTAAAATGTCTCAGAGCAAAGGCAAATATGACCGCAACTTAGCATCCAAAATGAATTCCAGTGGTTCTTATCTGATGGATCATGAACCAAAAATGAGCTGCAGGTCTGTTTTGTTGGTTTGTTGCTGTAAACATAAAAAAGGAGGAGAAAATACTTCCCATATCTTTTGTGGTTGACATCAATATCTATGCGTCCAAACTATCTAGTATCTATGCATACTGTACAGTAGTTTGCAGTGGTGGACGAAGTACACAAATCAAGTACTTGAGTAAAAGTACAGATCCGTATAATAAAAGTTTGGTGTAATTTTATGTCATGTGGAAGCTAGTCAAATTAGGCAGATGCCAACATGGTCAGGTTGTGTGAGGTGATATAATCTTCAAAAAACAATTGAACAACTGTAAGTTACATCTACAAGTTACAGCAGATATGGGGTTGGGTGCTGACCAATTTCATGGTGATATTAACAAAAATGTTTGACTTCAGGGACCTTTCAGCTTACTGTTGGACGATAAACAGTTCTGACCTCCAGATCTTAAGTGAAACCAGTTGAGAACCACTGATGTAGCCCAGCCCCAGATATTTAGGTCTGTGTTTAGGCAGGGTCTTTTTCAAATCCATCAGCAGCATCTGGGAAATGGTAGCTGGTTTATGTTAGTTGTGATAGGATGTTTACATGGCGTGACTGACTACTTAAACCTGCTGCTGGTCCCTTCAAACATCAACAGGCCACTGGAGTCATAGCAAACCAAGTTCACTTTGAAGCATGTGGTTGCTAGGCCATTGCTTACTAGCCCAAGTTAAATAAGCCCAAGTCTCTGATGATAATAACGGAATCTAGATGTATAGGTCTATTTTTTATAGCCATTTATTGTCTGCAGGGTGAACATCAGAAGTCTGATCTGCATCAGAATTGAAAACATCTGCTCAGGGGTTTTGGGGGGGGAAAGTCTAGTATACACTACCATTCAAAAGGTTGAGGTCAGTACGATTTTTAAAATGTGTTTGAAAGAAGTCTATTGTGCTCACCAAGGCTGCATTTAGTTCATCAAAAGTACAGTAAAACCGTAATATTGTGAAATATTATGACAATTTTTAAATAACTGTTTTCTATTTCAAAATGTTATTTAAAACTCCAGTCTTCAGTGTCACATGATCCTTCCGAAATCATTCTAATATGCTTATTGATGCTAAAGAAACATTTCTCATTATAATCAATGTTGAAAACACCTGTGCTGCCTTTAGTGTCACTTTCGATCATTCTAAAGCATCCTTGCGGAATAAAAGTATTAATTTCCTTAAAAAATCCTATTGACCTCAGACTTTTAAATGTTAATTCTTTTAATCTGGCTTAAGAAAATGTAATCAAAATCAGCCATTTGTTGGTTTTAAATGGGCCAGGTCCTGAGAAGATCTGCTTTGAGTGTATATGTGGTTGTGTCTGGCTCTGTTGCTGTTAAACAGGATGTATGTGGCTTTCCTTTTTCAGTAGTAAGAATCCACTTGAGAGAGACTCACATGATAGAAATATAGACAGGGAGAGTGAGATTAAATGTTCTGAAACCACGAGGCACTGATCTCTGCCCCAATCAGTGACTTAAAAGACTCTTCAATAAAAGCTGGCAGTTTTTTTTTTTAAATCTTAAAACCACTTCAGTCTGGACTGCAGAATCTGGATCTCAGGAATGTAGAGATTCTACAATATTAACAAGTAAAGAAAAAAAAAATCTGGTTGCATTGTTACCAAGGAATCGGGTGCTAAAAATGATTTGTAAGTTGAACACATCAGGTGCTATATGTTACATACTTGACATTCGTTTTAAAAGGTTTTGATTTTTAACTCAATGGTGCTTAATATTAATGTACTGTGTGGATGTCTACCATTTCTTTCATTATTTTATATGCCACAATAAAGGTTTCATTTCACTGATGTCATTTTGAATAATTGACTAAATGTTCTTGCAACTTTCCTCTTATAAATGAAAATTATGAATAAAATTATGTTTTTTTCAACCTCAACACATTCCAAACTTTTTTTTTTTCGTCCATAAAACATAATAAGGTTCAAAAAGATTTTGGAAGACTCCGTGGAGGATCTGTATTGATGGCTTTTTTTGTTCTTACCAGTACAAATCAGCATACACTTTAAAAATTCTAACATTCTGCCTAGCATTTTGTGTTTCACCCATAATATGGGTTAAGTACAGACCACATTTTTATTTTCGAGTTAAGTATTCCTTTAAACTTGGTTCAATGCGAAAACCGTTTTTATTGAATGAATAAAGAGAAACGTTTGTGTTCTAACACCCTCTAGTGGTGAGAGGGAAATGCATTTCATTATAATCACAATGCAGATTAAATAATCACAGTGGTCTTTTATTTAGAAAAGATGATTTACAAAAGAGAAAAATCTTGATTTTATTTCTCCCAATAAATACAAATTCATACAAAAATTACTTCCTACGTGAATCATTTGTAAAAGCAACTATACATTTCTCTGAAAAATATTTGACACATACAAGAGTAATCAACATTGAGTACCATTATCCACATTATTACAACCGTTCAACCCCAAACATATGAAAAATACAATTCATTCGCATTCATTTATAAAACACACTTTGAAATATCAGTAACTGCACAGCAATCATCAAACGACGAAAAAACAGTGACTGCAGCTGCGCAACATCCAGTGTGCTAACATTTGACTGATGAATATCTGAAAAACTGCCTTATTTGATGTGTTGGACAGTAAAACAACCATTTGACCTAATGATCATTATTCTACTGTACAGATTATGGCTTCTAATTTCTCTAAAGGAATTACAATAGTTTAACATGTTGGCCATATTTTTCACGTCTCATGTAAACATATTGTAAAAGGAAGAGTTAACCCACAAATGACAGTTCTATCATCATATTTAGAATAAAAGGGGATGTTTCACAAAATGGCACACAAGTATGGTGATGAACATGACAAAACATTCAGAAAAAAGTGTAACCATCTTTCAGAATATCTCTTTCCATGCTGATATGCATGTTTGTCTACTGTCATATACACATTATGTAACTTTATGTAAATAAGAAACATCAGGTAAAGGTATCGTTCAGCCAAACAATGAAAATTTGCTGTAAATCTTCTGACCCTCGGGTCATCCTAGATGTAGATGAGTTTGTTTCAAAATTGGAACAGATTTGGAGAAATGTAGTATTACATCACTTGCTCACTATATGGATCCTCTGCAGTGAATGGGTGCCGTCAGAATGAGAGTCCAAACAACCGATAAAAACAACAGTAATCGACGAGTAATCTTACACCACTCCAGTCCATCAATTAACATCCTGTGAAGTGAAAGCTGCATGTCTGCAAGAAAAAAAGAAAAAAGCACCGATAAACTGGATGCCAACCGCCATTAAAAATAAAGAAGATGAAGAAAGAAAAAACTGGCCAAAATACTACAAGTCCTCTATCTATTGCTTTCTATAGTGAACACTGAACAGTCATCTCGTCTGAATCAGGAGAGAAATATGCACAGATCAAGCACCACTTACAAGCCTAAACAGTTCTAAACATATATGTCAATGGATTTTGATGTGAGAGGACAACAGGGAATGGACTTTTTCACTGGAGGAAACATTATCTGGCCAAAAAATGGACTCATATTTTGGCTCGAAGCAGCGGTTTGAAGTTAAAAATGTCTTAGCGATGGATTTGTTTATTATAAACATGGAGCTTTTAATTTCACCAGATGCTAACTGATGGACTGGAGTCGTGTGGATTACTTGTGGATTATTGTGATGTTTTTATCAGATGTTTGGACTCTCATTCTGACGGCACCCATTCACTGCAGAGGATCCATTGGTGAGCAAGTGATGTAATGCTACATTTCTCCAAATCTGATCCGATGAAGAAACAAACTGTTTGAAGTTTAAAATGTCTTAGCGATGGATTTGTTTATTATAAACATGGAGCTTTTAATTTCACCAGATGTTAACTGATGGACTGGAGTCGTGTGGATTACTTGTGGATTATTGTGATGTTTTTATCAGCTGTTTGGACTCTCATTCTGACGGCACCCATTCACTGCAGAGGATCCATTGGTGAGCAAGTGATGTAATGCTACATTTCTCCAAATCTGATCCGATGAAGAAACAAACTCATCTCCATCTTGGACGGCCTCAGGGTGTGTAAATTTACAGCATATTTTCATGTTTGGGTGAACTATTCCTTTAACCACTGAAAGCTGTACATGATGTACATGATGTTTCAGAGTCAAATAACAAAACTAAGCACAAATGTACTACAGCCAGTTTAGTGCACAGCATTCATATGAAGTAAATATTCATATGAATAAACTTCAAATCAAATGATTGAGTCAATTTAAGTGCTATTTGTTTCGATTGCTTTCATACATTACTATGATTATGAACAGTATGGTGATCTTTTACTAGTGAAATAGGAGTAACACCTAATTTGGTTAACCTTTATCATAATTTGGTAACCAAATGACGTTCTGTTGTGTTTTCTGTTCATACTTTGAAAATCATACAGGTTTAGAATGACATGAGGCTGAGTAAATGATGACAAATTTCATTTTTGGGTGAACTGTCCCTTTAATTATAAACTTCAAGGTTTGACTTCCCTACTTTCTAAAACTTCCCATATTTGGCTTTGGCTATTTAGGTTTGCTCTCTTATAATTTCTTTCCTGTTGCTGCTAACTTTGGTGGCACATGGTCTGGCTCTTGCAAACTTGGTTCCTGAAAGGTTATCCGGTTTCAAAGCACAATTTACAAGACCCACATAAGGGGTGTTGATGGCTAATGCTTAATGTATCCATATCCAAGCACACAGAGCGTGACCGACCCTATGAAAGCTTTGAAACACAAGTCATCAGCAAAATCTTAAACCTTTACAGGATGTGACAGGCCATCAGTGGACTATGAAAAAGTGAAACTGGCATTACAGCTGCAGTATCATTGTCCTTTGCAGTGTAAAAAGCATTAAAATATTAACACTACTGATTTAGATTTTTTGTTTTGTTTTATCATCTTGTATAAACTGTATAAACACCCGTACACAACAAGACCATTTTATTGCAAATTGTTGTAAAATAACATGTTTTACAATTTACAACATTTCACAATATATATTTTAGTTTGTTTTTACTTGTTTTAAGCATAAAGCTAACAAATTTTAAATATTTTTTTCCCAGTGTAGATGAAAATTCATAAAATCCTGTTAACAAAACCCATTAAAAAAAATATATATATATATATATATACAGTAAGATAGCGTTACCATTACGTGATGCATTTTTTATTTAAACAGTAATCTATCCACACAGACCAGATCTTTCAGCTGCACCAGCAAATATCAGATTTTATATCAAAACATCAATGAAAATAATCCATTTAGTCCCGATATGACTGTCATACTCTGTGCAGATCTCCTTTATGAATACATAACCATTACTGGACATGGGGGTTTAAGCCAATTAAGTGCTCATCATTCACACGGAGTAAACATTTATATAAATAAACGTCATATCAAATCATCAAGTCCCATTTAAATGCTATTTATTGCAATTATTTGTATACATTACTATTATGTTTGGAGATCTTTTCATAGTAATGAAATATGAGTAAACCTTGGAGTTAACCTTGGTGTCACCTGACGGGGTGTATGGAGAATATTCTCATTAATTGTAATTGTTTTTAAACCATAAAAACATAATTTTATAGCCATGAAGTGGCTAAATCACTTGGTATCATTCTTGTTAGAGAGTCTAAAGCAATAATTCTGATTAAATAGTAAGATATGTTGGTGTTCTTAGTGGTTGTTATTATGATGTGCCTGTGATGTGTTGTGACGTCGTAAGAATTGTGGAACTTGGAAATTCAATCATGAACCACAAAAGGCTATGAAACTCCTTATTATTCAGTTTCACTTCTCGCTTAAACTTAAAGGTGCACTAAGCGATTTTTGAAAAACGCTTTTGACCACTGTGTAGGACTGAGTCCCAAAACAAACTCGCAGCCAATCAGCAGTAAGGGGCGTGTCTAGTAATGACAGGGAGAACAGAGCGCTCAGTGAGTGCACAGGACGGATATTAGCAGATCAACTATAGATAGCGAGAGATGGCGGGGGGGGGCATTTCGGAGGAACAAAACATTAAAATGAAGGGTTATGATCAGGCAAGATGTAGGACCGCGTAAATATTGGAGCAGCTTTCCAGCAGTGGAGAAACTCAAGGAGCGGAAGGGAATCAGACGCCAAGGTTACTTTGTTTCTTCTTAATAGTTGAGTTATGTTGATTTTGCGTTTTCACACAACTTTTCTGTGTTGGCTTTTTGCTTGAATATGCTGCGGTCGGCAGGCATAGCAGATTCCGCCATCGTCGGTGCCAGTGTTGTGTACGTATGTGTGGGGCAGAGTTATCAAAATAGGGGCGTGGTCCTGTTGGGGTATGGGCGTGTTTGTTTTGGTGCTTTCAAATATCAACGTTGTTTGGCAAAAATCTCTTAGTGCACCTTTAAGCTGCCCATTTGAAACAGACCCGTTTCTCTTAATGTTTCTCTTTTGCGTATGGGTTCTCCAGCAAGTAGCGATATTTTTCATAGTTGTCCAGCAGGTATTTGGGAGCAAACATATGCTCTTTGGGGTCTGAAGGTGGATAGTCTGGTATAGACCCATCAAACCAACCCCCTGTCTGTATTAACTCTTTAATATAACTTATCTTCCGTTTCTCGCTGTAATCACCCCAACGTGGGAAGTCTCCATTTTGGGCTGATATGAGTTTGTAATAAATTCCTTCTGGTTTAAAACACCAAGAACAGTGCCATCCAGCATAGTGAATGGGGCTTCCGATGGCCCATGGTACCAGAATGCGTCCCGTGGAGTTCTCGTATTCCCGGAATCCCGACATGGAATAATACGACCGCCGTCGAAGAAGAATCCCATCACCATTGTAAACCTTAAAGAGCATAGCTGCCGTGCAAGCAGATAAAACGTTTAGCGTTCCAAACTGCCTCCAGTAGAATCCGTATAGGGATTTGCGCATGTGGATCCCGACCGGTTCCGTCCAGCCATCGTAGAGTTTGAGGAAAAGGATTCCATCTCGAGCAGGAATTTCATCTGCATCATCGATGATGAAAACATCATCTTCTTTGAGGCCCTCAAGCCTCGACATTCCGTTTTTGGTCAAATAAGTGCGTAGGTAATCATCCACGATCCAGCCATCCGAATGGCCACCATCGGGAAAACGGTCCAGGAAGACGTACAGGATTTTGTGCTTTATGTAGTCAAACATTCCATTTAGGATCTGTTTGCGGAAGACAAGAGGTCTTGAGTCACCGTACGCGGTGAAATTGGATTCACAGACCAAAAACACATCCACAACATCCCCAAGTTCATGGAATCGAGCGTGTAGTAGGTCAAACTCGTGGTTGATGTTGATGGCATTGATGACTCGACGTGGAACTTTTCTGGGTGTTACTTTTGACTTGGATGGGAGATTGGAATGATACACAATGGTAGGGATGCCACAGTGAGGGCCGTGCCAACCCTGCTGGCAGGGACACTGAACCACCACCTTGTCTGCATTGCTTCCTTTGTCTTTGGGGTTGATTTCTCTGTGATGTTGCAGTAACCTGCGGTGAGATGCGAAGGTGGCCACATCCGTCCCCTCTCTGAAGCACACTGCTCCGGATTTGGTGTGGATGAAAAAGGGTGTGGGATCATCATGGAGTACAAAGGTACGCTCATGAAGTTTCCTATCTGAAGGGTCTGGCAGGATCACATTTGAGTCAACATTGCCCTGTTTGGAAGTAAAGAGTATAATAAAAAAAAAAAAAATATATATATATATAAAGGGGTGAAAAAAACATTTTTTTTAAGTCTGGCAGGATCACATTTGAGTCAACATTGCCCTGTTTGGAAGTAAAGAGTATAATAAAAAAAATATATATATATATATATAAAGGGGTGTAACGGTACACGTATTCATATGGAGAATTTTCGGTACGGGTTTTTCGGTTCGGTACGCATGTGTAGCTACCGAACAAATACAGCGTTGGTTTAACCACTGCATGAGTGGAACTTCATTTGGAAACTTCCAGCTATATTGTTGCTTTTGATAAGAAACAAAGTATCATATCTCAAATATAGAGCTCCGTTTTGAGCTCTTTGATGTGGCGCAACAGATCGCTGTATAAACGCCTCAGTTTAAACAGCAGCGCGATCATTCCTTCCTCTTTTACTACTAGTTTTAACGTGAAATAAACATGAATGAACATGTCTCACGCCTCATGTAATCACTCGATCAGTGTTTCAACCGCGGAAAGACGGCAATAAAACAGCTTGTAAACAAAATGTCACGTAGCATTTAATTTACTTCAGGCAAGTGTCCACAGCTCGTTAGTGCGCCAGAGAAATTAAGTGCAGAAGAGCATTTGGCGAAATATTAGACATTATAATCATTATATTTTACTTTACCTGTTAGTGATGTCTTAATTATTTAATGTATGTTTAAATAAATCTGTTATGAAAAAGTTCTGAGAGCCACTGTGTAAATGATTTCAACAACAAATAAAATATTTATAATTTAGAAGTTAATTTAAAAACTGCACTATGTGCAATTTACATGTTTTGCATAATTTTTTTTCAGATGAGTGTTGATTATTATGTTTAAAAATAAATAGTAATTCAATTTAAGTTTGGGCTCTGTTGTTAATTGTAACCTTTTAGTAATGTAAAAGGGCTCCCTATAGTTTAGAGAATAAGCTAGGGTAGATTTTTAATTTTATAATTTTATTATAATTTTAATTATAAATGAATTTATTTAAAGAAAGAGCCATTTGTTCAGTAAACCACTGTTT
>NW_015659335.1:402106-407325 GCF_001515625.1 Sinocyclocheilus rhinocerous
TTCCCTCTGCTGTACCGAAACCGTACCGAACCGTGACATCAAAACCGAGGTAAGTACCGAACCGTCATGTTTGTGTACCATTACACCCCTAATTTAAAACTCAACACAAACCCAAAGTATACATTAAAACCTGGCCCAAATCTCAATGGGTTATCAGGTTGGATAACAGACTAAGAGCTCAGACTAAAACCCTTAGACCTCTAGACATTCTCTTTTGACCCTCATTGGCTCTACCTTCAGGTGGCTGTGTTCATGAAAGTCTTGCTGGGAGTGGAAATCAGCAGCCGGAAAATTCCAGAAGATATCACTGAACATCTTCAGAGTTTTTAGATGGGTGGAGGGAGACGAGAGCTCCTGCAGCAGTGAAATATTGTGCAGGGCTTTGTAGTAATGAAGAAAGGAAATGACACAAATCCCCAGTAAGCACAACAGGAAGACTTTAAACCTTCGTATTCTCATCCTGTAACACAGAGAAAATTCTGTTAATGTAAAACATAAGCATATCACTCAAAATTGTCTGGCTGTCTGAGTGTCCTCTCAGTTCAAAATAACAGCTAATTAAATAGCGGCAAGCTAACGCAATGACACTTAGCAATCTCTTTTTGCAGCGGATCGCGGGAGTTGTTCACAAGCATTTAGAGACGAACTAACACGATTTAGTCCTTAATCATATTCTTCTCTCTTACTGAGGTGTTTTTGTCTCAGTCCATGAACAGATGAGCAGTGTTGTGCAACGTTAGCAACCATGGGAAAGAGTAGTGAACTGAGTCAAGCGTGAACAGCACCTTGTGTGCACAAGCTAATAAAAATTCAAAGATGGAAATCCAAAGATATATTATCTGATTGGCTTGCAGTTTGTTTTGCATTAAGCAGACTGGAATGGTGAGCCTCTCCTGGTTAAAAGTTATAAAACTCAAGACTCACATACAGTATCTCACAGAAGTGAGTACACCCCTCACATTTTTGTTGAACACAGTAGTAAACATTCCTGAAACTTTTGCCGTCACAACTCCGAAATGAATATAAAAGATAATAAACTAAACAATTTTACTAGCAAAAAGCACATACTTTGTGGTCAAAATTAGCCTAAAATGCAAAATGCTAAGCCTGATTAGGGATAGTAAAGATCCATTTCCATAAGCATAAACAAAATAACTTCATTCACTCAAAATCATTTGAAAAATTGCAAGTAGCCTACTTTATACCCACAGTTTGTGAAAATGTTCAATACAGTCAGAAAATGTTAAAAAATATTTGTTAAATACAGTTTATGGTATGATCTGATATTTAGTGTTTTATTTATAATTAGTTTTTGTAAATAAGTTTGTTATAATCCTATTTTGATCTGTTTACTATTTGCAATAGTTACTATTTACTTTTGATAGTGTGATTTTTGGTGAATTGTAGGCCTATTAATAAACTAGGGTAAGTTTGATCCTCAAACATCATTGTAGGGGTTCGTTTCTGTTGTAGCATACACCTTTCGGCACTTTTGCCACGCCCATTACTCCGACATGCAGCTACCCCTGTCTAATCTACAATGGATGTCGGACAGTAAACTGATGCCCCAGTAGTACTCCAAGCACTCGCACTATTTCTGACATGAAGGACAAACTGATTTGCCAATCATTACAAGCGATTTAACACATCCAATGTAGACCTCAAGCTGCTGCGGCGTTGTAGACAGGGTGTAAGGCAAATCCTGTCAATCCAAATGCAAGAAATGAGGAAAATAAAAAACCTCAATGGAATGGCGCCAAAGAGGCCATTACAGCAAATACAGTAGTATACAGGAATTTTAAAAAAAAATACAGTAAGTCTCTGTATATGGTGTTTGACGTCACAGAAAATTCCCATGATGCAAAGGGATTTACAATTATTTACTGTAATGGGAATTTGCAGTATTATACTCTGTGATTTACAGTAAATAACTGTAGAAATTATAGAAATGTCTACAAAAAGCCTTCGGTATGTTTAGAAGTTAGTAGACATTTACTCACTCATTGCGTCAAACCCACGTGTTGTTATTATTTCTGTCAAACACAAAAGGAGATATCTAAAGAATATTCATGCAGCTCTTTTTCATACAATGGCTGCAGTTTATATTCACACCAACTGAACCAGTCCACCTACCTATCAGACCAGTGCTTACAATCCAAATGAGCTTCTATATAAATCAATAATGTTTTGCACCACATGTCGTCATTATCCAGCAAAACTGTTTAAATAAACTTATGGAGTTAAATTACATATATACTGTATGTATATATATATATATATATATATAAATTTGTGTGTGTGTGTGTGTGTTTAGTGCACATTAAAACATTTTTGATTTTCAGTTTTCAGAGACATTTAAAAAGGGCATGACCCCTCTTATCTTTAGTACTTGTTTATAGAACAGAATAAACTATAATGTTAACAATCACCCGATATTCACACTTCCTGTTTGACAATGTGTAAGTAAGTGTGTGTGTTTCTTCAGAGGGCACCAATGCCAGGGGCACAATGGCTCTTTTTTTCAGCCAGACTCCCCCTCTTCTAATTCTCAAATGTCAACATTTTTCTCAGCCTGTACAAAAGCTCTCTTCTCTTGGTTTGGGAACACACGCACACACAGATGGAGCACACCAGCAACTTCCTTTGCCATACTGTAGCGCTCAACAGAGAAAGAGGAATACAGTTTCTCTTTCGAATACACACATCTAATTCACTTCATTTGAAACACTATTGATCGTTTTTAGGGGTAACATCACCACTTAGATACAAACAAAGCTATGCTTGGCCATGCAATACTTGCAGCCGTAATACTGCTATATATATACTTTTGCACTCAAAATTATTCAACCCCCATTGCAAATCAGTTTTTTTTTCTTTTCAGACTTTCAGCTGTTTGCAATGAACAAATCAAACTAAAGCAATTGAAATAGTTCAACACAACAAATGCTTCACGTGGTTTCCCCAAATTCATCTGAAAATTGTAACTTTTAATGACTTCTGCAGTCTTAAAATGATTTAACCCCTTCATGGCAGTCATTTTTAGTACTTAGTAGAGCACCCTTTTGCTGTTATGACCTGCAGCAAACCAGATGCATAGCCAGACACCAGCTTCTGGCAGCGTTCCTGAGGAATCTTAGCCCATTCCTCATGAGCAATGGCCTCTACATCAGTGATATTCTTGGGTTTGCGTGCAACAACTGCCTTCTCCAAATCCCACCAGAGATTTTGTATGGGGTTCAAGTCAGGTGACTGTGATGGCCACTGAAGAATCTTCCAGGACCTTTTCTGCAACCGGGCCTTGGTGGAATCTGATGTATGCTTGGGATCATTGTCCTGTTGGAAGGTCCAGTGTTGCCCAAGCTTCAGCTTCCTCACAGACGGCATGACGTTTTCTCCCAGGATTTCTTGATACTTCAATGAATCCATCTTGCCTTCCACAAGCTGCAGGTTTCTAGAGGATGCTCTTTTCAGCGTATGCTTCATTCTTCCTCTTCCAGACATACCGGTGATCCACAGGGCCGAAAAGTTCCAGTTTTGTTTCGCTCCACAGAACATAATCCCAAAACTTCTGTGGTATATTTATTTGATTTTAAGCATATTGGAGCCAACTTTTCTTGTGCTTTGGGGTCAGTAGTGGTGTACATCTTCTGGCATGGCATTGAGTACAAACTGTGCAAACTGAAACCTCGGTGCCTGTCGCCACCAAGTCTTGCTGCAGGTCTCAGCCTTCTCAGAAATCTGGTTGCAGCCGTTGATAGCTTCCTTTTTCTGCCCTGTCCAGGTAGTGTAACCACTGTTCCTTTACATCTGAACTTGTGAACTATGCTTCAAACAGTGTCTCTAGGAACATGCAGTGCCTAAGCTATCTTTTTGTACAAACCCCTAGGCAATTCAGGTATTTCATGTGTTCCTGCTTAAAGAGACCACTGATGAGTTCACCATTGCCATGACGGGTGTATGTGGTCTTCAACAATCTTTAGGTAGGTGGTACTTGTCAAAGTAACTTCCACATGAATGCCATCCAAGGTTTCCCAGCAGAACACTGATCAGAACATTGGGATGTGGCTACTATAGTGTGGGAACATGGTTGATGCATTACATAGGAAAATAAATTCAGATTCGCTTACAGAAGTGCAAGGAAAAATTTAAAGACTTGCCAAAATACGCAGAGACAGACAATAGGGTAAAGGCTGGAATACACTACACGACTTTAAAATCTGAACAGATTTTAAAACACTGGGCATCATTTTGTAACAGTCACATAGGAAAAACTGGCCATTACACACTACACGACTGAGAATCACACACTCCCAGACTTTAAAGTTCTTCCAATCACAACAAACTCACGCAGAAATGTGCGCCTTGTTGCTAGGAAACGCATGACAAATGAAAACAACGTGTTCTAAAATCGGCTCAAAATATCAAACATGTTTGATCTCCTCCGAGATCAAAGGGTGGAATCATAGTCTTAAGCTAAAAAAAAGAGTCTGTGACCATCATACACCACACGATTTTCTATGACATATGTCAGCTCAAATCTGCAGACTGTCTCTGACTTTTGGCAACTAGCATCGACTGTCAATCGGGAAAATCGGGGCAAAAAACATGTAGTGTATTCCAGCCTTAAACGATTAGTTCACTTCCAGAATAAAATTTTCGACGAGCATTTGTGGTTAAAAAGTATATAAATGTTTTTTTTTGTTTTTTAGAAAATGAGCGATGGTTTAACTAGATAAGACCCTTATTCCTCGGCTGGGATCATGTAGAGCCCTTCGAAGCTGCACTGAAACTGCAATTTGGACCATCAGCCCGTTGGGTCCCATTGAAGTCCATTATATGGAGAAAAATCCTGGAATGTTTTCCTCAAAAACCTTAATTTCTTGACTGAAGAAAGAAAGACATGAACATCTTGGTCTGGATGACATGGGGGTGAGTAAATTATCAGGAAATTTTTATTCTGGAAGTGAACTAATCCTTTAAAGGTGGGGTAAGCGATTTCTGGTAGCCAATGTTGATATTTAAAATCACCAAAACAAACACGCCCCTACCCCAAAACGGTCTCGACCCTATTTTGATAGCTCCGCCCCACACATACATATGCAACCCAGGCAACGATTAGTTCTGTGAAACAAAGCAAAACCAATGTTACACCGTGTCTACACCGGACGCGAGTGGCACGGCGCCACAAAATACTATAGAACTCATTATAATCAGTGATG
>NW_015659335.1:407407-414549 GCF_001515625.1 Sinocyclocheilus rhinocerous
GTCGCGTCCAGTGTACTAGACAGACTTTAGCTGTTGCGGCGCGGCGCGACAACTGTCGCGTCTGGTGTAGACACGGTGTTACTCACCTATCGAGAAGAAACAAAGCAACCTCGGCGTCCAATCGCAGGCCTTCCCGCTCCTTGAGTTCTCTCCAGCGCTGGAAAGCTGATCCGATATTTACACGGGTCCTACTTCTTGCCTTATCGTAAGCCTTCTTTTGTTCCACAGACATTTTCCTCTTTTGTTTTTTATCTGCCATCTCTATCTTTCTGTCGTCGCTCGGCTCGGCTAATGTCCGTCCTCCTGTGCACTGAGCGCTCTCTCCTCCGCATCATGAGTAGACACACCCCTTACTGCTGATTGGCTACAAGTTTGTTTTGGTACTCGGCCCGACTCAGTTTTCTAAAGCATTTTTGAAAAAATACATACCCCACCTTTAAAACAAGGGTAAACACTGGCGGTGTTTCTACAAGGAGGAGAATGTTGCGTTTGGATTTCAGTTGAGGTTGGGTTTACAAAAGTTATCTGAAAATATACTTTGTGTTTGTAATTTCACTAAGTGACACCAGTAGCACAGAAACAGTTTGCACAGCAGCAGCTCCAAAGCTACATATTTCTTTACAAAGACAACTATAAATTTGTTTGTAGAAGTTGGTCATTTATAAACGTTAAAGTTTTAAAGTTTAACACACGGGGATTTGCATGTAAATGGTAAACAACAAAAACACCTCCGATCATGTCATTTATAATGTTATTTTTATAATACACCACACTTTCCCCCAAACTGAATAATTAAAAACAAGTTTAAATGGGTAAATCTTCTATACATATTTTTGATTCTTCATTTTCTTTTCATTAATGGCAGTAAAAGCAAAAGTAATAGTGATGCTCACTTTAGCAAACAGCACTAAATACTCTTTTGCTCTTAGTAAACACTCACACAGGGCACTTGCAGTTTAATAAGTCTGTATAAAACATCTTTCTCAGCTGCTATACATCAAATATTATTTCCAAAGTACTTCAGTAACTTTATTCAGATTGTCTTGTCTTCATGCAGTGTTACACAAACAAAATCCACAAACACACGCTTCTCTGTACGTTCTTACATGCACGGCCAAAGATGCAGATACAGAAAAGAGAAAGATGATAAAGAACACACAAACATGACACAAACAGGCTTATATCAGGTGGCCATATGGGTATTCCCTTCATCTGCATACAGATATATATATAGCAGAAACCAAACAGCTCATAAAAAACTGCAATCATATCCAGAGCTATTTGCTTAAAGCAGGTGTTTCCTGATCACAAGAGCTTTTGTACTCATTTCGAAACATTGAAATGGTCTAGAAACCACAATTTGACTCATTGTTTTGCATTGGAGCTCAAAGGCTTACACTTTCAGACAAGTTGTGTTGGCCAATTGGTTATGGAATCATCTTCGCATATGCAGATGTGAACGCCTGGTGGTCCTGTTGTAAACATGCTTAACATTTGTTCTTGTGTTGCTTAAAACACCACAGGCCACCCACAATCCATTCACTGAAGCATACTGCACTTCAAAATAGGAAACATAAAATGAAACAGCCAATTCCAATCTGACTGGTTTGCACACAGGTTTTCTTATGAGTTTAAAAGGTACAATGTGTATATACAATGAGCTATTATTTACTGAATTTGCTAAAGTTTGTGGCTTCAAATATTTAAAACATATCAGCAAGATATCAGCAAACACAACTCTATATTTCAACTTTGATTACTGAGTTACATCTGTTAAAGGGGTGGTTCACTGTTTTTTTTCTAGGCTTGATTGTGTTTATGGGGTGCAGTCTAACATGTGTTAATGGTTCGTTTAAAAAAAAAAAACGCATTATTTTTCACATAATTTACCTTTATTCCACACCGCTCTGTCCCTTCTCTGAGAAACGCTCTGATCATTTCCTGCTTTTATGAAGCCCCGCCCTCAGAAATAGAAACAGTTTTTGATTGAAAACAATCAAAATGTGTTGTGATTGGCTAAACCGCCTCTAGTACTTTTAGATACGTTGTTATTTGTAAATGCTACGAACCATGAACCATGGGAAGTAACTTGTTGTAGTCCCTACCAGCCATTTTGGTAGGCATTAAACTGCCAGAATTTTAAAAAACGATATCTCCGTTTACATTGAACTTTCAGCTTCGTAACTTTGCAGATATTGTTCATGCTCAAACAGCAACATTACACATTAACTAACGTTAAAAAAGTGAAATCGCAATCAACCACCCCTTTAAATAATCTGATCAAAAGGTCTATACTCATTTTATGGTAACTTCAACTAACTTTCAAACACTTGCTTGAGCATGAGAGCAGTTGATCTGAAGCATTTTGTAACTTAACTACGTATAAGGGTGTTAACATCCGTGTTGCAACAACATAAAATTTGCACAACTTGTGGCCATATAAAAGTTTCACTTTCACAAACCCCATTGTTTTCCTCAACAACCTCGCAATGCACCATCTCCAAAGCACAAATGTGCTCTAATGTCTAATGTCACAGCTGAGCTTGCATAGATAAAAGTGGTTGCATTCACATAGTTGCATACTATATATTTAAGTTCTTTCAAACTCACAGGCCTTCACCTTCAGGCCATCCAAGATGTAGATGAGTTTGTTTCTTCATTGGAACAGATTTGGAAAAATGTAGCATTATATCACTTGCTCACCAGTGGATCCTCTGCAGTGAATGGGTGCCGTCAGAATGAGAGCCCAACCAGCTGATAAAAACATCACTATAATCCACAAGTAATCCACGTGGGTCTAGGCCATCAACTAACATCTTGTGGAGCGAAAAGCTGTTTGTTTGTAAGTCTACAATCCATAAAATACAATCCATTTTGTCCTCTCAATCACAGACATATTTGTTTAGAACTGTTTTCACTTGTAAACGGTCCTTGATCAGTGCATATTTCTCTCCTGATTCAGACTTGACGACTTTTTTTTACTGAAGAAAGAAATATTATGGATAGAGAATTTATATTTTAGCCTGAAGCAATGATTGCCGTTCATGCCTGAACGATGGAATTGTTTAGTACAAAGATGCAGCTTTTCACTTCAAAAGATGTTAATTGATGGACTGGAGTGGTGTGAATTACTTGTGGATTACTGTGATGTTTTTAACAACTTTTTAAACTTTTATTCTGACGGCACCCATTCACTGCAGAGGATCCATTGGTGAGCAAGTGATGTAATGCTACATTTCTCCAAATCTGTTCCTATGAAGAAACAAACTCATCTACATCTTGTAAGCCAAAATGTAAAGACTTGGCAAAATATGCTGAGACAGACAAGAGTAAACGTTGCTGGTGCTCTTACAAAATGAAGGAATTTATAAAAATGGAATGGAACATTTGAGCTTCTGATCGACAGATAAGCCAATCTCAAGTTTCTGTCACACAGGTTAGATCTTCACTGTCAAAGCCCCGTAAGAGCTGTGTTTATGATGTCTGAGTCGGGGGAAGTGTGATGTGCAAAAAGGTGAGAGATGAGTGTAAGGGGCGTTTGCAAAGGTTGTGCTACATTTTTGTAATTCTGCTAAGTGATATAAATTGCATAGAAACTCTTCTGCATTTCAGCTGCAGGGAGTTTCGCTGTGTGGTATTCTTGACCTTTAGAGTCTGTTAAAAAGAGTGTGTGACTTCCAACAGCTATGCATCACTTTTTTCCTTTTAGGTAACTACTTTTTAGCTGAACTCTGAGACAAAATTCTGGAACTTCATTTAACCCTGGGACAATATATATAGAAAAATTTAATAAATAAACTGGATAATCTTATAGAATAAAAATAGGAATAATGATTGGTTTGTCAATGTAGATGCTGGCTTGACTAAAACTTCTATGAAAGTTTAAAAAAAAGGTTGCAAATGCATTACTACTGCACTACACACACACACACATACAGTAGACAGAACGATAGATGGACTATATATGATATATCAGCCAAATTGGTTGATTTATTTATTTTTATTTATTTTTGATTATCATCATTGTCTAACACTGACTAGCCTAAATCTACAGCAGCTGTCCTGTTTTTAATTTCTTCAATATTGCAGAATATTAAAGCAAATATAACACGTGCACGAAAATAGTTTATATGTGTTACATGCATGTGCAATCATTAGCCGGGTTTCCATCCAAAGTTGCGAATTTAACTTATGCGCAAAATTGGAATATCGCATAAAACATTTGAGAATAAGCACCGTTTCCATCAGATGAGTCAAAGAGAACAAACTCGTTAGCTACTTCCTGATAAACTGGCACTAAATATCACTAAGAAAACTAGGGGAAGTCAATGAATATAATAATTTTCATATATAATAAATCGCTCGAGCCTCAGAGCGAGCAGATGAAACACAATGAATGCGGTCATTGCTTTCGGAGGTGGATGCTGCTGTTGTGTAAGACAGTTCTGGGAGGCAATTTAACAGAAATACTTTGACGACAGACTTTGCTCGGGCATTTAGAAATGTCCAACAACATGTCCGATGCCGTGGAACGAGATCGGTCCTGTTAGTCGGGTTATGCCGTCCCATGCCTTTTTTTAATACGCATGGATGAATTTATTCAGAGCGAGAAACAGAGGACAAGGTGTGTGTTTATCGATAGATCGTTACAATATCTTTGTCATAAATACAGTTTACAAAATGTCATGGGGGAGCAATCGGTTTCCCATGTAGCCTACTGTAAAGTTTTCGCTGCATTCACCCCTTATCACAACAGCTGTTTCCTCCAGCGAAAATGTAGCCCTTAATCACGTTGCTATTTTCATTTGAAAATTGAAATTTCAATATAAAACATATTACAGTGCCTGTGGCATTAACTACCATACAGTCATGCACAGAAATGATTAAAGACAGTACTTGAGCATAGAAAGAGGTTTGTATAGCCTGAGCTAAAGAAAGAGGTTTGTAGGCTACTAGAAATGCAAACAGTACAAATGTTGTGTCTGTACAGTAAACAGGTGTTTGTGTGTGTGCGATCAGGAAGGCTTGTAGGCTATTTTGTTTATTCATTACTCAAATGTTATACCCAAGCAATACAGTGGAATACTTCAATAAGTTACCAACCCAACCCTATTAGTCAAACTTAAAAAAAATATATATTTATTGAGCCCCCCCTAAAAAGAAAATCCTAGAATCGCCCCTGTGAATCAACTGATTAAATGCAGAAGCTCATAAAATGCACCTAGGTTGACTGAAATGTATGATCTGAACAACATCAGCGGAAAACGCAGCGAATCTCTCTCCAGCACAGCTTGAGACAGCGGTGAGGCATCTTACCTGACAGACAGGTGTGATCTTCCCATGCTGCTCCTGCATGTGTCCGTCAGTTCGCTTGGCCTTAAAGCATGTAGCGTTTCTATGTGATCGCGCTCTTGACTGGTGACTAGGCTCGCGCAGGAAACTAACTGAACACACGCGCACGCTCGCGCGCGCCCCACTGAAGTGCGGGGACTCTGAACAGAGACAGCATGGCTTCCGTGGGTAAATTATGAGCCCACTCCCACTCCTTATCAATTGTTTGAGTGTGTTTTATTGGCGTGTCAAAAAACTACTAGACTGGGACGGAGCGTGGCGTCGAGCCGACCAGACCTAATATATAAGCAGTTGCATAGTACCCCGTGGCCACCAGGGGGCCCCATGTCAGGGTTCAGACCAGACAGTACTGCTGGGTAATAACATTGATAAAGTTTCAGTCGCGTGTGTTAAAGTTTTAAAATGAAGAAGCGGCACTATAAAATGGCAGTTGCTGCATTGTGCTGCGAGCGCTTTGAAAACACGCTGTGCCAATGCAACAACAGTGGGCCTAATGAACATGAATGGTAGGCTATTGTTGTCTTGGGCACTTCAAAATACGCGAATAATTATATAATATTAGGGGTGGGAATCTTTCGGTACCTCACGATTCGATTCGTCATAAACTGATTATATTTCTTTCCCACAGCGGCACCGCCCCCACTGTCGTTTTGCATTTTATAGAAATGAAAATAGTTGGAAAATGTACCCTACAGTACAAGTCTGAACTGAAAGCATCTGCTCTACATCAGGGTTGCCAGGTCTGCGTGACAAAACTAGCCCAATGGCCAGTCAAAAACAGCCCAAAGTAGCGCAATGACCATATATCCCAGGGATGGGCAGTATTTCAGATACATGTATTTAAAATGCGTATTTGAAATGCAAAATACTATTTTGTATTTTTTTTAAAGCCTCAAAAATCAAATGTAATTTGTATTTAAATACATTTAAGATTAGTATTTTTGTATGTTCAAAATACATAAAATACTTTGTGCCAGTCAACCTCTTTATCAGGATGCTGATTTAGTTCAGACACACCCCCTCCCCCCAACCTCAACATTCATCACGTGAGCTGCAGCTGTACAACTCCATTCTGCATTGGGTGAGCGACTTTTTTGATTAAAGTTAAAATAGTGCATTATTCAGATTTGCCTTCAGTTAACATGAAAGAATAAAAGAG
Organism: Sinocyclocheilus rhinocerous; assembly: GCF_001515625.1. Classification (NCBI taxonomy): domain Eukaryota; kingdom Metazoa; phylum Chordata; class Actinopteri; order Cypriniformes; family Cyprinidae; genus Sinocyclocheilus; species Sinocyclocheilus rhinocerous. The sequence continues at coordinate 413,919 of NW_015659335.1, forward strand.
CACCGACAAGGGGAAAAATAGCGTTAGCCATTCAGTTTTAATAGTTAATCAGTTTTTTTTATCATCTAGCTTGTCAAATGTGTTTAAAGCATTACTGCCTTAATGACAATATCGTGGCGATGATATAAAGTGTGAATCGACTGAACTTTTTCTAAATCGTAGATAGGCCTGTCGGGGTAAGCAAATATCCGTGCAGCTTTTAGTGGGCAGGAATTATACCGATATAAAGTTGGTTCGATGTTTGACGTTGGATATTAGACAGCTATTCAGCCGCGAAAAAAATCAATAAATTCTTAGTGGATGAGTATAATTGTATAAAAAATGCGTATCCGAAAAGCTTTAGAACGTAGAACTGAACACACATCGCAGTTTATTTGTTTTACTCCTCCTCGATATGTTGCAACCATAGACTGTATAAAAACAAGGACGTAGTGTCCGTGACGTCACCCGTTGACTTCTGAAGAGCTTTTTTGAAGCCCAAAGTGGGCGGAGCCGGTCGTCGCCATCTTGGCAGCGCGTCACCGCGCATCACTGCCGGATAATCGAAAATGGGCAAAGAGGCGGGACGTCGGTGGCGCTGAGGTGCTCAAAGTGTTCACTGCACAGACGAGAAGCCTTTTTAGGAGTCCAA
>NW_015659335.1:415108-416131 GCF_001515625.1 Sinocyclocheilus rhinocerous
ATTGACTCCCTTTTGCAGCCAGCCTCTAGCGGCCAGTCGATGAATTACAGTTTAAGTCACTTCCTTGTTGGCTTCACGAGAGAGAGCGGGAGGTTGCCGCTCGGTTGCAACGCATAAGTCTCTAGCAGCAGCGAGCTAGCACTTAGACCAGCTAGGGACCGTCTACAAAGTACACGTAAAGGATAAAACGATTAATGTTTTCCCACCGGAATGTTTTTTACAATTAGAAGTATGACACCGAAAAAGTACACGCTATTGAAATTAAAACCAAAAAATAAATTCATTTAAAATAAATACACTCTTCTGTATCAACCTCATGGTGTGTCTTGTTACTGTTTTTATAAGAACATTTGTTTTAGTCACAGAACTATAATAGAAAACATGCTATTGAAATTCAACAATTAAGATAAAGCTGGCAAATTGTTTTGCAGTTGTTTTGACTTGAATTTGAAAGATTTCTTAAAGAACATTTTGCAGTAGTTTTCAGTGTCAAATAAGATGCAGAAGTCACGCTATTGACGTTCAAAAATAGCTTGCGAAACCCTCCAAAGTGTCTCCAGTATTACTGCCCCCTAGAGGAAGATACTGCAGTTGTTTTGACTGAATTTGACATTCAAATAGGGATGTAACGGTATGAAAATTTCTTATCACGATTATAGTGACCAAAATTATCACGGTTATCAGTATTATCACGGTATTGTTAAAATGTGCTGGAGATATAATTGATTAATAAATGATTATATGTATTTTATCTGCTCCATAAATAATTCTAGATACCTTATCTGAATTGTTTAAATGTGTAGAATCCACATAAGCTTGTTTTTCATCAACCGGTCAAAATTAACAGCAGGGCATGCAAATTCGGTTAGTTTTTGGCCGGACGGAAACTGCACACAGGCTGAATGTAAATATAAGTCTCTGTAAATCCACTCTCTGACAGCAGGTGGCGCTTATGGAAAAGCTGAATTAGAGCTAGCTCCCGTAACCTCCGTGGACAAAGCAGTATTGCGATTAAGAACACTT
>NW_015659335.1:416210-419522 GCF_001515625.1 Sinocyclocheilus rhinocerous
TCGTTACATCCCTACATTCAAACCTTTAATAAATTAATTTAAAATGCATACAGTTTTCCATCTCAACTTCAAAAGTTGTGTCTTGTTAATTGGGCCTAAAAGAGCATTTCTATGAAGGTTTTACTCTCATTTGTAAATCAGGATGCATGCTATTGAATGAAATTCAAATCTGTTAATAAATTAATTTAAATGTATGCAGTTTTCCATCACAACTTCAAAAGCTGTGTCTTGTTACTGGTTTCTAGAAGAATATTATAATGTTGGTTTTAGTCAGAATTATGAGAGAACACATGCAACTGAAACTAAATAGTCAATTAAATTGTTTATTAAGCTGATTAACCAATACATCAATTAGTTAAAAATTCGATTTTCGAGCTCATTTTCAAAGGGTCTGTTTTGTTTCTTTAAAAAAACTTTAATGTTTTATAAGAGGGATGCATTTTTTTGCATCAAAGATGTTTATAAATAGTCAAAATAATAGCTAAATTATGTCAGAAGCTTCAGAAGAAACCTATATGTTTCCCATGTTACCTGGAGAGGTTTTCTGAAGAATAATGGACAGTTTAACTGCTCAGGACAAATAAGGGACTCATGAACAACTGTCCAAAAAATAATAAAATGGAATTTTTTTATTAAATTCAATAGCATATGTCCTGATTTACATATGAGGGTAAAGCCTGTATTGAAATGTTCATTTAGGAATCAGAAACAAGACACACCCTTTGAAGTTCAATTATAGTTCTGTGGCTAAAACCACCATCAAAATGTTCTTCTAGGAATCAGTAACAAGACACACCTTTTGAAGTTGAGATGGAAAACTGTATGCATTTTAAATTATTTTATTAAAAGTTTGAATGTCAAACTCAGTCTTAACAATGCAACATGTTCCTCTAGGAGAATTGTGTGCTTCTAATTTTATACCAATAGTTTGAACAGGACCCTTTTCTATTCTAACACAACAATGCCTCTGTGTATAAGGCAAGGTTAAAAAATAAATAAAAATTGATTCAGTCAGTGTGGAAGAACTTGACTGGTCTGCATAAAGTAAATAAAATAAAATAAAATAATAATTTTATAAAATAAATACAAATTAAAAAATTGTATTTCCATCTTTGTTGCCACAGTTTTGGAAGTGTCTAAAATGACTGTACCCATATGTACAAGTCATTGGTGTTTGGTGATGAGTTTTTGGCTCAAGGTCTGCATTTAAATTCACACCAGAGGTGTTCAGCTGGGATTTGGACTTGGCTTTGTGCAGACCAGTCAAGTTCTTCCACACTAACTGCATCAATCTTTTTTTTTTAACCTTGTCTTATACACAGGGCCATTGTCGTGTTAGAATAGAAAAGGGTCCTGTTCAAACTATTGGTATAAAATTAGAAGCACACAATTCCCTAAAATATCCTTATTTGCTTAAACATTAAGATTTGTACTCATGGAAATGACTAAAGTAGTCAAACCTGTTCATTAGAAGGGGGAGTCCCAATACTTTTGGCAATATAGTGTACAAGCCAACCTAGCTATTCAAAATCTTTGTCTGCAATTTTATAATATTGACCTATTAGCCTACTTTTGCTATTGCTTTTGACCATTAGGTATCAGTAACATAATTCATTCAGAACCTGTTCTATTGACATAGGCTTTCTGTACCACACTATTCTGCTGATATGGAATGAGTTTGACTACTTAATCAGTTATATTATTAGAAATGCTTCACTGGGGCAAACAAAAAATCCTAAAATAATAAATAGGATACCCCATAACCAGGGGCGCATTAATGCAGGGGTTCAATGGGCTGAACCCCAGGGGTCTACACTGGGAAGGGGGCCCACTGGCTGCAAGGAAATTATATTTTTTCGAATAAATATTTGTATAGGAATTTGCAGCAGTGACAACAGCATTTTGTAAACAAACTCACGCACTCATTTTCAGCGATGCCCTGGTTGTAGTTTATAGTGAATGGTTCAGTTTAAGTTTTCCCTACATAGTTTGTATAGTTGGTATGTTCCATGTATTCCACCGATATACTAGCGGAATACACAATGCATGCGCTAGTAAATCCCAGCACGAGAGTGTCTTTATGTTAACGTGCAGATCAACAAGAAACACAACACTGCTGTGTGAAAGGAGCTGGACTGGACAACTTTCTGTAATGTCATACAGTGCGAGTTCAGTGACTTGCGTGAATGTAATCTGTGTGTCAACTGAAGGTTTTAGATTCAGTCACTGTGTTCCAACATGCTGCTTCAGAGTCTCAATCTCAAATCTGGGGATGGAAGAATAGGAATCATCCTATTGTTTAAATGTGATCATTAAACTTTGAACGGCTATGATTGAATTAATTAAGTGCGAGCACGGCACGTTTCAAAATAAAAACGCAGTTAGCAATCACCAAATAGCTCACATTTATGCCAACTTGCCAAGTGTTGTTTCGATCTACTGATGATGAATAATGAATATTTTGTGTAATTTATGGTGTTTAAATACCATAAAATACCATTAAATACCTGTAAACTCACATTTCGGCCAGGAAAGTTTTGATGGCATTTTCTCTTCATATTACTTCCGTATAATGCCCGTAATAAAATAATGTTTACTTTATGTAACTGTTCCACAAGCGCCACCTTCTGGCAAAGAATGAATTTGCATATTCACTTATATTCACATTTTACGCAGAACAGTGTTGTGAATGTTAACTGGCATATCAACAAGGAACAAAAATCGTTAAGTCATCTAGGGAAGAGGGGCCTACTGTAACGCTGTAGCCCAGGGGCCTCTGGTAATTTTAAGGCGCCCCTGCCCATAACACCAGCATTCCCAGCAGTATCCAACATTTCTCAATCATGATTTTACTCAGCTAAATGTGACTATTAGCTTAACAGCTGTATTCCTTGTTTGCTAGCTACCTATGCACATACAGCATACAATGTTAAAAATGTTCTACATTATGAACCTTAACCCAAAAACCTTTAGCTTCATACACTGAAGATAATTGTGACCCTGCCTGTGGAAACTTTAGGTTACTCACGTAACCCCGGTTCTCTGATAACATGAGTGAGGTATGTCACTATGGGAATCGCACGCCCGAGGCGATTCCCATAGTGAGATACCGAGCCAATGTTTGAAAGAGAACCCAGATAAGGTATTTTTTACAGTGGATGAGTAATTGGATGACTAACGGTGGATGAGTAATTCACTCCTTGATTTGCTTAATAAAAGCCTCCTTTGAGATAGTTTTGACCGACATGTTTATTGTGTATTATTTTCAACGTGTTTATTGCTAAGTTTAGTGTGGCAAAATAGAAGCGCAGC
>NW_015659335.1:419696-420099 GCF_001515625.1 Sinocyclocheilus rhinocerous
GCTCTATGTAATCAGAGTGTGAATTTGTAGATTTTCAATAGCAAAACTAAAATGTGTTTAAAAGTGCGACTGACCAAATCGTCCGGCTCGGTTTGCCCCCCCTCGAACTCAAAGACATCTCTAATTTGACAGTTTACCATCTGATCTCACTCAGTGACTCTATGCTACGTAGGACGGGATGAAACCATGCACTGAATGGGGGGAGATAAGTTTGCCGGAAATGCAGAAATAAGCTGTAATTTTGTTTTATTTGTAACTCTTTGGTAGATACATTTATAATTTATATTACATTACTACTACTACTGTTACTACTTAGAATCGTCCTAACTTCCCCCCCTTAGCGGCGCCCCCTGCGCACGAGCACATGTTTTGTTTTGTTTTTACAACATGGGATTAATCAGTT
>NW_015659335.1:420865-421690 GCF_001515625.1 Sinocyclocheilus rhinocerous
TGGCGATGATATAAAGTGTGAATCGACGGACATTTTTCTAAATCGTTTACATAGATAGGCCTGTTGGGGTAAGCAAATATATCTGTGTAGCTTTTAGTGGGCAGGAATTAATAATAGAATGAGTAATAGAATGTGATGTGCTTGGTGCAATTGCACTTATTATAAGTGTATATGTGTATGTGTCCTCTATACTTCTATGGCTCTCAATAGATTCAGTGATTGGAGTTGGATTAATACTCCTTGACAAGTTCTGTTGCTACTTTCTGATTAGGTTTCTGGCTACATTTAAAATCAAAACATATTGATCATTTAATAATGGTTGTAATGCTAAAATGTTTGTTTTCAACTTCCAAATAGATGTCCAATGATTAATAAATAAATATTTGATTGCTGAATATTGTACCCTAATTGAAGTAGCTGTTTAGTAAGGATCATGATTTTACATACCATTGCATGAATGACTGCCTGACACATAATATATTATTATATTTATGACTAACAATCAAATGATTAAGTAGTTAGAAACTAGTTGCTGTGAATACAGGTGCCATCAGTTGTCTTCTTATGAATGACTTGTTTGTCATTGAGTCAGTGCTGCTGATGCAAAGTAGGCCCTTTGTTACCCTCGTTACCAAAACTAAATTAGGATACAATTATGAGTCATTCGCAAACTGTTAAACATTAAACTGTTGGTACTGTTGGTTATAACCTTCACCTGGGAAATCACAGGGATATGTGAATATTCAATCTGTTAACTGGTTGCATATGTCAGATTTATTGCATGACTCGGGCAGAGAAAAGCTGTTGCTATCAAACATTGTTCAC
>NW_015659335.1:422985-431092 GCF_001515625.1 Sinocyclocheilus rhinocerous
TTGACAATTTCTGTTGCTACTTTCTGATTACGTTTCTGGCTACATTTAAAATCAAAACATATTGATCATTTAATAATGGTTGTAATGCGAAAATGTTTGTTTTCAACTTCCAAATAGATGTCCAATGATTAATAAATAAATATTTGATTGCTGAATATTGTACCCTAATTGAAGTAGCTGTTTAGTAAGATCATGATTTTGCATACTATTGCATGAATGACTGCCTGAGCCTGACACATAATATATTATTATATTTATGACTAACAATCAAATGTTAGAAACTAGTTGCTATGAATGCAGGTGCCATCAGTTGTCTTCTTTTGAATGAATTGTTTTTCATTGAGTCAGTGTTGCTGATGCAAAGTAGGCTCTCGTTACCAAACACCAAGAAACTAAATTAGGATACAATTATGAGTCATTCGCAAACTGTTAAACATTAAACTGTTGGTTACTTTAAAACTAACCTTCATCTGGGAAATCAGAGGGATATGTGAATATTTGATATGTTAGCTGGTGGCATATGTCAGATTTATTGCATGCCTCGGGCAGAGAAAAGCTGTTGCTATCAAACATTTTTTACTTAATCAACTGAGTCAGTGTAATGGTGAAGAGCTAGATCAAATAGGCCAATTGATGGAAGGTTTACAAAGAAATTTCATGCTCCCTTCTAAAAGTATTTTTTAATATTTTTGAAATACAAAAATACAGTAGTTTATTTTGATACTTGGTGTGGCTGCTGTATTTTGTCGTTTATTTTGATACACTTAAAATTAAGGTATTTGGTATTTTATTTTAAAATACATTTTGATTTGTCTTTGCCCAACCCTGCATATCCCAAATATCAAAACTCATATATGTCATTTACCTACCTAAAATTTTACAGTCACTGTTATGCACACTGAGCATAAACACAGCTCAAAGGCTTCCTACTAGTGGCCTTCACAAAACTTAACATCCAGCACAGTTTTATCATAGGTAGAATGCAAAATGTTTAAAAACAAGCATTTCAGTGAAATTTACGTTATGCAATATTTCAAACCTTTAATCCATGGGGGGGAAAAAAATCAACCCAAGGCAGCAGTTTAAAAGTAGCCCAATTCCGTGAAGAAGAAGAAAAAAAACCTGACTAACAGGAGCTGCAGGAGTCAGATTTCACTGATCATGATCACGGGTCAAGAGTAAAGGAGAGCTGACTGACAAGACCATGCTGGAAGATTTCCTGCGCAACAGGTCCTGAGCTCAGTGACAAATATCTCATCCCTATGCCCTAATCCCTTCAAAGGGTTTACCCTCCGGAGTGAGAGCTTTGAAGGGTTGAAGGGGACCAAACAACTGTTTCTTGAAGTGCCCTTCTGCGTCATAATCACGTGCCCACACGGAGGCGCCGTCATCATGGAAAGAATCTGCGCAAAGGATCATGGGGGCCCGAAGTGTCCCTCAGTTGTACCCTTCGAAATCCTTCATTCCGAAGGGTCCTTTGAAGTTGCTAGTTTTGAGCACTTCGGTTTGGAACGACCCTTCAATATGGCGGCCATGATTGTTTTCACTCTGAAGTGCCCTTCGGAGGGCGATATATCCCGTTTGGAACACACCGTATATGCGCGGTTACTACCTGGTTTTCTAAAAGCCAGCTCAGTCATTTCCGGTCAATTGTCAAAATCAGCTGTGCTATCAGGGGAGCACCCTGTCGCTACGTAATCCATTCACAATTAAAAGTTTTGTTTGCCTAAGAGGACCATACTGTATACTGCCGTATATTGTTTCAGGAATGACAAACGCGAATGAATCCGCTAAATTGTTCCGCGAGTGATTGCTCTAAATTGTCGGTGAACCTGCAGCGATGTAGGAAACGAACTAACTGACAAACCGATGTCAAAACTAAACCTGTGCATCAAGTGATTCAGACTAAATTCAGAGTAACAAAACTGTAAAAAAAAAAAATTATTTTAAATAAAATCTAAAAAGATTTTATAAATATTGAATGCATTATTTAATTGTTATACCATTAATAATTAATTATTTAATTTGTAGTTAACTAGTTAAGTAAATAAATAATGAACCCTTATAGGCTGTCGGTGTCTGGGCTTATTTATTTATTTTTAAATGACATGAGACATTGTGACTTCCTGCACTTGCTATACTTTATACTTTAATACAGTAAAAGTACCAATATGTGTTACAATAGTCATTTTATAATAAATCCAAAAGCAAGACGTCAAAAAAAAAAAAAAAACCTATAGGGAGTTGAAATGACAACTGAGCTAATGAGTGACCCTCTGCTTCCATCTACTGGTTATAATGGTAATTTCATGTCATTTTCATCTTAAAAGTCTTTGTTCTAAGTAGATATTGATTAAGACAGTTTGGTAAAAAAAAAATTCAACAAAATTAAAAATCTCAAAAAACATTTTCGTTACTTGAAATAAAATAAATGTTATCTGAAATAAAATACTTAAACTGTTTTATTTTAGCTAGTTGACAAGGAAACATTTCCCAATTTCATTTAGTTGATCTTGATGTTGTAAAATAACTAAAACTGAAATAAAATGTAATAATTATAAAGACAACAAAACATATAGACATGTAAAAACAACAAATCTAATAAAAACAACAAAAACAAACAATAAAATTGCTAAAACTAACTAAACTGAAAACGACAGCAGAAAATATAAAAATAATTCAAAATATTAACAAAAACTATAACGCTACCTGAATGATACTAAAATAATATTACTTTACAATAAGGTGTCAGTGTAAGATATAAGTGTACAATGGGGGATGGGGGTGGTTTTGGAAATCTGCTTAGGGCCCCCAAAATGCTAGGGCTGGCCCTGCGCCGATGTGCCCTGGGCACAGATGTTTTCACAGTTTGCATCTGTATGCCTAATCACACAGGATTCTCAATGACACTATTACGTGGAAGAGAATGCAAACAATGTACTGTAGTTCACACGCAAATTCACGCTTAAAAATAAAGGATCCACTTTTTTTTCTTTTTGATGCCATCGAATAACTATTTAGGGTTCCTGAAAGAACCTTTTTTTTTTTTTTTGTGAAGAACATTTTAATAATCTAAAGAACCTTTTTATTTGATGCCTGCCCACATGAATACTGGCTCAGTAAACGGATACATATAGCAAATGTTGGTTTTTATTCTATCAAGGTGCGTTTTTTCTCAAATCTTACCTATAATAAATTGTTCACACTGTGTGTTAAATGCTTGAACACACAACAGATGAGAGCATCTGTGTCAAATCTGATCACTCAAATCCTAATGGTCACATCAAATGGAAAATACAGCCAGAGAAGAAAACATCATTGTTGTGCGCTGCTCAGTGTTGGGCTCGTTACTTCAAAAATGTAATTTATTACTCTTAACTAGTTACTCCTTTCAAAAGTAATATTATCACTTTACTTATTACTTTCTGGTAACAGTAATTAGTTACACTACTAGTTACATTACTTTTCCTTCACGTCCCACAGAAATTGTAATTGTGTATCTTTCCCATAAAATTCTTCTAAAATGTTTACAATATATTTCTGCCTCATCATTTGACCAAAATCTCAGAAGTTATTACAAACACTCAATGGTGATTGATAGTCAGTGTTGGGGATAACGCATTGCAAGTAACACAAGTTATGTAATCAGATTACTTTTTTTCAAGTAACTAGTAAAGTAACCCATTACTTTTTAATTTACTAGGAAATATCCGAGTGACCTTTTCAAATAAGTAATGCCAGTTACTTTGTTTTCCCATGTATTGACTGAGAGCTCTTTTTTCTTTTGTAAATGCAGAGGGTTGTGTGCGCTGTGTAAACATGATGCTTACTGTAGTTCTAGACTATATGTCAACATCCATTTATTCATCTCACTCGCACAAAAACAGATTCAGTATTCCTCAAAATGAATAAAAACAGTGAAATGCAAACTCAGAATATGACGCAAACCATATTAAATATGTTAAATAGCACAAATATCATTTATGTATTTATTCCCATTTTGTTAACCAGTGTCTTTGCTGCTGACCTTCAATGATCCATTTCAACCATACCAATATGCAAAAATGACTTTAGATAAACATAACATTTGTGTTTCCTTTTTTATTGCTGAAAAGAGAAAAATGAGCCCAGCCCAGATGAGAAAAAGTAACGCAAAAGTAATTTTACACATTACTTTCCATAAGAAGTAACTAAGTAACCCAATTAGTTAGTTGAAGATAATTGTAGCTATAATTTCTGTTACCCATATATTTCATGAAGTATTTTATCAAAAGAAATCACATAAGTTCATTAGATTTTTAATTATAGCAATATAATTTATATGGGGATCAGAGGAATGTGGCCGCGGGCAAGCCATGTAATGCCAGAGTAAAGTTATGCCACAACTTACTGTTCAGATCACCTTTTGTCCTGACAAAATCAGTCTACTGGCAATATTTCTATCCCCTGAATGTAAGCTTTTCCATATTCCAAGCTTTCCTGATGCACTGGTGACTTCATGTGCCTGTGCGAGTCGTGAAAATAAATCTAGGAATTATTGGATTTCAAATCAGTAGGGGTGGAGGCATCAAAAGTAACTAAGTAACAAGCTGTTTTATGGATGGTAACTGTAATATTACTGAAATATTAATAGTAATTAGTTACACTACTAGTTACTTCAAAAAGTAATATTACTGTAACTAGTTACTGCCTAACACTGGCACTGTCACTTATGACTGTGAGTCTGTAGGAATCCGCATTAGTGTATGTTTGTGCTCATTATGGGCTATTCATCCATATTTCTAATTGAATTTGCTGGGTGGCTGAAAAAAAATCCCCTTCCCCCTTCATCTAGTATAACACTTGTGTGACGCTTACCTTTTGGTGTCTTTAAGATTTGTTTTTGATCTTTTTTCAGCCTTTGACGTTCACCAAGGCTGCATTTATTTCATCAAAATAAATTTAAAATAACCATTGTATTTGAATATATTTTAAAACGTAATTTATGCCTGTGATCAAAGCTGAATTTTCAGCATCATTACTCGTCTTCAGTGTCACATGATCCTTCAGAGATCATTCTAATATGCCGATTTGCTGCTCAAGAAACAGTTATCAATGTTGTGCTGCTTAATATTGTGGAAACCAGTTAAGAATCACTGCAAATACATTTAAAATAATGTTTATCCCGGTCATTGTTGTTGTCAATGTTAAAAACAACATGGATACAAGTTGTGGATAAATCTCACAAGAAGATGCTGCTCAATTGTGCACATGAAAACATTAAGAGTCATTGATGTTACATTTATTTTTGAGAAGTTCTAAAATATAAAATATTGATTTTAGCCCTCATGAAATGTCATTTAAAAAAATAAAAATAAAAAATAAGTTAAACTGAAGGTAGAGAGGAGTTAAAACCTTTTTGGAAGTTATTTTTTAATGACCCATTAGTGGGAGAACTCAATACATCTGTTAAACAATCAATTAATGATACAAATATAAAATACAAAACATAGAACTGAGCAATAAGCTTGAATAGCCACTTAAGGTGTGCCATAACTATAAACAAGTGATTGATTTAAAAAAATAAAAAAATAAAAAAAAATAAAAAAAAAACAGCTTCCTTTGCAATAATCAAACTCAGTTCCTTTGCATTCAGCACTCACTGAACAGTTATAAATTACCCCAAAAAAAAAAATTGCTCTCCTGCAACAATGATTCAATCCTAGCCTGTAAAAGAAAGCTATATAAGATGCATTAATATTTAGATGTAACTTCTGCTACTCACAAATTCAGACACAAAAAAAGTGTTACTTTTAAGAGTTTATTTGAGGACCATGCAATGGCCATGAACGGCCCTTGACATTTTTACAAGTGTAGATCCTTCATTAGCTCTACAGTACAAAATAACTTTAAGTTACTTAAAAAGAAAAGATACATTAACAAAAAAGAGGGAGGAAAAAAAAATCCTGCACAGCAGACTCTGGGATGCTTGTGACGGCATGTACATTTTACAACCGGCTCTGAAGAAATAAAGTTACATGAACGGAACAGTTAAAGATTCTGATTAGCAAATGAAACTGTTTACTGAGGGAATGCAGGAGGAGCCATGGGGAACGGCATGGACTGTGGCATCTGTTGGGGGTTGAAGGGGAATGGTGGAGGGTGGTTCATGTTGTTCTGAACGGCCCCTTGGTTGGGAGCAAACTGCTGGTTCTGATAGCCTTGGTTTCCATACCCACCAGATTGATTGCCAAAGTTACCCTGTCCATTATTGCTGTAACCCGCGTTGAAGCTGTTACTGCTGTTGTAACCGCTAGATCCGTTTTGAGTTTTGTTTCCAAACACCTTCTTTTGCCCGTAAGAGTCACTGTTACGGTTATCCTGGCTGTAGCTGTTGAAGTCCCGCCTGTTGCCCGCTGAGTGGCGATCGCGACGGTCGTCCCTATACCCTCCACCTCGACCACCCCTTGAACGACCTGGAAGAGAAACTGTAGTTAAATTTGGATTCGTAAACAGATCAGAACTAAAGTTAAAGAACCATACCCTTTAAAGAGGACAAAACAGGCTGAGAATAAACCACAGTTCTTGTATCTCACCAATTGGATTTACCTCCTCTGTCTTCGGCCATTTGGATGAGCTTGGGGTTTATGGCTTGGTTGGCCTCACGGAGGACCGAGACGAGGTCGTGAGCCTGTTTCATGTTGTTGGGCGTAAAGAAAGTGTAGGCCGTGCCGGTTTTCTGACTGCGAGCCGTACGGCCAATGCGGTGAATGTAGTCCTCGGAATTATTGGGGTAGTCATAGTTAATGACAAATTTGATGTCCTCCACATCTGTTAAGAGAAAACGGACGTGCCATGGCAGGAATAGAGGAGTGCGGGTGCACACCGCCATAGCAGCGAGGACAGGAGGTGTTAGCAAGGGAAACAATGAATGATAGGTCATCGACTTACCACGCTGAGGAAAGGATGGTTAAAATCAGGACTTTAAGGATCCAAATGACAATTAACAATGTCCTCTATTAAAAGCGACAGGACAAACTGCTGCATCTTGCCAAGACTCAACTCGCTCAAAAACGAGACCGATTAAGGCCTTAAATTTAAGACTGACGCAAGCTTTCCAACCAACCGGTGCTCACTTGAAAGAAAATATGATTCTCTTTGGCAGGACTCGACATGACTGAAGCCAGCAAAAGGAGGGCACGCATCGACCAGCCGGGTAATCACATTCAGTGCGGAGGCATGTAGATTAAAGCAACTGCTCTCGACGGAAAACCGCTAAAATTTCATACAACGCACTTCCTTTAGAGAAAACTCCCAGTCCTTAAACTTAAAGTTCAACAGTTCAAGCTGTTGCGCGAGAGCAGATGAGAGCAGGACGCAAGTGCAGCCACTCAACGGCGAAGCACTCCTCCGTGGTATGCCGCCCCTTGGATTACACCCCAATCACGGAGCTCCGACCACCTCTGAATGCAATTTGATTGGCTGGCAGACAAGTAGAACTCCACAGAGGAGCTCCTTACCCCCTCCTGGTGAACCTGGACGCGTCATGCCAAGGTCCTGCCTCCAAGACTCCACCTTCAGGTGAGAGGGGCTCAGAAAGGCACAGCAGTTAAAAGGAAACGGCAGTACTGTATATAGTATACACAATATGAAGTGATAAGGACATAATAAACTGCAATAACAAACCTAGTCCTCTGGAGGCAACATCTGTGGCAATGAGGATGGGCGCTTTGCCATATTTGAACTCTGAGGTAGGGGAAAAAAAAAAAATAAATAATTGTAATCAAATCATGCAAATTAACCAAAAATGCATTGATGATCTGAGACCTTGATGGCAAACACGTACCATTGAGCACCCAGTCTCTTTCCTGCTGACTCTTGTCTCCATGGATGCCCATTGCTGGCCACCTGCAACAGGAAAATCCAATGAATTCCCTCCATTTCACACCCAAACGAAGCAACCATGACACAGCGAAGCAAAGCAGGTCATCTTACCCATCCCTACGCATCCTCCTGGTGAGATCGTCACACCTTTTCTTGGTCTCCACAAAAATAATGGTCTTGTTTTCCTTCTCGCTCATGATTTCCTCCAGCAGGCGCATCAGTCTGAAGCAAAAAAAAAAAAAAA
>NW_015659335.1:431146-439338 GCF_001515625.1 Sinocyclocheilus rhinocerous
CTGACGCAAGATTTCCAACCAACCGGTACTCACTCGAAAGAAATATGACTCTCTTTGGCAGGACTCGACATGACTGAAGCCAGCAAAAGGAGGGCACACATCGACCAGCCGGGTAATCGCATTCAGTATGGAGGCATGTAGATTAAAGCAACTGCTCTCGACGGGAAAACCGCCTAAATTTTCATAAAGCACACTTCCTTTGGAGAAAACTCCCAGTCCTTAAACTTAAAAGTTCAACAGGTCAAGCTGTTGCACAAGAGCAGGACGCAAGTGCAACCACTCAACGGCACCGCACTCCTCCGTGGTATGCCGCCCCTTGGATTACACCCCAATCACAGAGCTCCGAACACCTCTGAATGCAATTTGATTGGCTGGCAGACAAGTAGAACTCCACAGAGGAGCTCCTTACCCCCTCCTGGTGAACCTGGACGCGTCATGCCAAGGTCCTGCCTCCAAGACTCCACCTTCAGGTGAGAGGGGCTCAGAAAGGCACAGCAGTTAAAAGGAAACGGCAGAACTGTATAGTATAGTAAACACAATATGAAGTGATAAAGGACAGATTAAGAAGGAATAACAAACCTAGTCCTCTGGAGGCAACATCTGTGGCAATGAGGATGGGCGCTTTGCCGTATTTGAATTCTGTTGAGGTAGGAAAGAGTCAAATTGTGCGAATTAACCAAACCGGCATCGATGAGCTAAGACCTTCAAGGCGAACACATACCATTGAGCACCCAGTCTCTTTCCTGCTGACTCTTGTCTCCATGGATGCCCATTGCTGGCCACCTGCAACAGGAAAAGCCAATGAAATGCCTCCATTTCAGACGCAAACAAAGCAATCATGACACAGCGAAGCAAAGTAGGTCATCTTACCCATCCCTACGCATCCTCCTGGTGAGATCGTCACACCTTCTCTTGGTCTCCACAAAAATAATGGTCTTGTTCTCCTTCTACAGGTTTGTCGTCACGCATTCCCTCTCACAACCATCAAAACCAAACTTTCAATGTTCCCAGCACTCACTTGTCTTCCTTTTCGCCATCATTGCAAACGTCGACAATCTGTAGGATGTTGTGGTTGGCGCTGAGCTGCAGAGCACCGACGTTGATCTGTACATAGTCCTTCAGGAAGTCCTCAGCCAGCTGCCTCACCTCTTTGGGCCACGTAGCACTCCACATAAGAGTCTGTCGGTCTGGCTACAGGAGAAAATTGATTAAAAAAAAGTTAACATCTTTTGAAATAAGCAGCCGATACGAGTTGCTTAAGTCATCTAAAACAATGCGTACTCTAATTTGGTCCACGATTTTTCGAATCTGAGGTTCAAATCCCATGTCAAGCATCCGGTCAGCTTCGTCAAGCACAAGATACGTGCATCTGCGCAGATTTGTCTTTCCAACTTCAAGGAAATCGATAAGTCTTCCGGGTGTGGCGATACAGATCTCGACACCTGACAACAACAATGGAAAAGTTAGACATTTACCACCCACTATAAAAGCACTCCAAAGAGATTCAAGCTCTGTTCCACTCGTACCCCTTTCCAGGTCCCGGATCTGTGGTCCTTTGGGAGCGCCTCCGTAAATGCAGGTGGACTTGAGACGAGAAGCTTTGCCGTACTCTGCCGCCACCTGCTGGACCTGCTGCGCCAATTCACGGGTGGGAGCCAACACCAAGCACTAAAGCGATAAAAACATCTGATTAAAACACTGACTTTAAGACCGATTGAAACTTATACTTGACAGGTTGCTGAACTTACAATGGGACCGTCGCCACGCTCCAGGAATGGTTGGTGGTTTATGTGAACAATACCAGGAAGCAGATACTGTAGAAAGAGGAGATTCATTATAACCAGTTCAAATGAGTCAAAGCCAGATAATTTGTATCAGGATGGTTTAAAAGCATCATACCGAGAGTGTTTTTCCAGAGCCGGTCTGTGCAATGCCAACCATATCTTTGCCACTCAGTGCAACTGGCCACCCCTGAGCCTGGATAGGAGTTGGATCAGTCCAGTTCTGTTTACCGATCACATCCATCACATAGTCTACAAAACAGAACAAACGGTTAGTTTAACCTCGCAAAACTCTATATTCAAAATTTTAAAACGTATGAACTTACTTGGAAAGTTTGCTTCATGGAACTTAACAATGGGTTTGGGAGAGTCTCGACCCTTCACTGTGATCTCCTTGGTTCTTCTGTAGTGTTCAACATCTTGCTGTAATACAAAAGACATCACATCTTTAAAAACTCTAAAAGACAAGCAAAAAAAACAAACACCACATGCACACACAACTGCATTGCGAATTTACTTACAGTTGACCTCCGAGAAACTTCAGGATGCTCCTGGTAGAAGTTCTTCTCAAATTTGGGGAGCTCGTCCAGGTTCCAGTGCTTTTTCCGCAGACGATCACCAGGATTCCCAAACTTCTTGCCCGGAGGAGGTCCTCCTCTGCTGCCTCCAAAACGTGGAGGACCACTGCTGTAACTATTAGTAGAAAAAGGAGACATTTTAGAACAGTTGAGGCTCAATGACAAATTAATTGGCCAGCTCATCGGTGTATACAGATCAAAAGTACCATAGAATATCTATCTGCAGTGCCATGGTACTAATATGGCACTTCAAGTGTGGTTCACATCATTTTCGTGTTTTGGTAAACCCCCCAAAAAACTAAGTGGTTATGTGTAGTACACTACCAAACCAAAAAGATGGCAGCAACATAGTACAGTAACGTGTCAGATGGCATTGTCATGACACTTTAGATATAACTTACACACCATACAGCTGTGTCGCATATTATATGGTATACCATGATAACACGTATGTATGCATGTATAAATAAATAATCGGAACACGTACTTTTGTACCTATCCTCAAACAAAACAACAAAAGGTCAGTTAAGCAAAACTTAAAAGGCCCGAATAATATATGACAAAAGCTCAGGTTTCGATTCACATCGTGAGTTCTTGTCTGCGCCACGTTTTAACGTCGCTGCCATTTTATTTCCTACCGACAGGAGACAAAGAGGAAAAAAACCGGCCGGCATTTTACAACATCACGGTCACATGGTCCGACGAGGCCTTAAAACGATATAAATCCACGATATTTATGTTGAATTGCAATTAAACATGCTTTTTTCGACATTTACGATGCATTTTACACGTTGAAATAACAGAAACTCTTTTTCTGTCGTGATTTCTGTCGTGTAAACGGATACGTAACGTTAACGTTAACGTTACCTACTCTTCCGCCTAATACGCCCGATTGGATTCAACCACACAACAAAAACGATGGTGAAATGATTTGATCCATCCGTGAAAACAATCGATCAACGGCCACATAATTACGAAATTCGCGTCGATTAATATTTTAAATTATCACAAATGTTTCATCGAAAACACAACAACCCATCTTACCCTCTGTCACGACCGCGGTCTCTGTCTGAATATCCAGGCATATTGTAATCTGAGATTATAAATTAAAATTTAAATAATCGGACGCTTTTTTCCCTCCAGTACCGCGCAGTGATGGTGCTCGTGAACGCCGCTCACAGCGTGAACTCGCCGGGTTTTATAGGAACACGAAGTCACTTCCGGAAAATCGTTGACGTCTTTCTGACGTACGGCGCCGCGCGCGTCCTCGTCGCCGAGCATGCGCATTTGGGGATTAATGGTTACTTGTTGAATTCTTACAAAATATCGTGAGGCTACTATGATAACATAGTGGTAACAGATGGTAATACGTTATTTACATATTTCTATCTCATTGTATTTACATGGAACTGAAAAGAATACCATGGTAGATGATGTCCCCCGAGAAAAGGCAGTATGATCGCACTTTTTATTTTTTTTGCATTAGTAAACAGTAGTAAATATTTTATAACAATGCAAAACTTTGCATTTAATTGGATCTGGAGCTTCAAAAACCTTTTAAACCCTGTAAAAGTCTCTTTAAGGCATAACCACATTTATTTATACATTCATCTTATTTATAAACGCAAAATTGTTATTTTAGAAAGCTATGAGAAACTCCAATGGTTTGAAAATGCTAATTCAATTCAAGGTTTTGGGACAACAAACTCAACGGCTCTTTTTTTTTTGGTTTTGTGGACAAATACAGATTTGGCCTATGAATGTTTCCTTTTTCCTGAATTAATTTAAATGTGTGTGCGTGTGTGTGTATATATATATATAATAATTAATAATAATAATAATTTTATATATATATATATATATATATATATACACACACACACACACAAAGAAAAAGTTCAAATATACAATAGATCTCTCATGTTTAAGCTTTCTTGGTCTCTAAACACTTTTCATGTTTTGATGACTCGAGTATTATTACAAAATGTGTAGAAAGTTAAAAAACGAAGCATGTTGTAATTTAAGTAATGGAGTACACTTATATGTAGTAAACCAGCACTCTATTGGCAGTCATTTGATTTTGGGTTCCATTACCTTGTGTAAATGGCTAATGTTACCATGTTGTCTTTAGATTTGGTCAAATTGAGTCTGAAACTTGTCAAAAGGGGAATATTTTCACCTCCCCCCAGTTTTCAAGAGAGAGGTCAAACTCTTTCTTATTCTAATAGGGTCATCTGCCCTCTTTGTACCAAGATGCTGCTTAACAGCCCACCTTGGTGTCACAAAGGGATTGTGAAGCACTGCGATACTCTTGCCACACTATTGAACCTAATGCCTAGTATTTGCAATCAAGTTTGCAATCATTCTCGCTGCATTTAAAATAATATGGTAAATACACAATGCATCAAGGATGTAACCCATTTACACACAGAATCAGTGATAGAAATTCTCCCCTCTTTAACTCGATTACTGAAATGGTTGGTTGATATGTCAATGAAAAACATTAAAACCATATATTTCATGGATTATTTGGACACAGTCATACAGAAGCAGGCGGCCACAGTGATCCCATCAGGAAGGCACGTTTAATCAGATCTAATTACACACAAAAATAAAACACTCTTACAAAAAAAAATGAGTGTGTGTTACATTTAGCAAATTGCACTGGTCAGCTATTTAAGTTAAAAAGTGTTGCTAGTAAATCATGCTGTAAAGGAACGACCCACTCCATATGGAGGTCTGTTTAACTATACAAATAAAAAAATGTTAAGAGAAGACGAAGAGATCTGTGTGTGCACCAGATTTAAATGAAATATATAATCATTCAGTCCATAAAGAGTTTGGTAAATATATATTTTTTGCCTATTATATACAGCCATTATATAGTGTGTGTGTGCAAAATGTATTTTTTTCTTTCAAATCTAATTAAATTAAAGATAAATGACAGTCAGTGACCCACATATATGAACAATATTCTATAACTATCTGTCCAAAGGACTTTTTTTTATTTTATTTTTTTTCACGACCTTTCACACTCAAATTTATTAAAAAAAAATAACAAAAGATGTATAGCTCATATTCAGCGTATGCAAACTCTTAACAACAGTCCATGGTCATAGAGGATTGCTATAGACAGACAGCATCTCAGAAACATTCAATATATATATATATATATATATATTATATAAAACCGCATGTGTTTATTTATGCAGTTTCTTTTAATAATCTTGAAGGAACAGGTTTTCAAGATGTGCATTTCAGAGGCTTACAAAGAGCACATCAGACATGCTTTTGTTGTTTTCTGCTAGATTTACCCCTAAAGCTGATGTATTTCTATAAAAGACAGAATTGTTTCTTGTTCTTTAGTACAGTGATTCTTGCAGTTCGTCTGTAATGCTCACTGAAGGCCAGTGACATTTTTCATGGTAAAAATGTTCAGTAAATTGGTACTACAATGGGTTAATAATAAATTACAAAAATAAGAATACGGACACTACTCTCCCTTGATTTCCATGAGGGGTAAACGGTTACATTTCTTCTTTTATGAAATATAATGAGAAGGTATGAAATGGAAGACACTTCACATCTCATTAACATGCTCATACATATGCATCATATTTAAATCTTTTAAAGGGTTCGATTGACATCGGAGACAAATAAGAATACAGTTTACCAAAAAGTTGACACCAATAATGCAACATATTAAAATGTTTTTCTTCACAAGTTTACTTACAAAAAAAAAAAAAAAGATGGAATTTGAACATTCAAAGCAAGCCAATGCCAACCTCACTGATGCCTTTTCAATGGGCACAACTTCATTTTCTGCTCTGGAAACATCGGCAACGGTTCCTGTGACGATGCCAATATATTATATCTGTATAATTTTATTCTTTTTACCTCGTCCTCTCACGCCGTAAAAAAATAAAGCTAGACTACCTACCTACCTAAGAATTCATGTATTCGTTCGTTCACGTTCAACAGGCTTATAAATCAGTCTGCGGATGACACCAGTCTTGAGGAATGGAGCAGTCAAGATGGCGTCTGGTGTAGGGCAAGCCCAGAAGAGGCCAGTGGAGCCCAGTTCCTTGATCGAAAGGAAATTCATCTCGCGGCTTGCTGAAGTCCAAGTGGGCCGAAGATTAGCACCCTTTGCAAGTTCCAAATGACAAACTTAGTCTTTAGTTGACATTGGCTTCTTCCTCTCGTCTAGTCTTCGGTAAGGACAGTAGTGCTTCTGCGTTAGCTTATGCCTGAACGCTCTTGTTCTGTGTGCCCCGCTAAAGTTCGGCCTCTCCTAAAGTCTATAGTCTGTGAAAATGCTACACGAAATACTGTTAATATGTTGTCTTAATGCTAAAAATCATCTTATGGACTTTTTATAAAAAAAAACAAAAAAAAGAGGAAGGGGAGGTTCCAAAATAGTAAGTACAAGAGTTACTAGCAGCTGAAAAGATACGTTGTTTTCTTCTCTTCTTTTCAAATAATGCAGAAAGATCTGTATAGCAGCATCAGGCGTCGAGTGCTGCGGGATAATCCACCCTTCCTCAGCCTTTCCGTCTGAGCTCCTCGTGAGGCCCACACATCTGCCGGCTGACTGACAGGTCTGTCCCGCCTGGAGAAAGGTTCCTCTGCGAGCGCCGGCGGCGGACGATCATTCCACAGCGAAGCCGCAGGTCTCCTCGATGGCCGTCAGCAGTTTGTCGTAGAGTTTATCGTAGCTCTCGTATGGAGGAATGTCGATACGGTTGAAGCTGAGCCGCAATTGAAAAGAAATGAATAGTGGTGAATTAGTGCAGAAAATAGTTTGTACTAGTAATGGACTGATATATTGGTGAGACTGATTAATTGGCTAATATTTGACATTTGAGAATATGATCTTATTATTATTGTATAATGATAACAAAAATATTGTTTTCAAATATTTGTAATATTTATACACTACCATTCAAAAACTTGGGGTTGGTAAGACTATTTTTATTTTATTTTTTTTTAAAGTCACTTATGCTCATTTATTTAAAAAAAATACAGTAAAAACAGCCATATTGTGAAATATTACAATTTAAGAGGGCAGTTTTTTATATATATATATCGTGAGATGTAAGCTTAATATGTTTGTGGAAACTGTGAGAGTTTTTCAGAATTATTTTATGAATAGAAATGTCAAAAGAACAGCATTTAATTAAAACAAATCTTTTATAATATTATGTCTCTCTGTTGTCACTTTTAAATAATTTAATGTACATTTGCTGAATAAAAGTAATCATTTCATTAAAAAAATCTTACTGACCGCAAACTTTAAGGACAGTGTACATTTTAAATATTTCTATAATCTAATTAAAAGGAAATATAATAATTTAAAAAATCATAAAATGAAAAATATAAATGCAAAAATGCACCCACCTTCACATATTTATCATACAACGAAAAAAAAAATAAAAAAAAAATGCCAATACATATAAAGCAGCACTTGTAATTAATTTGCTTAATAATAGTATTCATTTCTTTTAAAATTTTAATGGTAGTGTGTAATATTTTAAATATAAATGCAAAAATGAAGTTTTCTTTAAATTGTACAATATCAGTCATATATTGTATATATACAGTATCTCACAGAAGTGAGTACACCCCTCACATTTTTGTAAATATTTTATTATATCTTTTCATGTGACAACACTGAAGAAATGACACTTTGCTACAATGGAAAGTAGTGAGTTTACAGCTTGTATAACAGTGTAAATTTGCTGTCCCCTCAAAATAACTCAACACACAGCCATTAATGTCTAAACCACTGGCCACAAAAGTGAGTACACCCCAAAGTGAAAATGTCCAAATT
>NW_015659335.1:439510-445881 GCF_001515625.1 Sinocyclocheilus rhinocerous
AGAAAAGTTTTTGTTTACATAATATATGTATGTGTACTGTGTTTATTTATTATGTACAGTATCTTACAGAAGTGAGTACACCCCTCACATTTTTGTAAATATTTTATTATATCTTTTCATGTGACAACACTGAAGAAATGACACTTTGCTACAATGTAAAGTAGTGAGTGTACAGCTTGTATAACAGTGTAAATTTGCTGTCCCCTCAAAATAACTCAACACACAGCCATTAATGTCTAAACCGCTGGCCACAAAAGTGAGTACACCCCTAAGTGAAAATGTCCAAATTGGGCCCAAAGTGTCAATATTTTGTGTGGCCACCATTATTTTCCAGCACTGCCTTAACCCTCTTGGGCATGGAGTTCACCAGAGCTTCACAGGTTGCCACTGGAGTCCTCTTCCACTCCTCCATGACGACATCACGGAGCTGGTGGATGTTAGAGACCTTGCGCTCCTCCACCTTCCGTTTGAGGATGCCCATGCTTGGCCAATCC
Organism: Sinocyclocheilus rhinocerous; assembly: GCF_001515625.1. Classification (NCBI taxonomy): domain Eukaryota; kingdom Metazoa; phylum Chordata; class Actinopteri; order Cypriniformes; family Cyprinidae; genus Sinocyclocheilus; species Sinocyclocheilus rhinocerous. Next base: position 440,005 of record NW_015659335.1, read on the forward strand.
ATCACCTTTACCCTCAGCTTCTTTAGCAAGGCAGTGGTCGTCTTGGAGGTGTGTTTGGGGTCGTTATCATGTTGGAATACTGCCCTGCGGCCCAGTCTCCGAAGGGAGGGGATCATGCTCTGCTTCAGTATGTCACAGTACATGTTGGCATTCATGGTTCCCTCAATGAACTGTAGCTCCCCAGTGCCGGCAGCACTCATGCAGCCCCAGACCATGACACTCCCACCACCATGCTTGACTGTAGGCAAGACACACTTGTCTTTGTACTCCTCACCTGGTTGCCGCCACACACGCTTGACACCATCTGAACCAAATAAGTTTATCTTGGTCTCATCAGACCACAGGACATGGTTCCAGTAATCCATGTCCTTAGTCTGCTTGTCTTCAGCAAACTGTTTGCGGGCTTTCTTGTGCATCATCTTTAGAAGAGGCTTCCTTCTGGGACGACAGCCATGCAGACCAATTTGATGCAGTGTGCGGCGTATGGTCTGAGCACTGACAGGCTGACCCCCCACCCCTTCAACCTCTGCAGCAATGCTGGCAGCACTCATACGTCTATTTCCCAAACACAACCTCTGGATATGACGCTGAGCACGTGCACTCAGCTTCTTTGGTCGACCATGGCGAGGCCTGTTCTGAGTGGAACCTGTCCTGTTAAACCGCTGTATGGTCTTGGCCACCGTGCTGCAGCTCAGTTTCAGGGTCTTGGCAATCTTCTTATAGCCTACGCCATCTTTATGTAGAGCAACAATTCTTTTTTTCAGATCCTCAGAGAGTTTTTTGCCATGAGGTGCCATGTTGAACTTCCAGTGACCAGTATGAGAGAGTGAGAGTGATAACACCCAATTTAACACACCTGCTCCCCATTCACACTTGAGACCTTGTAACACTAATGAGTCACATGACACCGGGGAGTGAAAATGGCTAATTGGGCCCAATTTGGACATTTTCACTTAGGGGTTTACTCACTTTTGTGGCCAGCGGTTTAGATATTAATGGCTGTGTGTTGAGTTATTTTGAGGGGACAGCAAATTTACACTGTTATACAAGCTGTACACTCACTACTTTCCATTGTAGCAAAGTGTCATTTCTTCAGTGTTGTCACATGAAAAGGTATAATAAAATATTTACAAAAATGTGAGGGGTGTACTCACTTCTGTGAGATACTGTATATATTTTCATTATATTGAGCTTTAACTACACTGCTCTCTCTCCTTTGAAAAAAAACATATTGGTTGATCACAAGTCTGTAGAGATGTGCTCACCACGTGTGTGCTTTTGGCAGGTTGTTGGTACTGGCGTCGATCTGATGGATGGTGAAGAGACGTGGTCCAGCAGCACCTGGATCATCAAGCATTTTACAACAAACATGTATGTATGATTATCAGTGTTGGGTAAGTTATTCAAAAAAAGTAATCCACTACAAATGACTAATTACTACCAAAGACTATAGAATACCCAAGACATGTCACTCGTATAGTTTTGAATGGGGAAAAATGCAACGCTCAATATGGCCGCTCAACCGCATGAAGCCCCGCCTTCTGAATGAAAGAGCCAATCGCTAATCTGCAAAGTCAGCGCGTCACTGCAGCTGCCGTTAGAAGTCCCGGTTGCAATAGAAATAGTCAGCGTTCTGAGATGAACGCTTAGGACTGCGCATGCACACTGGCTGATCTAACCTGGAAAATAAGCTTTTTATAACGCTATTTGAGCAAAAGTAACAACATTTATGACACAGTTGTTGTCAGATTTCTTTGGTGATTTCAAATATGAAACTTAATAGTAAGCTTAGTGAACAGTTTTGGAGAATTTGATGTTTCCCAATTCAAAGAGATAGGAGTTGCACTTGCATGCCCGAGAGGCGTTTCAAAGATGGCCGCAGGGTGACATGACTTGTCTTAAAGGGGTCATATGATGCGATTTCATTTTTTCCTTTCTCTTTGGAGTGTTACAAGCTCTTGGTGCATAAAGAAGATCTGTAAAGTTGCAAAGACTAAAGTCTCAAATCCAAAGAGATATTCTTTATAAAAGTTAAGAGTTTCAGACCGATGAGTTTTGTAAAAATCGATGCGTTTCAAAAAGGCGGGGCATAGAGGAGAAACAATAATGTACAGTATGTGGAAAATAATGTGTTTTTTTAACTTTAAACCGCATAAACACATTTAATTACACCAAATACACAAAATAATGTTCTTTTTAGCAGCATCATATGACCCCTTTAAAAGGACTTTGTTACTACTAATTAATTGCAATTTGATTACATTACAGATTACTGCATTTAAAAAATAATCAGATTACTAATTATTTTACTTTCAAGTTACCAAACCTAAAAAACACTACAAAATAAAACTCATAGTTCTTTCAGTAATTTAATATTGACTGAAAAATTTCTTAAGTATCGAAACAGCAACTTGAATGATCACTTGCATTTTTTCCTGATAAATGCATATATAATATATAATGTTCTGTCATCTTTGATCGTACAGATAAGAGTAATACATCATTTGAATCTGTGAAGGGTCTACTTCTATTTGTGTACACTCACAATATCAACAAAACATTGTGCTTTTGTAAAATAAAGAAAACAAACAAGGTACACTTTCTGTCGTCTCAGTCTTCACAAATTTCTTTCTGAAATGCATCACTAAAATGAACCAAAACTCAGCGAATACTTCACACACAGACATGAGAGATAAATCTACAGATTCAAGTGTCTATTTTTAAATGAAGTCAGTCATGTCTAAAACAAATATTTTCTGATAAAGTAATCCGCATGAAACCAACGCAACGTCCAGTTTTTCCCCATCTGAGCTCATTATCTGTAATGTGATCACGCCCACGAGCAGCGCACGCTATTCATACGGTAATCATCCACGTGAGACGCGCGAGCCTGTAAACGCCCACATAACCTCCGTAAACAAAGCCTGAAGATTCATCAAGTTAATCTCGGATACTTTTCGTTTCTGGAAGAGAACGCTGAGAGGAATAAGACAATTTACCTCAGAAGAAGAACGCAACACGTGGCTTGAGTAGCGGAGGAGATCATTTCTGACAAGCCATTTATTCTTACTTATATTAGTGTTATTGTGCCATAAACGTGTACGTATTTTACTAGTTGGACTTTTCCCAAACTAAAATATGTGAAATCAAGTGCAACATTTTGAAATATGATTTAATTTTATTTCATTGCATTGCATTTAAGAGTTGTACGACTTGTCTGCATTTTAGCTCGTATTCTCCGGTGATTTATTAAAGGGCATACTGACGCGCAAAACATGATTTTAAAATGCATTTACGTCATAGTTTTTTCTTAACACTGCATTTGTTACTTAAGTAACGTAATTTTACTGACATTAGTAACTGTAATCAATTTACATACATTTCAAATGTAACTCATTATATTACTGCGTTATCAGGAAAAGTAATTAGAATGCAGTAATGCATTATACCAAACTCTGATGATTATACGTATAGCTTCCTTTCCAGATCCTGAAAGAGAAACTCATGCTAAAGGACATCAGGTACCTTGCAGGGCTTTGAATCCTTGTAGTGGGACTCTGGAGGAGCCGGTGACAAACTGCAGCAGTCTGGCTCTCCTCTCCTCATCATACGACTCCACGGCCCGCCAGAACCACTTCACGATGTTACTGTCAGGTGTGCAGTGCTTCAGACGGGTGTTTGACTTCCAGTCATTGATGTCGATCTTCCCGAGTCCACACACAATAAGCTGAAAGTATGAGACACACCTGAATCCCTAACCATGCTCTGATACTGCTCATGGCTATGAGCGAAAATAGCAACTAAAAATATGCTCCATTACACATTTATCAAGACTGAAGTATGAGCTAAGAAGTCAAGTCGATTGCCTGGTTGAAGTGGATTTATTTTAGCAAATGGACGTATTTGTTTTCATACCTCCAACTCTTTCTCATCAAACGCCTTGAGTAGGTGTTGTGGGATGACCTCATGAAAGCCTTTCTGCAGGGCCAGGAACTGAGCCTCGATGCCCCTCAGGAACCGCCAGTTCACATACAGCCTGCGCAAAAGCAGGAACAAGACACTTAGGCTATGTTCAGGCTATGTTAAAAAAAAATCAGATTGTTTTGCATATCTAGATATTATCCAGATGGGGTTTTGAAAGCCTGGACAGTAAAAAAAAACAAAAAAACGTTAAAATTACATTTTTTTCTTCTTCCCCAAATCTGATTCAAACCACATTTGAAAGTTTTTTGAAACTTGATTCCAATCAGATTTTTACAGATCAGTAAAAAGTCTGGGCACTCTGGCTGCTCAAATCAGATTTTAAACAGTCTTTTGCATCACTCTTAACATGACACACAATGATAACATCAAAACCAGGGACAGAAATGCCGAAAGTATTCATACTGTATTCAAACGAAGCTGAAACCAGCCCTGACTACAAAACAATATATGCTAGTCTACTCCATTTTTTTGCTTATTTGGAGAGCGAGATGATGCACCTCCGCTTTTCCTGCATCGGTTCTGAAAGCCTCGTCACATACATGGGTACGTCTACATCATTAGCAAAGCAATGCATGCAGATAGGTTGGTCATGTCTGGACACACAAATCTGATTTGATCACTTGCAATTAATAGTGCGGACAGTCTGCCTGAAAAGATCTGATCTGAGAAAAATCAGGTTTGCCTGCAGTCTGAACAGCCCTAATGACATCTGCAGAGACACATTAGACAGGGAGGAGGAAGGTGTTCAGCGGTCAAAGCAGCTGAAGTCCTCACTCACCTCACATACTCCTTCTTGGTGTCCTGGGTGACAGGGATGCTCTTGCCGTTGGGTTTGAGCTCATGCTGAATGATCTCTCCGTATGCATTGTGTTCAACGCAGAACGTGTGGTCCAACACCCCAGTGATGTCATTCTCTCTAAACACAGACATAAAAGAAAAAATATATGATTAGATTAATTATGCATGCATTATATTAATATATATTCTATTTTATTATATAATTTTAATTAAGTTAATTCATTTTAATAATGATTGCATGATTCCATTAATTGCAGGACTAATTTGAGTGATCTAACGAAGGCAAAAGTTTTTTTTTTTTTTTTGTCAACTATTTATATATCGAAGGCAGCATAAACTCTCTGAATCTACTTTAATCCCACCTTGAAAGCAGAAAATGTGTTTTGCAATTCAGCATGAACACACTAAACACATAGTACCTAACTGCTGCTTCTGTCTCTTATTTTCTAGACAAGAATTGCGTTTATTTAGACGCAGAACGTCTTTATGACCACATCAAACAGGAGACTTTAAGACGCGCACTCCAACTTCACCTCAGTGCCAGGCGCTAGTCAAACAAGCACGGAAAAGGTACAAGTGACGAGGAGCTTCAGTGAACTGCGCAGTCCGATGAGATTTTGTCATATGTCAGTAAAAACCAATATAGCTGTTATACTGTGCTCGTAGCACATGCTCTTCAATTGCACACACAAATATGGCAGCACGCGCTGCATTATATTAAAGCGCTACATCATATTAATGCGCAAATGAAACTGCGAGCATGCAATGTCATAGTTATGTCATCAGTTAAGTCACAAAGTTACCAAAAAAGGCAATTAAAGTCTCCTCATCTAACATCTAACCCGATTCAACTCGTCAGCTCATTAGTAGAGACTTTAAGACCTGAAGTGGGTCAGAAAAGGTAAAGAGTTGTGAGAAAATATGATGCGTGTCAGATCCACGTCATGTTCAGCAGCCGCAGCTCTTAAAGCAGCCAAAATAACCTAATAACCAGCTGCTGTGATGTCTGTTAATCAAACAACAAAAGAAAAAAAAGAGCAAGTCAATAACTTTTGTATCTTTAAGGATTCATCTATATTTAATTTAGAATTTAGT